>NW_006160001.1:1935544-1942570 GCF_000334495.1 Tupaia belangeri chinensis | reverse complement strand
AAAATTTACTGAGGAACCATATACTAGATAAAATGTTTCTAGTTGCTTTGTCAACAGGAAAGGAAGAGGAATAAAAGAAGCAGGAAAAATACAGGCAGCAGCCTACAAAACAACCCAATTGAGAAATATCTGCAAAGGGGACTAGCTTCATAGCATGGAAGTAAGGCACTGCACAAAAGAAGCCAGAAACCACTGGTGACTGCAGTTCAAATAACAGTCTGCTCAGCTGGAACAAGCCTGTCACCAGCACAAGTGCCTAAGACGCAACAGACTGTGTAAGGGTCTAGAGATCGGTTTAACTGATGGAGACACAGAAAAGACAGCGACAATGCAACTGCAAAAGAGGCTTTTATTTAATTTTTTTCCAGCTAGCTGGGGTCCAAGTCTCAGCCCGTCGCAGCAGGCCTTCACCAGGACCCCGAGCCTAAGATAAAGGGATCTTTTATAGTTCAGGATGTTCTCTAGACTGTAACACACAAAGGAAGGAGGGGTATGAGACGCGAGGGTCCAGGTCTCACCACCTGCTTAGGTCTAGATAAGGGCTCTCAGCTAAGGATTTGGATGACCTTGCCTCGGAGGTGCTGGGCCCTCCTGTTTTCCACTTATCTGAGAGTTCCCAGACTCCTGGTTCCCGTCCTTGAGGCCCTAACAAAGTGGGCTCCGTCCCTGAAGACTCAACAGGGTAGTGATTAAGCTAACTTCCCCAGCATTCCCTAACATGGCGGTGATTATGCTAACTCGGCCTAACACTAGATTTTTAAAAAGCATGTGGAACCAATAAAATCCTTTTGTTGTTTAAGCTGAGTTGGATCTTCTGATATACATAATCCCAATTATTAATTTAGATAAGCCACATATTTTTCAGAGAATTATTTATTTAATTTATTATTACTATTTTTAATTTGCTATTGGGTGCATACACTCACGAGAGAAAGCCAGAGAGAGGAAAAGTGAGAAAGCAAGCTACCAAGTCTGGGACTCAAATCACTGTCAACCATATGGTATTTCAACACCTTAACCACCTCATCACTTGCTGGGCCCACTAAGCCACATTCTTCGAAAGGAACCAGTGTAGGGGGGAGGGAAAGGGAAGGTGGATGGGAATACACCTTTAAAGAAAGAGCTCTTAATCTCTGCACAATGCATTAGAACTTTCTTTGAAGGACACACAGTGTGAAAGGCATATCCTTAATTTGGTAGTCTTAATTATAAAATAAATTTAAGTCATACTATTAGAAAATAATATGCATATTAGAAAATAATAATAGTATTTAGTGGTATAAAATGTAAGCCTTTCAGAGAAGGGGAGGTAAATGAGGAGAATGAGACGCTTCATGGAAGTGGTGAGCTTTAAACAAGAATGCATAGGAGGCAGCTGGATGAAGAAGAGACAAAGAAAAGGAGTAACATGTAACAGGAGGCTCTGTCTGGACTCTAAGGCATCTTTAAGGATTGTGATCCTGAAAGCCACAGCCCCTTGTCAGTTTGACCTTATATACTATTCAGCATAGTTTCTGGTGATGTGATAATAATAAGCTGAAACTGACCCTCTTTACTAAGAAAACCGATACAAGTTCTCTTCGGGCATGCTTTATCACTTTCTCATATGCAAACGTCTGGGTGAAATTCAGCTGTCTAGTCTCTTTGCTCTCAGTTCCCTGCATAATTTCTGCCTCTGAGTTACAGGAAATTTCTGAAAAGCCATTTAGAGACAGATTGTAATGTAATGCTCTTGAACATTCCACTCTAACAATCGATAAAGGCAGCACTCACTGCAGAAATAATCAAACGCAGGATGGAATCTAATATGCACAAAGCTGATATTCTCACTAGACCTAAGAAGCTCTGTGATTTTTTTTGCTCAAAGCTGGAGCTTGGTTAGTTTTCCTGCCTTTGTCTTATATTTTTATATACTTTTAAAGCCAAGCTTTTTGAAGTAGCTTATAGTGATTTTATTCTATTTTAGTTGCTCAAGGTTGTTACGAAGGTCAAATCTGCATAAAAATAAGCATGCTGGCAACCAGCAAGGAATATGTTATTCTAAGAAGAAATGAAATGGCAATTGTGACCCTGAATCTCCTGCCACACCTTCCTCACCTCTTCTTTTGACTCTTTGAGGAAGAGGGCTGAATAGCTACGACCAGAATGTATGAACAACGTAGAACCGCTTTCTTGGGAAGATAAGCTTTTCTAGTGAAAAGATATCCTGTACCACACTGAAACCATAGAATGAGGGATGCAGACAGTGTGGGACATCATTTTCATTCTGCAGCCTGGATTAGGAGCATGATGAAAAACAATGTTTCCCATTCTTTCTGTTTTCACCGTAATTATGTTCACCCTCCCTTTCTGAGCCTAGTTAGGGGATATGTCCCACGGCTATCAGATCAACATTTTGGGCTTGTGCTTAAAAACCACCTCTGGAGGATGTTTAGTGCATCTTAAATGTAATAGGTCATGAACAAGGACAACATCTTTGGCATAAGATAGAAAAGCATTCTATCATAATGGTTGTCTTTAGAAAATGTGAATGCATATTATAGTAACTAAAGAAATAGATTTACTCGACTATGCTTTTTGGCATAAAGTTTAATTCTTTTGGGACCAGCAGACAGTGTAATAGTTACAGTGCTGGACTTCCACACTGCCAACCACGGTTTGAATCCTGGACCTGGTGGCTTGAGACTCACGCTGGTCGTGTGTGCCTGTGTGCCGAAAATCCTGAGAGGAGAATGGAGAAGAAGGGTTTGCAGCATGGCCATACCCCTGGTGGGTGAGTTCTTGCTTTCTGTCTCTCGTCTCCTCTCTGGTGAACGCACACGCCCTATAGCAAAAATCTTATGATGTTCACCCCAGCATTCCCAGTCAGCTAAGATCATGGGCATGCTCACTAGGCATGTACAGGCTGACCAGAGAACTGAACTCATGCTCTTCTACAGGGCTCCGATATTGTAGAATGACACACAATTGCTCTGCCAGTGTGGCTAGACCAAGATCCTTCAACAATTCTGTAGCTCCATGTGGTATTCATAGAATTAGTGGAAAGGGGGATTTTGGTGTTACCTTTAAGAGAAAACTGGTGTTGCTATAGTTTATGAAGTGGATGCTGCTTATTCTGACTCTGAGCGTTCTCCAGTATTCCCACTGCCTATGTACTTACATGATTATAGAACTGGAGGAGGATAGAGCATTCAGATCCTGATTTGAGCAGGGTCAGGGAAATTTGAGGGAGAATAATGATAGTGCAAAGGTTTATTCCTTTAGAAAAAGGCATTTGGAGAAGTACGATTTGCCTCATGCCATTAAAAGGCCAGTGGCTTATCAGAAGTGCTGAAGATGTGAAAGCTTCCAGAGTAATCCAGATAAGGAATTCCTTACAAATCCTTATGCGGTTAATCAGGAATAAAATACAACACATTACTATTCAGCAGTGGAAAGAAATAAACTGTTGGTACTTGGTACAACATTGACAAATCTCAAAATAATTATGCTCAATGAAGCCAGACAAAGGCATATACCATATGATTCCATTCATATAAATTTCTGGAAAATGTAAACTAATCTATCGTGACAAAAGCCAGAGCAGTGGTTGTCTGAGATAGGGAACAAGTGTGGTAGAAGCAAAAAGGAGAGATTATAATGAGGCAGGAGGAAATTTTTCAGGTTGAATCATATGGTCATTATATTAACAGTGGTGATGACTTCATGGTGTATTCATATGTCAAACCATAACAAACTATACACTTTAAATATGTGCACTTAATTGTATGTCAGTTGTTTCCCTCAATAAAACTCTTTGTATGATTTAGAAACACAGAGATCAGCTGATGGCATCATGCTTACTTTGTTCGACTCCCATGTAGTAGACTGTGGTTCGAGTCCCAGTCCTGGCAGCTTAAAACTCACATGAAGTACATGTGTGTGCATGCCCAAAATCCTGAGAGGAGAATGGAGGGGAAGGGATTGTGCCTGACCACCACTCCCCAGGGGGTGATTTCTTGTTTTCTGTCTCTCTGTCTCTGCAGTGAGTGCACACACCCTATAGCAAAAAAATCTCTTTCAAAAAAAAAAAAGATTTAAGAATAGAAAAAATAGACAAAAGGCCCAGAAGAATTGATAAAGGGAGAAAAACAGGCAACTATCTCTTGTAAGGCCAATCCAGACACTTTTATAAGTGTACACTCCCTTCCAGTTTTAACTTAGTGCCTCAGACATGAACTCTTGTCTTGCTACTTTACTTTATATCACTAGAAAAGAACTACACCTAGTGCAGGCCCCGTTGCACAGTAGTTAAGCAATGTGCAGGGACAGGTGGATCTCACACAATTGACCAGGGCTTTAGTCTAGCCCTGGTGGGGTTGTACCTGAGCAGGTTTTGTTGAGAGGGTGCTCTCTCTCTTTCTGTCTCTTTTATTTCTCTCTCTCCTGTACACACCCTCTGGCAATAGTACAAAAACCCAAAACAACAAAAACAAAAAATGACACATAAACCATAGTACGAACACATGGTTTATATAACCCTTTTTACTAATCAACTTCTAAGAACACTCTCTCCTGCGTTTTAGATCTCATCATCACCTATGCACCATCTACACATTAATAGTATCTTTCTTGATACTTAATGTTCTTTATTGGCTGCCAAAAGACTTTTAGTGAAAGAGATTCTCCAACTCCCAGTCCTCAAATAATACATGCAACTGTAGGAAAATAAATATCTGGATAATTAATTTGGTTTCTCTAATAAAACTGTGGCAGAGAAGAAAAAGATGAGTAGAAACAGACAGAAGACATAGGGCAAACAAATGTGGTGAGGGGACTTCATAGAATCCTTGTTCAATGAAATCAATGGTAAATAGATGTTGGAGGAACAACTGTAGACATGCAGGTATAAGAATACGGGAAGTGATAGTAAGGTTTTTCCTGAGTGAGGAAGTGTCTACAATGTTTAGAGATCCATCGGGAAGTTTGCGGTGAGATATGACAGAGGTCTCGGGGTGTTGGAAGAATACTTTAGCAGAGAAAAATGAAGGAGCGATGGAGCAACTGTGGTGAAACTCTCAGTATACTGTTGAATCTGAGTGATGAGGTTCAATATAGTATTTCTACTCTGTGTATACACGAATTTTTTCGAATTTAGAAAAATAGAAAGACTGTTCAAGACATGGCACATTTTAAATGGAGGTCTATACAACCTTTACTTGTCAATGAGATATTTTAAAATAAAGAGAGAAAAAAGGGAAAGGTAATGATATGAAGTGACAGGTTATGTTCATTACCTTGATTAAATTATCTCACAATGTATACACGCATCAGAATATCACATTGTATTCTGTAAATGTATATCATTCTTATTTATCAACTATTCCTTAACAAAGATGGGCAATTTTTTAAATGAAATGAGGTGGGAGGGGGTGGCGGGAATGTGCTTAGAGCTTCCTCGGATCTATTTTTCCAGAATTGACTTCTCCTGATGAGTGACCTTGGAGGAGTTCCTTACTCATAAAACTGGGGAAAGTGCCCGGCTCTCCCTGTGAGTGTGAATTGCCTTCCCTGCAGCCCCAGTGGACTGATGGAATTATTCAGTGCCTCTGTTGTCCTAAATGTCTGTGAGCCTGGTGGGTTCTCTCTTGTCAGTCAGATGACAGGCAGGCAGCCCCCACACTATGCTCTGGTCCCCAGTAAGGTTCACTTCCCAGGAGCCATTTAATCTCAGAAACACTGCAGTCTTCCCTGACAGAAATCCATCTCTGTGCTGAGGCTCTTTGTTTCTTGAGGTCCTCTTCCTATGGCACCGCAGACAAGAACCAGGAGACAAGAAAAAGTGGGATGACTCCAAACAGACTCACCCTCTGCATTTACAGGGCAAACCATGACTTTTCTTGGGGCCCACAAATTATAGGGAGGCAAAGGGTGGAAAAATCCAGAAAAAAAAACCCCATGCCACCCATAAAACATGCCAGATGGGAAGGGAAGATGCCTGCAATTCTAGTGACTTTCAAATGCATTTATTTAGTTCTGTCATTTATTAAACAAAACATAGAAATTCCAGGTATCCTTCCCAAACAAAAGAATAGCTAAAGTTTGCTTCTGGTCTACATGAAAATTTGGTTAAAATCCAAACATTAGGCAAAGGCTCATAAGGGAAGTCTTCAGAGACCAGAGTTCAGATATGAAGTAGCTGCTGCATGTTTCTTATCTAGCTGCCAAATTAAAAGTTGAACCTAGGGTTGACCCACGATTGGGCACATGTTCAGGAGATACTTTTCCTACCTATGTCAAAGGTAAACTTCCTCCATAACAGTCCCCTCAAAAGATGTAGAGACAACTATTCAAACATGGCACTGCTAAGATTTTCTAACTGACCAGAGCCCCCCAAAGAAATTCTGCTTTGGACTATGTGGATTTCACAATGTTATCAGTCGTCAACAGACTTTGCCTTCCTTGAAAGTGCTTCCAATTGTTTCAGTGGCTAAAGCGACCTAAATCAACACTGAATATAGCAAAGAAAACAAACCACTTATGAACTTTCCCATACCTGCCAAAACTGGAGAGCTATAAATAGGGGTTAGCAAACACTGTTCAAAAATATTTCTCAGGGAGAAAATAGGCGGAAAAAAGTGAATAATTTCAAAGAAGTAAAATTTTTTTTTTTAAAAAAAGTTAGTTCATTTTCCAACCTGGAATTTCTGCAGCCATAAGGAAGTGAGGAATATGTTTCCTATACACCTAAGAAAGCTAAACTGTTGTCAGTTTGATTTGAGCAATTACATTGCACATAGAATTGATGTGTGTTTCATTCTTTGTTTTTCCTCTTATTGCTTCTGAGAGAGACAATATTTATTCAATACCATTAGCCTTTTTGTACCTTTGGGAAGACAGACTTTACTCTTAAGAGAAAACTCATTTTGTCAGGGTTATTTAGCAACTGAATTACAGTTCTGGTTCAAATCCATAGCATCATTTCTGGTGTTGATTTGCACAACTATCTCTTCAATCATGTACTTTTCCCAAGAAGAACTTCAGCAG
>NW_006160001.1:1931254-1935361 GCF_000334495.1 Tupaia belangeri chinensis | reverse complement strand
GCAAATTCTGATGAACTTCAGTGTGCTGTTGAGTTGTTTCATCCCTTTTGATGGGCATTTTTAGAAACATGTTGTTGCTTAATTAAGTAGACAGTATATATAATCTGGGATTCACCTATAGGTATATGCACTATGCATGTGTCATTTTGAATGTTGTTTTCTTCCTTTCTTAGCTCAAGGTCTCTATGTCCTACAAAAGCTTGGCTAGAAGGCCATGCTGTTACTGAAACAGAACAGGCATAAAATGTGCTAATCTGGGACCACCAAGAAGCAGATGCTAAAGTGGGAGTGAAACCCATAAGGATTGAATAGGGGACACGCCCCTGAGAGACAATGACAGAAGCTGGTGTGGTTGGGTGAGCTGGCAGAGTGCAATGCAAGTCCCACCCCAAATCAAGGAAAGAGAAAGAAGATGGAGGAAGCATCCAAGATAGCGCTGCAATCTACACAAGCCAGTCCAGCCTGTCAGAGAGTTCTTGACTGAAAGTCAACTGCCAGGAGAGGATTGCGGCTCCCAGGAACTGGCAGGCTAGCCTTAGCATCCCTGCTATATAGAGTCTTTGGCTGGGAACAGCCTGTGGAAAGCGTGAGCTTAGTGAAGAACTGAGGAACGGATTTCAAATCACAATATCTGGAGTCAGATTTGTTCTCCATGGCTGGGATCCCATCCCCCCCTCCACCCAGAGAGATGGTCACTAACTATTCCAGGATCCCAACAGAGACCTCAGTTAGCTGCCTGTGGAAGTCTAATAAGTTGTCTGTGGAAAATAGGGGTTGACCCCTCCACAGGTTCCCTAGACACATGTTCTCACACATGCACACTGTAGATATGTAGACTCGCAGGTATACATGCACTTTCACACTATGGACACACGTACTATGGAAACGCACACTATGGAAACACACACTATGGCTATGCATACACACTATGGGAAGCTTGTGTTTTCCGAACAGACACAGATAGACACTTTTTTACAAAATATTGTGCATCAGAGGGAGTTCCACGGACATGTGCTGGCATGAGAGTGCTCTGCCATGCTGTTACTACCAGCCCCTAAGCAGAGGGCTGGGTTTGCATTTCTCTTGGGTAGGAAAAATATCTTAATAGTGGAGTTGTTTTAAAATTAAGGATAAGAGAAGAGGAAATGGAGAGAAAAGCAGAAATACAGAGTGAGAGCAAGCCAAGAGTTTCTGACTCACATCACAGGCCAGAATTCTGCCCTTTGCCTACTGCACAGTCAAATACCCCAAGCAGGAGGCAGCTGTGGCAGTTTGGAGGTCAAGAAAGTTCCTATAGTACTTGAAGTAACTAAGTTGATGAAATTACTTTGGGCAGGTTGGTGGGGTCTTAGAGAGGTCTATGTTGGGTCTTTACAATCCTGGAGCCCACCTTACTCGCAACACTCTCCAGGGGAGAGGCAGAGCAGAATAGGAGGACAGGGCTTCCACAGAGGTAGAAGCTAAATCAACCCAGGAGCTAGGATGAACTGGGGTAGAACAATCTAGAGACAAAGTAACAACACAGGCAGATGTTCTGCTTCAATGGATGCTGGAGGAGGAACTTTGAATTCATTTAACAAACACTGACAGATAAATCTACCAATCTACATGGTAGACCCAGTGAGTACAATTTATTGTGGGCAGAAATAGAGGTTGCCCTTGTCTGTAAGGATGTACTTTACTTGGGAAAATAGTCATTAATAAATAACCCATCCAAGTGTCAAATTACAATTGCAGTGAGTACTCTGAAGAAGGGATGTCCATGGGTGCTATGGAAAGATAACATAGGGGAGGAAATTTGTTCTACTCCAGAAAGATAGACAGGGTTCCCTGACTTGGTGACTGCCAGCTGAGATCTGGGAGGAGGGAGTGTTGCAGACAAAGGATACACATGTGCCCTGGTCTTTGGTAGGAGGAGAAATGGTGCCTGGGAGATTGGAATGCAGAGGATGGGAGGCCAGGGGGAACATAGCAGGACAGAGGCTGGAAGTGCAGGATGGGCCAGATTAGGCTTTAGTGGGCCATCTTAGGCTCTTCTTCTTTTTTCCAGGAGAAACAAAAGGCTATTGAAGGGCTTTAATGAGAAGTGAAATGAGATTTGCATTCTAAAAAGAAATCATTCTAGGTGCAGAGTGAAGCTGACAGATTGAATGTGAATTCAGCAGAATAGTCAGCGTGAGGTGATGGTGGCATGAGAATTATAGGGATTGGATGAGTCCAAGAGATAATTAGGCTACAAAATTGAAATTATTTGGCAATGACCTAGATGTGTTTTGAGATAGGCTTGACTCCTAGGTTTTTGGCTTGCACATCTGGCTTGGAAAGAATGCCTTCACTGAGAACGGAAAACTGCAAAAAAAACCAGGTGTGGGATAGAGGTGGGGAATGTTCCTATGAGACACCAGGAAGACATAAGAAGAAGGCAATTGCATCCATGGCTCTAGTTTCTGACAGGATGAGACGGTAGCCTGTGTTGCGATCTATTGGGGTTATAATTTATGAGGTCAGGGAAGCTAGTGTGGAGCAGAGAAGTTGCAGTGCCTAGACATGAGAGTGATAGCAACTCCTGGTCCCTTCCTCTGGAGTGACTAGAGCAGCTTTTTATCCTAGATACTTGGGTTAGATTGCCCAAGAATTTCTGTCACTGAATAATAGGGTTTGAAAGAATCTAGTTAACAAAGGATCAGAGGGGACCTAGGAGGGAGCTCATGAATCTTTGATAAAAAAGGAAGTCCTGAGGGCTAGCAATTGTCCTTCCTACCCAAGTTTAAGTTATATACAGTGTAACAACAGGACTGGCCTTCACCGTGGTTTGGTTTCCTGGGAATCTATAAAAGCACAGTGTGTTCCTGTGCATGAACTCTGTTATCTTTGGCTTGGCCTCAGGCTCTCAAGCAACAGAACAGTCCAGATGGTGCTCCTGCCACCTGGAGGACAGAAGTGGAGGCAGAGGTTGGGCCTCCTGCTTACCTTCCTCCTCATGTGGAGGCACACAGGATCCACGGGGAGGGAAACAGCTGGCTTCCCCAAGACATTGGACACTTCATTGTCAACAGGTCCAACAGGGGTTCCAGGAAGTTGAGTATGAGCTCTGATATGTTCTTTAAGAGCCCGGAGCACAAATAGACCACCTATTTGTGTTCACATAAAACACCCCCCTGGCGCAGTGATCTAAAGGAAATAATGGATAGAAGCACCACGGGTCTGTCTGATTTGTCTCTTTTCACTTGTCTTTAAACGTTGTTGACAGGTAACCCACTCTTCCACCAAGGTACAGAGACAGGCTTTACTCTTAAATGAGGTAAGGGATTAAGGATGGTGCTTCAGCTCCTTTCTTTCCTCTTTGGGGATCTGTCCATTTGCACAATGCATGTATTTTCATCTGCTCAAGAGTTTTGCAGTAAAGATTCTGTCCCTGTAGGCGAGACCTGCAAACTTCTTGCAGTACAGTTTTAGTAAACTCAGCTGTCATTCCTATCTAAACCTTGCTTTCTCATATCACTTTTAGCAATACTAAAGGTGATCTTTTTAATTCACCATCTGCCCAACTGCTATGTCTATATTGAACAACAAACAAACAGGAGTGTTACTTACTGGGTCCCCTGAAACTAACATATAAAGAATACTGTCTAGAACACAACACCTTTGAGATCTTTCTATGGCTTAAAAGTGTGAAATATGCTCTCAGTTACAAGAATTCACCTGCTTGAGAGAATGAAGCTTAATCTTCCAACTGTCAGCAGTAATCTGATCTGATATGAGTATGTACCTATTTTTGCATCACTAAATGTATACTAGTTATCTATCCACTAAAACACAGGACAAATGGAAGCAGACAAATAGAAAAAAATTGTTTTTGTGACTTTCTTGGAACTCTCAGATTGGCCATTTAGAGTTATTTCCCATTTGCCTCTCCAAATCCATTTCCACCTTTCTTTGGTCTGCCCTGAGCCCTGGAAGGCTGACCTGTATACACTGCATTGATGACCTTCTGTTGGGTTCAGCTTGTGGGAAGCACTAGTAAGAGGTCAGAGGGTGGAAGAAAGATGTCTGGGTACTTTTGATCTCACCTCTGTAGGGCTGTGGTGGCTTCTTTTCCTGCTGCAG
>NW_006160001.1:1896256-1931223 GCF_000334495.1 Tupaia belangeri chinensis | reverse complement strand
TTTCCCTACTGAGGGTCAAATTTCAATCAGGGACTCCTCTCCCACATTACAGTTCCTACTAGGTTCCCATAACTCTATAATTTCTTCCTTGCCTCTTTAAGCCTGGGGAGGTGCTTGTCAGTCCTGCAGTATTTCACCATTCCTTCTAATTCTATATACCTGCTCATACCTCTACAAATAGTCCCTTTTTATTTTATTTTTATTTATTTACTTATTTTAATTTGACCAGAGAAGTGGGGGGGGGGGGAGGAGGCAAACTGCCAGGTCTAGGACTTGAACCGCAATCGGTCATGTGGGACTACAGCACCCTCAACCACCATGCTACTTGCTGGCCCCAATAGTCCCTTTTTAAATGTTCTCTGGTTACCACTTTGAATGCATTCTCTGAAAACATTTTATCAGTCAGGATTCAGAAGTCATTATATTTATTTAAGCAGAAATCAATTTAATACAGGGATTTAGGTGCTAACAATGGTAATAGGAAAGTCTGAAGGAGCAAGTGCTGGATAGTCTCCAGGAATGACTCCCAGAACAACCTTACTGGTTAGTAGACAGGGTATGAGACCCCTAGACTAAAGGCAGTATGTTCAAGCAGAGTCACTGTTTTTCAAAGTCAAACAGATCTTAGTAACAATTTCAACTTTTCTGTTCACTATTGGACAATAGATACGTATAATCTATCTCAGCCTCAATTTTTTCAACTATAAAGTCAGATAAATAATGTGAAAATTTTCTGGATGGTGCCTAGCACATGGTAGATAGTTAAGTGTTTTCCTCGCCCCTTCCCCAGAGATAAACTTATGCTTTTTTTGAGAATAGAGAAAACCTGTGTAGACTGTAAAAATGGGAATAATGATAATGAAGGAAGTTGAAGCCAGAGAATAGAGTTTATTTTAAAAAACAAAAAAAGTGGGTTAATAAACCTGAATTTCATAAGTAAATAAATGGATTGATGGCAGTTTTGGATAGAGAAGTGACATGAGAGATTCGGTTCTTTGGCAAGATAAATATTGTAGCCATATTCAAGAAGCAAGTTGTTCTCACAATGGGTAGTAAAAGATCAACGCCTTTGCCAACCTCTTTAAGAATGTGCCTTTGAATTTCATGGAAAATGCCCTTTGGGAAGCCACTGTAGGAGACTGTAGTCTTTATTTAGTGGGAACTATTTAATTAAAACAATGCCTCTCCCTGTTAAGCTTAGAAGTGGTTTGTATCCTCCTAATAGGTGCAGTATGGTGGGCCTGGGACATACTCCCCCTGAGTCACAGGCAGAAGGCTGGAAAATAGAGTGGCTATGGGAAGACAGAGCTGACCTAACTTCAATAAGACTGTGTCTCCAAAAGGTACTTGCCTGGGAAGATAGCCAGGGACCAGGAAAATACATCACCAAGAAGGCTCAGAGCACGCCCTATCCCACAACTATTTAGTAATTGCAGAGATGAGAAAATAGCAGAGATCCTTCCATCTTCCCAGGAATAAGTTTAAGGCTGAGAACTCACACAATCTTTTAGTAATGTGGCATCTGTAAAAGTACTAAGGATCTTAACTGTTTACAACTCAAGCGATTTCAGACAGAACAAAGTTTGCAAAAGCTTAGGTCAAGAAATTTTAGAATTAAAAGTCTACCTCAAAGTGTTTCTAGTAATTGCTTAAGGTAGATCCTCAATAAATCTCGAGTAAGTGAATCGCATAACTGAAAATCCTTGTTTTTTAATGAGGTAACTAAAGTCTGGAAGATTAAGTCAATGGCCCAAGGTCACCAGCTATAATAGATACAGGCATAGCTAGAACCAGAACTCAAGTCTACTGCATATTAATTTAATGTTTTATTCCTTATTTCATTTTGCCTTTGGCTCCTGTTTCGAATGGAAATAACTATACATGCATCATGGTGTTGTATATTTAGAAATGTTTAGTCAATTTCCATTGCTGGGACCAAAAACAAGTTATTGAAGCTATCTTCCTCAGTCTCAGTGAGGTACCTGTGTCCCAAAGTTCTCAATGCTAACATCCCAGAGGGGAAACATCACTTCCACCAAGAGAGCCAAACCTAGAACATGGCCCAGATAGTCAAGTCAGAGGCCAAGTTCTAGGGCAGGGCTATTTCAGTATGCATGGATTTCTTCTGAACCTAACAATTTCTGAAAGCACTAAACATTTCCTCTGCCTTCCTCTGGTTTCAAAACATGAGCACCATGGAGGCTAAGTGGGGTCATAAAATCCTATTGATAAATCCAACATGTATTCAGGAGACCAAGAAAAAGAGAGAAGAAAGGAATTAAGAGAGCAAAGAGAGGAAGCACACAAAATAAGGACAAGTGGAGGGAGAGAATAAACAGATGCATATGTCAATAAAGCCACACCCTCTGGGAGGAATCTGAAAGCTGGGCTCTAATTCAGGAGCTCTGAAGCTGTTTTGAGTTTCTTTCCATAGTTTCTAGGCATCTAATCCTTACCAAGGATTCCCACGGGGAAACTATTATTCTCTCCACTCAGCAAGGCCTATTGACAATGGCCAGTTCTCGCTACTCTTCCCTGTAGGTAAAGAGTGACTCATGTGGGGCTGACAGAGAAAGCTCGCCATATCTCAGAGTTAAGACCCCCCCCAGCCTGACAACTTGTCATAGCAGCTGCTCTTTGTCAGTGGCAGCATCTTGCCCCAATTCCCACAATGACAACAGATGCTTCCCAGAGGGTGGCCTGTGGTGGTGCTATCCAGCAGGAGTGACTTCTCTCCAAGATAGTAGAAGCTCTTTCTGTGAGCCATGGACTCACTTACGTCAGTGTCGTGTTAGGTCTCAGGACCTCCTGGCTCTCCCAATAGTTTCTGTGCTCTTTAGCAGGGGAAGACCACATATTGCTCTCTCAGCACCACCTCAGGAGTCCAACTACCAGCAAGTCTCTGAAGCCCTTTGACCAGCAATTCCACCTTTGTTTATACATGACAGAGAAGAATCTCACACATTTTTTACAAGGAAACCTGACAAGTCTCTTCATTAAAGTATCGTTAGTAATGGAAAACATTTGAGAACAACTTAAATGCCAATCCATACAAAACAAGATGAATAAATGTTACCATAGTCATAGAATGAAATAAATACAAAAGATAGAATAAATGAGATAGAGCTAAATGTAGTAATCTGGGTAAATTTCTAAAATAGAAATGAAAATGTCTCCCTCTCTGTCTGGCTCTCTGTCTTTCTCTGGAGAGTGCATGAGCCCTGTGTGAAAATTTAAAAAAAAAAAAAAAAAAAAATCCCAGAATCTTTTTTTTTTTTTATATAGATTTTTCCTTCAGGGTACATGTGTTCTCTGGAGAGACAGAAAAACAGAAAGTGAGAAATCACCCAGGGGTTGCCCCACTGCGATCCCTTTTCCTCCAGGCTCTTTTTTTGGATTTTGGGCATGCACACACATGTGCCCAGCGTGAGTTTCAAGTCACTGGGTCCAGGACTTGAACCAGAGTCAATCATGTGAGAGTCCAGCACCTTAACCATTGTGGCATCTGCTGACCCTGCCAAATAATTTTTTAACATAAAAAACATACTAAACATACTAAAACTCATGTAAAAAAATGAAGATTTTCAAACAGTTAGGCTAATCAAAAAAGAAGTGATATCATATTACAACTAAAGGAAACAGAAATGGTAGAGAGGAAGAAGATATTGATGAATACATGTAAATAAGTTTTAAGATATATTTTAAAAACTTAAAATTTAGTTAAATCAATATTAAAAATGAAAATGAAGTTTAAAGCAGGAAACATGGGGAGAATAATCCACCCTGTGAGATAGTAAGACAAATTAGAAAGCCATAATTATAAAAACCAGCAAAGTTAGGAAATGCAGTAAAGGAAAAAAATGGGCAAAGATATGAATAAGTAAATCACAGTAGGAAAATCCAAACGACTAATTTATATGAAAACTGCCATACCTCACTGGCAATCAATGAATGTAAATTAAAATAAAAATGATATACAGCACCACTTAATACAAAGAGCTCAGTAAAATTGAGAGGGTCAGAAAATAGGCGCTAGTGAGGACATGGAGAGACATAATTCTTTATATACCTTTAGGGGAAGCTTAAAGAGATGCAGCCTTTCTAAAAAGCAACCTCTGTAAGGTTAAGATTGTGTACACACTATGACCCAACAATCCTACTCTGGGTATGTAATTCAAAGAGACTCAGTATTGGTGAGTACAAAGATTTATCATAAGATGCTCATCCCAGGTTGTTTGTGGCAGCAAGGCTTAGAGGCAACCTAAGTGTTTGTAAGTGAAGTCAATTAAGGAAAATGTGGAACATGATGTTATGGAATTCTATGAGACCTTTGCACATAATGGAAAAGATTTACATATAGCAACATGAATGGATCTCAAAACATAATACTATGTAAAACATGAAAGAAAGAAAGAAAAAATTAAGATTTGAAGCTCAATAATATTTATGTAAATTATAAATGCTGACACAAAAATAGCATTATTTCTCAAGGGTATACAAGTCTAAATAAATGTAGGGGAGATAGATTACAAAGACATAGATTAAGTACACTATAGTGAGAGCACATAGGAGAGGAGTGATAAGGAGGATGAATGGGAAAATATATAAAATAATAAGAGCTGCTTTACATAGTTTAATGTCATAATGGGTCATAAGAGAAGAATTTTAATAACTGAATTCTCTCCCATGTGAGGATTAAGAAAGACAAAGTGGGCCAGCAAGTGGTAAGGTCGTTGGGACTCTGAATTCCTACATGGCAGATCACAGTTCAAGTCCTGGACCTGGCTGCCTGAACATTATGCTGGGGACCCGTGCATGCATGCCCAAAATCCCAGGAGAAGAAAGGGGGAGAAGGGATGGTGGCATGGCCATACTCCCCATGGGAGAGATGGTGGTTTCTCATTTTCATTCTCTGTCTTTCTTCACCAACACATTTGCCCTATAGCAAAAATAAATAAATAAAATAAAATAAAATATAAAGCAAAGAAAGGAAAAGAAACAGTTCCATGGGGCACTGTGTACATAATAAAAACACAGATAAGGCTATTTATCTACATGAGCTGTTTTTAATTATGCCAAAGCTTGTCCAAAGTTATGAGGAAAAGTGCCTAAGAAGCTAAGAAGAGGAAATCATGAAGTAGATCTTTGCATATCAAGGTATACATGATGATTGATTTTATGTGCCAACTTGACTGGGCCATGGTTGCCCAGATAGCTGGTTAAATATTATTTTTGGCTGTATCTATGAGGGCATTTTGGGGAAAGATTAGCATTTGAGTGGGTAGATTGAGTAAAGTAGATGACTTTCTCCAAAGTGAATAGGCATTATCCAATCTGCTAAGGCCTGAAGAAAACAAAAAGGCAAAGAAAGGTTAAATTAGCTTTCTGTCTGACTATGTGGACTGAGTCATCAATCTGCTCTCAGTATTTCTGATCCTTAAGCCTTCAGACTTGGACTAGAATCCATTTCACCTGCTCTCTGGCTTTCATGTCTACACCACTAATTCCCTGGATCTCTAGCTTGTACACAGCAGGTAGTGGCACTTCGCAGCCTCCATATTTTCATGCCGATATCTCACAATAAATCTATTTATATATTGGCTCTGCTTCTCTGGAGGACTAATTGAGTGTGACTGAGCCAGGTCATTAGACTACAGACAATACCTCAAATCATTTTAAGACCTTGCAAAGTAGAAGAGGAAGAGGAATTTAAAACCAGGGCTCTCTACCCATCCTCCAAAAGAATGTCTTTATTTCTTTGTATCCAGAATCAAATGTAGAGGTGGCAGCTGCTGTGTATGGCAGGAAGCCCACCATTTTGAAGGAAGGCAACACCATGATCCATGAGAGCACATGAGAATAGTCACCAAGGCCATACATAGTTTGGGGGACCAGCCAGGATTAGAACATTAGCTTCAGCCACAATGTTAAAAATCTCAAGAGTTTCTGTGAGTTTAATATTAAAGCAGGATAGTTAATAAGAGCCCTATATATATATATTTATAATATTTAATCATTGTATGTCTTTACAGCTTATGATGAGTTCTCAAAGCATATATGTATTTCATGTCAAGCAAGTCAAAGATTATTATTCTATTTAATAACTTTCCATTCCTTTGTCTGTTATATGTTTTTCCCCCTGAGGCCCTCCCTCTCACCCCAGCTGTCCACCCCTCCTATACAGTTTCTGGCATCTATACTTGCTGTCTCTGCTATTATATCTTCCAATCTTTCAGCTTCTGTCGTGGAGTGCAGACATAGACAAGTGAGACTACATTAGGCCAAAAACCTTCTGCACAGCAAAGGAAATAATAAAGTGAAGAGAGAAATCTCAGAATGGGAGAAAATATTTGCAAACTCTGCTTCAGATAAGGAGCTGATAACCAGAACATATAGGGAAGTCAAGCAGCTTACCTGCCCGCCCCCTCCCCCCCCCAAAAAAAATTAAGAAGTGGGCAGACAAGCTGAACAGAGAACTTTCCAAGGCAGACACATGAATGGCCAAGAGGCATATGAAAAAATGTTCAGTGTCTCTTATCATAAGGAAATGCAAATCAAAACCACAATGAAAAACCATTTAACTCTAGTTACAATGGCTATGATTTAAAAAAGAAAAAAGAAGTGCTAGCAAGGCTGTGTTAAAAGTGGAACCCTCCTACACTGTTGGTAGGAATGTAAATTAGTAGTCACTGTGAAGAACTTTATGGGGGTTCCTCAAAAACCAACAAATAGAACTCCCATAGGACCCAGTAATACCATTCCTGGGTATTCCCTATGGATAGGGAAATACTCAGTTGGAAAGACACTTGCAATATCCATGTTTATTACAGCATTATTCACAATTGTTAAGACACGGAATCAACCTAAATGCGCAAGAATGGATGACTAGATTGAAAAATGTGCCTATATACACCATGGACTACTTACTCAGCCAAAAATCTTTTGAAAGCTGAAAGAAAATTCTGATGATGTTCTAGTATAAGTAACATTATTATTTAACTAGATAAGTTCCTGCTCCTCTGGCTTCCTTTCTGCTTCCTTTCTCCTTTAACTAGTTTTTATTATTTTTGTTCATCCACAAAAGTATAGAGCTCTTGGTACTTGCTTTGTAATCCAGTGCATATGTTCGTATCTCTAGGGGCAGAAAATTCTATATGCTTTTGTTTTTCCCCTACTGTATGCCAGAAGAAAATCAAGCATATTCCATTCTCTGGCCATCACACTCTTGCTATCAATCTTTTCCCTGTGAACTCTGACTTCTGTTAGTAAACCATTTTAACCCATTCAACAGAAATGGGTCCAGACATGGTGCAATTTTAAAACGCTACTAGGTAAGGCAATCCCACAAGAGAGGGTTTCCAGTTCAAGTCTAAACACCTCCCTGAGTACATAGAGCACACATGTTCCCTGACCTGGGGTCTCCTGAAGGCTGAGGGTAGATGAAGGTGCTCAGATCCTGTTAAGGATTCTCTCTTTCTCTCTCTTTTTCTTTGTCTCTCTCTATCTTTCTCACCCAGGAAGGGAATAAATAAATAAACTCAAAAAAAAAATGAAAGCACGGAAAAATATTCCGTTTTTGTGGGGGCGACAGAGCAAATTATTAACTCTATGTATACTCAAATGCCAGGCAAAATTTTCCCCAAAGTCACTTCTTAGAAAGAGAATAATTTTATTTTTATGATGTCCTATTATCAGGTGTTTTCTTCATTATGTTATTTCAGTAATAAAGTTTTTCTCAGAGAAGATACATTATCCTGAACTGCCTTCAATCAAAGCTAGATTCTGATATTTATAAGTAGAATTGGTGAACTTTAATATTTATTATTTCACTTATGTGAATGGCCTCACATTATCAAGGATGGACACTGAAATGAATAAACCTTTTAAATGTCACTTTTTAAGGGATTACAGAAAGTGGTTATATAACAGATATTGAGAATATGCAACTGTAGGACGAATGAGAGAAAATAAACAACAAAATCCCATGCTATAGCTTGAGACAAAATTAATAATTATAGAAGAAAACTGTCTATAGTAATTTATATCTTTATATGAAATATAAAATAATATATTTATATAAAATTATAATACTGGACAGAATTTTTAAGAGTATATATAAAATGATTAAAGTAATATGTAACTAAATTAATATATATTTACAAGTAGATGATTATTTTTAGCCATGCCCCTAAATTTTTTGGTGGGAGGAAGGGAAGCTCTTATTTGGAAAAATGGCAGAATGGCTCATATTTACAATTGTCTGCTACTAGGAGATATACGGTAGATGCATTGACAAGGGTTGAATCTTAATTGAGGTTCCAGGAGGAAAGAACAAGGAACGCATTCACAGCAAAGTGCTTCTCTCTCAGTGTTATCTAGAAAGCCTGTTTACCTTACAGTCTTTATCTCTCGGTTCTCCAGATCTTTAGTAAATGATAGTTCTCTAGTTTGTGAAACAAGCATTCTGCATCTTATTTAAGAAAATGAGTGTTTAAAGAGCTACTTTAAGAGTAGTCACTTTGAAGGATTCTGTACATTTATTCAAAGAATGCCAGTCCTGGGCCCAAACTGGTTAGCAGTGCCTCTTGGAGGACTGCCATCCAGGAGTCAGTTCACAGGACAAATGACAGAGCCAGGCTGCACCCTTTAGAGACAGGTTTTTGTTTTGTTTTGTGTTTAACCCCAAATGGCTATACTCAAGGCTAGTTACCAGATTGGCCTCTGGATGACTTTTGGCTCTTTCCAGAAATCATTAAATTCACTCTCCTTCCACTGGCTCCCATCCCCCACCCCACCCCAAAGGATAAAGACTTGGCACAGAGCAGGACTCTCAGAAAAACGCTCTGAAGACAATTCCACAGAGAAGTTCCAAATGTTTAGAGGACAAATAGCACTGTTAGAGTAAGTATATGACCTCCCAATGAGAATGTGTTGGAAAGAGACAACACTCCTTTGGGTTTCTAAATTCTGGGAAACTTTTTTGAAACATCATTTTAGAGTCCTATCTTGTGTTTGAAATGTACAAACCTTGTTTTTTCATATCAGGTAGCCAGTTTTAGCAAATACTTTGATGTGTTTTGTATTTTAATCAAAATAGAAAAGCTTAAGCTTTTATTTATTTATTTATTTTGCAAGACTAAGCCTATAAACAGAAGTACATTTTACAAACCTGCTATGCACATTAGCAAGCATCAATCAAGTAAAATGAATATTTAAACTTGGATTCTTTAGCCAAACAGTAATGTAATTAGCCCAAGTAATGCCATTATCCTACTCCGTATCAGAACACAGGCAAGCATGTGACACAAGATAGGAGTAGGAATCATTATCTTCTTGCATTAGTGGTGGGTCTGAAAGCTACAGTTCTATGGCCTTGTCTCAATCACAGGCCTGCTTAATCCATTTCTCCTGTCAAATTTTGGCTCCAGCCCATTGCATGCTCTCCATATGTTATATTCTGGTTTCATTCTTTGCTGGACGGTTATTTTGTTATGAATTCATTACTTTTTGTTTTGACACTGTCTTCCAGCACATAAACTATCTCCCTTTTGGGAATTAGGTTGTTTTAGAAACTTCATTTAACTATTTAGGCCCACTAAGGTATCACCAAATAAGATCACTGAGGCAGGAATTTCCCGAGTATGAGTAGCTGGCCCTTTAAACATAAGTAGCCAACTTTTGAACTGATAGAAAGAATCCATTAAATGCAGACATAATGCAACCCAAATCAGTTATGAAATAAGTTACCTTGGGGATTTAAAAAATAGAAAATGAATCCAAGGAAATTTGCTAATTCTTTTGGACAGAACTTAAAAAATTAGGGGATGAAGGAAAACAAATTAGACTTTACATATTTGGATTTCAGAACAGCATTAGACTTAGAAAAGTAATTTTATGGTTAGATTAATTCAAGCTGGGTTGACTATTTGGAGATAATAATGCATGATTTTAATATACATGTTAGATTCACATTTCCCATTACCTCTAGAATGTAAGTTTCTCCAAATCCAGATACTTAAAAGATAAGTCCTTAACTGTACAAAAATTTAGGAAATTTTCCAGAAATCGATCCCAGAGGAAAACCCAACAGAAACAAAAACATTTTACCTTTGCCCACACTGGTATATTTCTCTACATTCTGTCACACATTTTTTAGATATTCTCAAATCAATTCCTCATTCCTGCCTCTGGCATCTCACTACAACAGTACCAGACATTGACATAATATTTATAATTTTCAAAAGCTTTCTTTGTACATCATTGGGTCAGAGCTGCACAACCATTCTGTGGGTTTAGATTTGCTTCTCCAACTGAATGTAAGTAGGCTCCAAGGAGAGAAAGACTTTGTCTATCTTGTCTACGTTTCTGTCCTCCGAACCCAGGAAAGTGCCTGGTACAGGAAGACCTCAGTAATTGTTCACTGAATTCTATAGATGAGGAAATTCAGGGCCTTAAAGAGGAATAGTAATAATACTTTTGTTAAGTTCCCTAAAATCTTCAGACCACTATCCTACTTATTCTGCTATTACAGAGACACATGTATTATGAGGATACTACCTTTCTTTGTTATCCTAATTACACATAGTAAAGAATTTTGAAAAAGCCTCCTTACTCCTGCTTGGTTTCCATAAACAAACTGTGACCTCATTTAGATAAGGTTGCTTTCTTTTTTTTTTTTCTTTTGGCTAGGTTAGAGCCAATCACAGCAGTTAGACTTCAGTTAATTACGGTATTCTGCCTTTTAAACTGTGTTAATATAAAACACTTCAAATGTGACCAATCCAATTGTTTTTCCGACCTTTTTCCTTCACTTTTGTTTCTGTACGTCCCTTTCCCATTCCTGCACACGTCACTTTCCTTTTCTAGGACTTAAATCATGCGTGACCATGGGGGCTACCCAGAGTTGCTTTAAAGTCAGTCTGGCAAACTGCCTGATTAGATTCAGGTTAAGATGTGCTCAATTAAACTCCACTAAATTAATTGTCTGGGTTTTCTTCTAACACACATTATCCATACACATACACAAAAACATATATAGCTGTTATTGTTCCTTGATATTTACTTAAGCCTCTTTCTGAGCAATTATATCTATGTAATTATGAGTTTGGCTAGTCATGTTATGTTTTTCTATTACATAGAAAAATAAATAAAACGTTGTTGGTTTCCTTTTATTTTCCTTAGGTTTTTACCATAGGGTGTGTGCTTGCCAGAGAGAGACAGAGAGAGGGAAAGTGAGAAATCTCCCCCCCCGCCCCCCGCCCCAGAGGGGATAACTACACTGAAATTCCTTCTCCTCTAGTCTCCCCTAGGGGTTTCGGGCATGCACGCACACCCACTGGTATGGTTTTCAAGACACCAGGTCTGGGTTTAGAAACACCATCACTCATGAGGGAGTCCTGCGCCTTAACCACTGCACTACCTGCCAGCACCTAAATAAAACATTTCAAATACAATGTAAGACGAAGATAAAGACACTGGCCATGTATCACCAAAAACCATCTCATAAAATGCAAGCTGTTATGCTTACCACATTTGGCAATATTGTTATGTTGAATCCTTAATAACTCCATGGGAGAGGCCCCAGGAACTAAACAACTAGGCATTCTTAGCTCTAATTTACCCGGGAATATAAACTGAGGCACATGGACTAAGGGCCACACAACTAATAAGTGGTAGATTTAGCACTGTGGTCCCTACATCTCCTTACTATCAGGTCAATATCTTCTTCATTTCCCCCAACATTCCTGGGTAAACCTACAGGTGAAATGATATTTGCTCACTTAGGACAGCTGTCTATCCTGAGGATCTCTCTTAGAGCTATTTGGAAACAATTTTGGAGAGATGAAGTAAGGATGGACAGAGAGGTCACCAGAGGTAGCCTTTCATTTGTATTCAGGAGAGGAAAGACATGCTGAAAAATTGTGAGTGAAAACTATGTCTAATTGAGAATAATGAGCAAAAGGTGGAAAAGGATAGAGGGTTGAATGATGAAGGAAAAAAGTAGAAATGATCAATAGCTTAGAAATACATACTTCCTGAAAGCTATTTGCATGTACTAAAAAACCATGTAAGGCTTGTTTTGGACAATAATAGTAACAATAGTTAAAATGGATGAGCGTACTTACCATGGAGCAGGCACAGTATCGCACTGTCTTATAATTCCTCATGGCAGGTAAGCTTCTCACTGCTTAGGATCACACACCTGAGGGGGGCAGACAAGACTTTAAGTAGGGTCTCCCTCTCTCCCCCAGTGCATAGTCTTCCCTTTTCTGCTCCATAGCTCTACAGACATTAGCTCAGTGGTGATGAAGGACTTATATTAGTCTTTGGTATATGCCCACCCTTTGATCCAAGTAACAGAAGTATCAGATGATGAGTCCAAATAATGCTCTGCACAAGTAGATAAAAGCTGATGCACATGGCCTAAAGACCAGTTGAAATGTGTAGCTCTAAGACATTATTCATCTGTTTCTGGCCTAAACCTTAGATGACTATAGGCAACTCTGGGATCTGTATTTTCCACCACTCTATCTTGAGTGGATCTAGGCAGGGATCCTAGGCGTGGGTGGCTGTTCCATCTGGAGGTGATTTCTCACTTTCCCTCTCACTCTCACATGCCCTATGGCAAAAACCTAAAATAATAAGGGAACCAGCAGTTAGCGTAATGGCTATGTCACTGGACTCCCATGTAGTCGACCGCAGTTCGTGTCCCGGACCCAGGGCTTAAAACTCACGCCGGGCGCGTGTGCGTGCGTGCCCAAGATCCCGAGAGGAGAATGGAGGAGAAGGGATTGCGGCGTGACCATCCCCCCTGGGGGGTGATTTCTCGCTTTCTGTCTCTATGTCTCGGCCTGTCTGGCGAGCGCACGCGCCCTACAGTGAAAATCTCTCAAAAAAAAAAAAAAAAACCCACCTAAAATAATAATAAAATAAAGCATTCCAAGAAAAAGGATGATAAAGAAGAATGCAAAAAACTGCCCTCACTGCTAGTACTTTGCTGACTCCTCCCACCTTATACAGCTCTAACCTCCCCTGAGCCATTTAGCTTCTACTCTGACAGACTATGGATGATGAAGTATAAATGGCATAGGGAGCAAGACAGATTTGTTTTTCTTAATCTATACCCTGTCTTTAACCTTCAAGCAGGTGGTGTATGCAACGTTACATTTAAAAACTTGAACATTTTCAAGCAAAAAGAGCAACAAAACCTCTTTGCCAATATATTCCAGTTTATATAATTTAACAAAGTTTTGACAAAAATGTAAACAAAATCTCTTCTCTAATTCCAGTCTCTTGCTCCATCATCAATAGAAGGAAAGGGAAAGTTTTCACCATGAGGAACAATCCCACATTTTAAGGTCAGAGAAGTTCCAGCTTCATATGGAAGAAATGGAGGAGAGTCAGGACCTCCAGGTCTCAGAAGGTGGGTGGCTTTGGATGGCAAGGAAGAATCAGCACCAAACAGCTCGGTGTACAGAGCTGGAGGTGAACAATATGGAGAGAAGGATGGAGATGATGCATATGGAAGGAAATATAAGGTTGTGTCTCTTCAGACAATATGTCTTTAGAGAAGCTAAACTTGTAATTAGTTGCTCATTTCTTAACGTTTCTTATAATCACACATCACTTCAGAAAGTTCTTTAATGATTATTCAGCTATTTTTCAGACAGCCTTTTTTCCACTTTTTTTTTTGTTTGTTTTATTTCATGGAAGAAAAGCCAACTGTTCCTATGAGAAGTCTAGTGATTCTAACTCAGGCTATGTGTCCAGAACATCACTACTCAGTTGATTGCAGCCTTTCTACTCTCTCTGTGGACAAAGTATATAGAAGGAACTATGAACCTGGATCTTACAACTTCTGTTATTAATTTGGTATCTAAAATCATAATTCTTTATTAGGAAATTAGTAACTAAAATGTACCCCCAAGACTCCCTTGAACTATCCAGTCTATGAAACGATGTTCTAAGAAAATAGTTACCAATCAATATCAGTAGCTCTGTTTGTTTGATTTCTCATGAGAGAGTCGAACAACCACACTCTCCTACGTCTCTTCCTTAGGGTTGTCACAGTGGTTTCTAAATTCTCTTTGGTAGTTTTTAAATTCTCCTGTTATAACCATCTCTGCTTCTCCCTCACTCCACCTCCTGGTAGTTTAATGTTGTTGCTACAGCTGTTGTTACTTCCATTTGATACAGGAGATAGGCCTTCTTGCTATTTCTGTGTCAATATTATAATATTATTCCTCCCATTTCTGTGGGGTCCTTTTCTACCCTTTCTTTCATGGGGGTTTAATATGGCTCTTTTGCCACAACTATTACTATTTCACTGTGAGATAAAAGGAGTGAAGCATGAGGAGGCATCGGGCTTTTATCTACCAGTGTTAGAAATCCCAATTTCTTATTATGTCTATAATGGGTGATTACACTCTTCTCTTATAAGCCACTTGGCATTTGAGAGACTTACAGAAAGTTGCCTTGCACATTTGGGACTTTCTACATCAATGGCAAACTCCTAGGCACAATCACCACAATGCCTTGGCACCTTTCCTCTCTTCTACTACAGGATGAGTTGATGTTCTCCTTTGGGTGCTACTTAAGAGGTCCATCTATCAATTCCCTACCTGCTCTGTTAGGTCAGGCTACCCATCCACATCCAACCTTTCTCACTTATCTTCAAATGTCCATTACTCCATTTTCTATCCCAGATATTTAAGATTCTCAGATGACTGGGACACTCAAAAGCTGCTATGGGCCAAGACAGTTTCTAAATAGGTGTGTGGTTTCATTCTTCATTTCAGCTCATGACCCTTAGTCTATCATGCAAATAATGTTACAACCAAAAGTAAAACCCAATGATCAACGAACTTTATCTGAAGGGTGAAAGAAACTATATGTGGCATACTCAGCCCCCTCCCATGTCTATCCACTTCCTTTACCCTCCTTTACCTTCCTTTACCATCCAAGCCATTCCTCCTATGTTCACCAGCCATAAATGGGAACTTTTACAATCTTTCTTCAGTGGGATGTAAGACTGTGTGTGCCTTGGGCCCAGCAGTTGGCATAATGGCTATGTCGCTGGACTCCCATGTAGTCAACTGCAGTTCGAGTTGCAGACCCGGTGGTTTAAACTCAAGCTAGGTGCTTGTGCGTGCGTGCCCAAGATCCCAAGAGGAAAATGGAGGAGAAGGGATTGCAGCGTGGTCATCCCCCTTGGTGGGTAATTTCTTGCTTTCTGTCTCTCTGTCTCTCTCTCTCTGTCTGGCGAGTGCACGTGCCCTATAGCAAAAACCTCTCAAAAAAGAAAAAAAAAAAGAAGAAGAAGACCGTGTGTGCCTCACAAACTGCTTCATTGTATGAGTGTGGCCAGCAGCAATCTTTAACTTTTAAGAATTGGTGGAAGTTCTTTAATTAAGAACATTTAAAACAAGAAGAGATTCAACATCAAAAGGAAATAATAACAATTTTGAAATAATAACAGCTTAAGCTTAAATGAGTCCTTCCAAAGTTCTAAAAAGACTTTATAGGTATGTCCAAATTTATGCTTTGATATTTTTTAACCTTTAATTATGGTAATTTTCAATCATACACAAAATAGAGTAAG
This sequence comes from Tupaia belangeri chinensis, assembly GCF_000334495.1. Classification (NCBI taxonomy): domain Eukaryota; kingdom Metazoa; phylum Chordata; class Mammalia; order Scandentia; family Tupaiidae; genus Tupaia; species Tupaia belangeri. The sequence goes on along the minus strand of NW_006160001.1, from coordinate 1,915,622 downwards.
TAGTATACTGAATCTTTAGGAGCCTAATAATCAGTTTCAATAATTATTCATTTATGGTCAATCCTGCTTCACCTATAACACAAACACATTATTGTCCTACCTTCACTGGATTATATTTATAAATATTTTATAGTATATCTCTGGAAAATAATGATTCTTTAAAAATGACATCTAAAAACATTTTAAATAATTCAAAAACATTTAAAATAATATCATGAAACATCCAAGTAGTGTTCACATTTTCCACAACCATTTCATGAGTTGTTTCTGTGGCTGCTTTGTTGAAATCAGGATCCCAAAATTTCACCCACTGCATTTTGTTGATGTACCTAATGTCTACGAATGGGCAGTTTCTTCACTCTTGTTTTTGCAATTTAGCTGTTGAAGACACCATCCTATTTATCCTGAAGTCCCCTACTGTCTAGATTTTGCTAATTTCATTTCCATACCATTGTATAAGTTGTTTCTCTGGCCCCTTATTGCCTACGAACTGAAGGTTGTATCAAGAGGTCTGATTTAGGGCTGGCCAGTGACCTAGTAGTTAAGGTAGCTGGATCCCGCATGGCCAACCACGTGGTTTGAATCCCAGCCGGTGACTTAAAGACATACTGGGTGAATGTGTGCATGTGCCCCAAATCCCAACAGGATGGAGAAATAGAAGGTAGAAGATTGCGGCATGGCACACATCCTATTGAGGGGTGCTTTCTTCTTCTCTGGCCAAATATATATATATATATATATATATATATATAAAATCTAATTCAGGTTCATTATCTTGTGAATGCTCTATCAATGGTGTTATGAGCTTTCCTCAGGGAAAAAAAAAAAAAAAAAAACCCACCTAAAATAATAATAAAATAAAGCATTCCAAGAAAAAGGATGATAAAGAAGAATGCAAAAAACTGCCCTCACTGCTAGTACTTTGCTGACTCCTCCCACCTTATACAGCTCTAACCTCCCCTGAGCCATTTAGCTTCTACTCTGACAGACTATGGATGATGAAGTATAAATGGCATAGGGAGCAAGACAGATTTGTTTTTCTTAATCTATACCCTGTCTTTAACCTTCAAGCAGGTGGTGTATGCAACGTTACATTTAAAAACTTGAACATTTTCAAGCAAAAAGAGCAACAAAACCTCTTTGCCAATATATTCCAGTTTATATAATTTAACAAAGTTTTGACAAAAATGTAAACAAAATCTCTTCTCTAATTCCAGTCTCTTGCTCCATCATCAATAGAAGGAAAGGGAAAGTTTTCACCATGAGGAACAATCCCACATTTTAAGGTCAGAGAAGTTCCAGCTTCATATGGAAGAAATGGAGGAGAGTCAGGACCTCCAGGTCTCAGAAGGTGGGTGGCTTTGGATGGCAAGGAAGAATCAGCACCAAACAGCTCGGTGTACAGAGCTGGAGGTGAACAATATGGAGAGAAGGATGGAGATGATGCATATGGAAGGAAATATAAGGTTGTGTCTCTTCAGACAATATGTCTTTAGAGAAGCTAAACTTGTAATTAGTTGCTCATTTCTTAACGTTTCTTATAATCACACATCACTTCAGAAAGTTCTTTAATGATTATTCAGCTATTTTTCAGACAGCCTTTTTTCCACTTTTTTTTTTGTTTGTTTTATTTCATGGAAGAAAAGCCAACTGTTCCTATGAGAAGTCTAGTGATTCTAACTCAGGCTATGTGTCCAGAACATCACTACTCAGTTGATTGCAGCCTTTCTACTCTCTCTGTGGACAAAGTATATAGAAGGAACTATGAACCTGGATCTTACAACTTCTGTTATTAATTTGGTATCTAAAATCATAATTCTTTATTAGGAAATTAGTAACTAAAATGTACCCCCAAGACTCCCTTGAACTATCCAGTCTATGAAACGATGTTCTAAGAAAATAGTTACCAATCAATATCAGTAGCTCTGTTTGTTTGATTTCTCATGAGAGAGTCGAACAACCACACTCTCCTACGTCTCTTCCTTAGGGTTGTCACAGTGGTTTCTAAATTCTCTTTGGTAGTTTTTAAATTCTCCTGTTATAACCATCTCTGCTTCTCCCTCACTCCACCTCCTGGTAGTTTAATGTTGTTGCTACAGCTGTTGTTACTTCCATTTGATACAGGAGATAGGCCTTCTTGCTATTTCTGTGTCAATATTATAATATTATTCCTCCCATTTCTGTGGGGTCCTTTTCTACCCTTTCTTTCATGGGGGTTTAATATGGCTCTTTTGCCACAACTATTACTATTTCACTGTGAGATAAAAGGAGTGAAGCATGAGGAGGCATCGGGCTTTTATCTACCAGTGTTAGAAATCCCAATTTCTTATTATGTCTATAATGGGTGATTACACTCTTCTCTTATAAGCCACTTGGCATTTGAGAGACTTACAGAAAGTTGCCTTGCACATTTGGGACTTTCTACATCAATGGCAAACTCCTAGGCACAATCACCACAATGCCTTGGCACCTTTCCTCTCTTCTACTACAGGATGAGTTGATGTTCTCCTTTGGGTGCTACTTAAGAGGTCCATCTATCAATTCCCTACCTGCTCTGTTAGGTCAGGCTACCCATCCACATCCAACCTTTCTCACTTATCTTCAAATGTCCATTACTCCATTTTCTATCCCAGATATTTAAGATTCTCAGATGACTGGGACACTCAAAAGCTGCTATGGGCCAAGACAGTTTCTAAATAGGTGTGTGGTTTCATTCTTCATTTCAGCTCATGACCCTTAGTCTATCATGCAAATAATGTTACAACCAAAAGTAAAACCCAATGATCAACGAACTTTATCTGAAGGGTGAAAGAAACTATATGTGGCATACTCAGCCCCCTCCCATGTCTATCCACTTCCTTTACCCTCCTTTACCTTCCTTTACCATCCAAGCCATTCCTCCTATGTTCACCAGCCATAAATGGGAACTTTTACAATCTTTCTTCAGTGGGATGTAAGACTGTGTGTGCCTTGGGCCCAGCAGTTGGCATAATGGCTATGTCGCTGGACTCCCATGTAGTCAACTGCAGTTCGAGTTGCAGACCCGGTGGTTTAAACTCAAGCTAGGTGCTTGTGCGTGCGTGCCCAAGATCCCAAGAGGAAAATGGAGGAGAAGGGATTGCAGCGTGGTCATCCCCCTTGGTGGGTAATTTCTTGCTTTCTGTCTCTCTGTCTCTCTCTCTCTGTCTGGCGAGTGCACGTGCCCTATAGCAAAAACCTCTCAAAAAAGAAAAAAAAAAAGAAGAAGAAGACCGTGTGTGCCTCACAAACTGCTTCATTGTATGAGTGTGGCCAGCAGCAATCTTTAACTTTTAAGAATTGGTGGAAGTTCTTTAATTAAGAACATTTAAAACAAGAAGAGATTCAACATCAAAAGGAAATAATAACAATTTTGAAATAATAACAGCTTAAGCTTAAATGAGTCCTTCCAAAGTTCTAAAAAGACTTTATAGGTATGTCCAAATTTATGCTTTGATATTTTTTAACCTTTAATTATGGTAATTTTCAATCATACACAAAATAGAGTAAGTAGTATACTGAATCTTTAGGAGCCTAATAATCAGTTTCAATAATTATTCATTTATGGTCAATCCTGCTTCACCTATAACACAAACACATTATTGTCCTACCTTCACTGGATTATATTTATAAATATTTTATAGTATATCTCTGGAAAATAATGATTCTTTAAAAATGACATCTAAAAACATTTTAAATAATTCAAAAACATTTAAAATAATATCATGAAACATCCAAGTAGTGTTCACATTTTCCACAACCATTTCATGAGTTGTTTCTGTGGCTGCTTTGTTGAAATCAGGATCCCAAAATTTCACCCACTGCATTTTGTTGATGTACCTAATGTCTACGAATGGGCAGTTTCTTCACTCTTGTTTTTGCAATTTAGCTGTTGAAGACACCATCCTATTTATCCTGAAGTCCCCTACTGTCTAGATTTTGCTAATTTCATTTCCATACCATTGTATAAGTTGTTTCTCTGGCCCCTTATTGCCTACGAACTGAAGGTTGTATCAAGAGGTCTGATTTAGGGCTGGCCAGTGACCTAGTAGTTAAGGTAGCTGGATCCCGCATGGCCAACCACGTGGTTTGAATCCCAGCCGGTGACTTAAAGACATACTGGGTGAATGTGTGCATGTGCCCCAAATCCCAACAGGATGGAGAAATAGAAGGTAGAAGATTGCGGCATGGCACACATCCTATTGAGGGGTGCTTTCTTCTTCTCTGGCCAAATATATATATATATATATATATATATATATAAAATCTAATTCAGGTTCATTATCTTGTGAATGCTCTATCAATGGTGTTATGAGCTTTCCTCAGGGAGTGCCTCGTTGTGTTTCTCTTTTTATATTGTTGGCAGCCATCATTTATTCTAAAAAACTATACATTCAAAACTTTTTCTGAGGGAACCAGCAGTTAGCGTAATGACTATGTCGCTGGACTCACATGTAGTCAACTGCGGTTCACGTCCCGAACCTGGTGGCTTAAAACTCACACCGGGCACATGTGCGTGCGTGCCCAAGATCCCGAGAGGAGAATGGAGGAGAAGGGATTGTGGCGTGACCATCCCCCCTGGGGGGTGATTTCTCACTTTCTGTCTCTATGTCTCTCTCTGTCTGTCTGGCAACCGCACGTGCCCTATAGTGAAAACCTCTCCAAAAAAAATTAAAAATAAAAAAAATTAAAAAAAAAAACTTTTTCTGAGATAACACATAGTATATATTTTAAAATACTCATTAAAAATACTTCCAACTTTCTCTGACCTTAGCCCATTTGTTTCCATTAGTTATATCACATTCTTTCTCTGAAGCATCAGCTGCCAAGATTCCCATCAATTATAGTAGTGTACCATTTTTTTCTACAGCTAGTTGGTTAGTCTTGTCCCAATTCTTCCTGTCTCCATCTCTTCCCCCACCATTTTCTTTTCTCTGATAAAGGGAATGTGAATATCTTCATAATGCATTTGGTATTTTATAGCAATGCTTTTAGAATTTTATCTTGTTTTTACAGAATTTCCCGCTACTTGTCCCCTAGTGCCTTATTTCCTAGACCATTAAATTTGACTTCCTTTTCTTTCACATTTTATCTTTGCTGGCACACAATATTCACAATACATTACTATGTTTTATTTCTTTTTTTTAAGAATTATCTTTAAGTTTTATTCATCATCATCATTATTATTTAATTTGACCCAAGAGAGACAGAGAGAAAGAGAGAAGGAAAATGAGAAAGCAAGTCACCAGGTCTAGGACTCAAACTGTGGTCAATCATGTGGGAGTCCAGCGCCCAAACCACCATGCCACATGGCAACCCCTATGTTGATATTTACTGTCTCGCAGTAGGAAGTCTAGATTCAGCCTTCTCTTTTGTTTGTCTCCAGCTCCTTCTCTAATCCAAGCAGTGTTGACTGCTCCCGTCTTACAGAAACTCCCTCTTCTAGGTATCTTTCTCGCCTTTTTTCCCTCCTGTGTCTCAAGGTGTTTCTTCCTGGTCTCCTCCATAGTCTCCTACTCCTATGCCCATTCCTGGATGTGATTGTTGCCCAAGTCTTTGCCTATGGCCCTTTTCTCCTTCATGATTTTGAATGACCTCATCTGTCCCCTTGGCTTCAATAGGATGCTGACTCCCAATTCCAAACCTTCAGCCAAGGTTTCTCATCTTAGCTCTATGACTTGCAAAATCAACTGCTTACTAGAAATCTCTCCTGCATAATTCCTCTTCAACAGGTACAGAACAAAGCCCATTATTCTCCTCCCCGACCCCTCATCTCATTCTTAGCTCCATGAATTACACTGTTATCAACTGTAGTCATCCAGTCAGAAACTGGGCCCCTTTCCTCTTCCATCAGGGGTGACCAGCCATCCTATTCCATTCGGGCTTTCTCATTCTTGCTCCCTTTGCCATTTTCAGTATCTCATTACTGCCTACCTTGTTTTCCTGCTTCCCAAATTGGGTTGTGCCCCCTCCAGCCATACTTCACGCTGCTGCCAGAATAACTTCCCTAAACAAATCTGAGTTAGTCCATTTTTCCATATAAAGTTCAAATTCCTTGACACAGCAGTTTCCATTGAGCCTTTGGCCACTGTCTCTCTAGTGCACGTTACACATACCTTAAGGATCAGATACATCAATACATGTTAAATTACTGCCATAGTTCTTGGCTCAATGTATAACAACTATGTTCTATTTTGGGCCCAGATATTTCATGCCATTGCATCTTTGTACATACTCTCTCATTCTTCCTATCTCCTTCTAGCCCCATATTTGCCTACTTATTACTTAAGCTTCTGTGCTAGTCTATTTTCTTCAGTAAGCCTTTTTGAAACCATATATAATTAAATACTTCTTCTTTGGGGTCCCCTATGTTGCCTCTGTCATGGCCCCTAAGTTGAGAGTTGCTTATTTCTCTCACAGCCGAAAGGCAATGGGTGATAGAGCATGGGTTTAATTTTTCTATCTCCAATAAATAGCACAGTGCCAGGACCACTGTGGGTACTCAATAAAGGCCAGAATGAAACCTAGTCATTTCTACTGTATACAGTTGTGGTGAGTTCAGGCCCTCATCCTCTTTCTCTAGACAACATTAATTACTTTCAGGCTGGTTTTCATAACATCAGTCTTTATCCCAGTTAGCTCACTTTCCTAGCTCTGACCCTACCACTTTCTTCCGTAAAGACCCATCATCCCACAATGTTAACATGACTTCTCAGCAGGGCAGGTGCTTATGGAAAGTCAGGATTATTGTGTTGTGCACATGGATGATATAAGGGCAAAAAAATTAATTGAGAAATATCAGCCTCTAAAATAAAACTCCGACTCCTCAGAATGGCTTCCAAAATGCTGTATGATTTAGTTTCCCAACTAACCTCTAAACAGCCTTGGATTTAACTATTTCAGACTTTCATCTGAACCAAAATGCTCTGGGCTCTCCTTCATTAACGCCTGTGCTAAGATGATTTTTATGAAGCCTTGAAATATTTTCTCTAGCATGATTCTCATCTCCCCAAATCCATCCAAAATACCACCTCCTCTGTGAAAACTTCCTTCACTCTCTCAGCATCTCCCAGTGTGTTACCAGTTACATTACTTCTCTATTTAAAATACAAATTCTGGTTTCAGTGACTATATATTGTATTTATGCAACTCTGAATCATATAATAGAATGAGGCGTTGCTATCCCTCTCTTCTTCAATAAGGATATAAAATCCTTAACGAAAATGGAAGAAGCTTGTCTTACTCATCTTAGTAGCACTATTTCTGCCCACTTCCTCCCAGCCCCAAGTGCCCAGTACACAGCTTAGCCATCGACATTGGTGGATGCAATTTGCATTTTTCTCAGTAAAAGTCACTCTTCCCCTTTAGCCCAAAGTTACTGGAATTCACCAGTTCTTTCATCTGTTCATGCTAATTCCTAAATTCTCTCACTTCTCTTTTTCTTCCTACAATAGGCTCTTGGCCTTTTCCTGCCTTGAATCCCTCAATTCTTCATGTTTCTTTTTTTTTGGAGAGGTTTTTGCTATAGGGAGCGTGCGCTCGCCAGAAAGACAGAGAGACACAGAGAGACAGAAAGTGAGAAATCACCCCCCAGGGGGAATGGTCATGCTGCAATCCCTTCTCCTCCATTCTCCTCTTGGGATTCTGGGCACACACGCACACATTCCCGATGTGAGTTTAAGCCACCAGGTCCAGGACTTGACCTGCGGTCGGCTATATGGGAATCCAGCGACACAGCCATTATGCTAACTGCTGGTCCCAATTCATTTTTCTTTCCATTATAAATTTCCTTTGCTGGGAAAGACACATTCTCCCCAAATCACTTTTGGAAGTACATCATTTTAGCATGCTTATGATGTCTTTGATTTCATTTTCCTATTTGCTTCACCCCCTCATATCTTTTCCCTTTAAGAGAACAATCCCTTAGGACCAGCAGAGGGCATAATGGTTACATCACTGGACTTCCACATAGTCGACCATGGTTCTAGTCCCTGACCCAGAGGCTTAAAACTCCTGGGCGTGTATGTGTGCATACGCAAAATCCCAAGAGGAGAATGGAGGAGTAGGGATTGCGGCATGGCCATCCCCTCTAGGGGATGATTTCTTGCTTTCTGTCTCTCTGTTTCTCTCTGTCTCTCTGGTGAGCACATGCGCCCTATAGCAAAAAGTCTCTTCTAAAAATTTTTTTTTTTTTTAAAAGAGAATAATCCCTGCATGCTTTGCTTTTGTGTTTTGGGCTGCCAAATACTTCTCCATTTCTGTCTCCCAACCATCCCTGAACACCTTCTTCATCTCTTTGTTAGATCTTGACTCTTTAAAAATGTGCAACCTCTACCCATTCCTATGTTGTCTTACCAGCACAAGAATGGGAGATTCTTCTCCTCTGAATAAAAAAACCTATCTCCAGATAAATCCCTAGTTCTAGCATTCCAGCTTCATTCCCCAGGACACAAGTGGCATCACTGCCTTTAATCACATTTGTTTTATTGCATCCATAAAACAATAAAATGCTTCAATCCACACACTGTGCAAACATTTGGCTTCAGCAAGCCATAACTTATGGAGATAAAAATTGGTTCCAGAGCAATTTCATGAGGCAGGTTTGGGCTGCAGAGGGCATTTCTCCTGTGGTTTCCTTTCCTTTCACCTTTTTCCGAAGGATCTTTCTCTTGCCTTGGCTTTTTCCGGCTTTCTTTTACATCCTATGCTTCCTCTCCTTTGAATTCAAGTTGGGCCTGCCTTTCCCTTTCATTCTCTTTAAGTTTGTTTTTGCCTTGCACATCTAGGTCTGCGCCGGTGTAACTTTCTCTTTGCATGTACATTGTCGATTGGGTGTGGTCTGGTGATTGCCATCATGTCTGCAGAAGGAACATGGCCTGGAAGTCAAGGGTCCTGGTTTGGGCATTGGCCTGCATTTGGATGCTCTCCCCTTCTCAGTCACTTAACATTTCGTGAACCCAATGTCCTCATCCGTAAAATAAGGATAGTAGGAGTATTTAATGCATACTGAATGGTCATTACCAACTCTTTTGGCAACAACTAGGATTACAGAACCTGGATCTTTCCCCTCAAATGTGCTGAACTGTATAGGTTCTTATTCAGGTGCACTTTCCTCAAAGACGCTCAGCAACCTGGAGCTCTGAAATCCCTATATGTCATGGGAAGCCAGGTGATGAGTTGTTCCAAGCCACAGGCTTGGGCTCCAGGGTGGGGTGCAGGAGATGAGCATAGCTATGTGCTGTTAGGAGGCAGGGCTGTGTCTGCTGAGGGTAGTCATCCTTAAGCTGACCTGTGAGCTTAGGGACCAGGACCAAAATTGGTGCCTGTCAGACCTAAGTCATAGATAAATCCAAGTAAGTGATACTAAACACCTATCATTTTATTCCTGACAATAAAAACTTGAAATAGGGACAATCTGCACGGGCCTGGTTTTCAGGCTCAGGGTAGAGTCAGGGGGTTCCTAGCTGGGGCAACTGCATTTGCTCCACTCAGTTCAAATGAATAAGCCTCTGAATGTGAGCAGTATACCCTTCTTGATGAAAAAAAGAAAAAAAATATATATCTATATCAACTAGTCCTACTGGCTTGGAGAACTTCTCCTGAGCTTCCAGAAACTAACATTCCCAATTTATTTTTGAGAGGGAAGCCTTGCCTGTGAATACCAGAGATGACTTTTTGGACCCTACCTGGTTTGTATAAAGCCAGCGAGAGTAGCCCACTGGGTCAGCGAGGGCTACTGAGAAACTGCCTGTGGCTAAAGAGGAGAAAACACCACCACACATATGTTTAAGGAAGAGAAAGTGTGGGCTTGAGATGAAAAAATGTAAAGTCAGCACCATTGAATCCCCAAATATTTTTATAGGGGGATTGAAAGCACAAAAATTTACCAAAAACTCCCCACAGCCCCAAACAAAGCCACAGAGTGTTCCCATTTCCCGCCAGCCTGATAATCACACCCTTCACAGCATCTTTTACAGTTAGGCTGGGAACTCAGAGAGTGGCTAGAGCTTCCTATAAACAGAGGCCAGCAGTGATCCGTTACCTTGCTCATCCTCTTACCCCCTTGCAGAACGAGGAGTGGAAGAACAACTTGACCTTTTGTGTTAATTAATGTGTTGGCTCCCTTTCGCAAACTGAAAAGTCAGAGATAAGCTCTGGCTTAAATTAAGTAAATAAATAAATTGGCAATTGGGTCACAAAGGGAAGCTTCCGCAGAGGCTGTGGCCTACTCTGTGTCAGACACAGGTCCTTCAAACCTGAATCTGCAAATAAGGCTGGGACTGTACCACTTCCAGGCAGCAAGGCTTGACTCTCCATTGAACACACATTGCTCTTCCCACGGAGCCCAAAGCAAGAGGGGCGACAGTTCTCATAAAGCGTTCAGCGTTTACGATGCTGGAAGTGCGGAATTCCAACCGAGAGCCACCCTGTGAAGAGCACCACTTCTACTCGGAACATTTGTCTCCTAACCCACCCTTTGCTGCCCAAGATCAAACCCTCGCTCTCCATTCTCCTTCCTCTTTATTTTATGGGCAATATCTTGCTCCTAGCTCTCAAAATTTAACTCAGTTCCCCACTTCCTTACTTTCTCTATGAGCTCCCTGGGTCCTCACTCAGCTTTAAACTAAAAACTCTAAATGACAAGGCTGCTGTGTGAGATCATCTTATATTTCTGGTTGTCCCTTTTATTATTTACATCTTACTAATCTTACCCTGAGAGAAAAAAGATTCACTTTAAAATGCTTTGCCTCCTTCTCCCTCCCCCAAGGTCCATGAAGGCAGTTACTTAATATGCCTGCTACGTGGGGGGGGGGGGGTTGTCACATGGTAGCACAGCAGTAAAATTCTGGGCTCTAGGAAGCAATCTCCCAGGCGAAGGTTCCTGGTTCATGACCAGAAACTTCCTTCACTACTCTATGTTTACCCACAATGCACGGCTGGCTAGAGCTGAAGGTGGGTCATGGCAAGACCCTAGTGAGGTTTCTCTCTCTCTTTATCTCATAGAGGATATATATATATATATATTTATATAGATATATTTATATAGATATAAATAAGTTTCTATCTCTATCTATCTATATAGATATCTAGACAGATATCTAACTGTGGCAGGCAGATAGATATGCCTATATCTATCCATCAATCCATTATTCTGGCTGGGGGTGGGGGGGGGGGTTGTCACATGGTAGCACAGCAGTAAAATTCTGGGCTCTAGGAAGCAATCTCCCAGGCGAAGGTTCCTGGTTCATGACCAGAAACTTCCTTCACTACTCTATGTTTACCCACAATGCACGGCTGGCTAGAGCTGAAGGTGGGTCATGGCAAGACCCTAGTGAGGTTTCTCTCTCTCTTTATTTCATAGAGGATATATATATATATATATTTATATAGATATATTTATATAGATATAAATAAGTTTCTATCTCTATCTATCTATATAGATATCTAGACAGATATCTAACTGTGGCAGGCAGATAGATATGCCTATATCTATCCATCAATCCATCCATCTATATGCTACAGACTAGCAAATATATATTTAAGTTGAGTATCTCCTCAATAAAATGTTAACTATCCACGTTCTCTCCCTTTAAGGTCAAGCTTGAGTTCTAGTTTGTCCATGAATTTCTCCACCACTATCTGACCTAGATACATCTCTCACTTTCCTGTCCGCCCCATTCTTTGCTTTTTGAAGCATCTTGTCTCCTAGATTCTAGCAGGTGTCAGGATTCTGAGTTCTTCTCTCTGCCCCTCTGGCAGCTCCATGGGAACTGGCCATCTAGCTGCTGCTTTAATCTTTGTGACTCCACAAAGTCTGGGATTTTGAGAACTGCTTGATAACTGTTTTTCTGTGGGTGTATAAACTTTGTTTCTTTTGGAAGACTGTGTAACAGGGATTGTCAATCTACAGGATATAAGGATCACCTGGACAGTCATTAACACAAGTTCGCACCACGCACGGAAAGTTTAAGAGATCTTTGGCCTGGAGTCAGGCCTAGAAACTGGGTTGGAAGATTGCACTTGGAAAATTATCCTCCTGCCATTTGATATAGACAGATCATAAGCTGATCTGTCACCCATGATGTTAGACAGAGCTGAGTTTGGGCAAGAAGCTGCATCGCAAAGACTTACCACCTGATCCGGTAAAGTGAGGTAGGATTCCCACCTCAGGTGCTCTCCTGGGCCAGACTACATGCTACTACAGAGTTAAGAAGTTTCACCTGGGCCTCCTGACTTTTAAATGACCTACACAGGCACATCAGGAAAATCCCTCAAATTCCAAGCTAAATGACAGAGATTGCAGGGATAGTTAGTAAATATTTCTTTCCCCTCTATTGAGAAACACCAAGAACAATAGTTTGGCTATCAGCCCACCCAGCAAATACCACTCCATCAGGATTGTGTGCAAAGTTTTAGCCACTTACTTCAGCATCTATGGAAGAGAGTTTCTTCAGACTAAAATTCAGGGCCTAAAAAAGAAAATTTTATGATACTTGGAGGCAGACCATTCAGATGTTTTGAGTTAATTTGGCACAACTGAAAGAATTTTCACACTTGCAAAAATTTTAAAGTTCGTTTTTGGCCTCCAAAGAGCTGAAATACAGCTCTGTTTTCAAACGCTAATGAATTTGGCATGAATACTATTTTTTATAATCATTGTGATTTTTTGAAAAACTACAAAAATGGAGCAAGCACTAACATAATAACAGATTTCAGAATCACAGAGTGTTAGAATTAAAGCAATGACATTACCTAGTCTGGTCCCAATTAACTCTCACTAAGTGAGGAAGCTAAATTGCTAAGCAACAAAACAATAAAAATCCAATTCTGAAAGGATACATAGGCTATTTTATTCTAGGTAGGAGATTTAAGCAAGTTACCAAAGGAGTGGGCACAGGACAGTATAATACTTTCAGCAGAGCCAGATGTTTTATGAATACAAGGTGTTTGTAGAGAATATGATAGAGCAGAAAGAATGCAAGTCTGGGAGACAGAGACCAAAAAAGACAGAGCCAATGTCCTATCTTGGCCATGTAAAAATCATGACTGAATTTTAGTGTCTTCATCTGCGAAACTGAGGTGATAGCATGAGTTATTTTAAGAAGGAAGTGAAACAATAATTGTGAAAGTAAATTATAAACTCTTAAATTCTTTTACCTAGTGATACAACAATATGCATGGAGATTTCTTACTCTACTATTGTGTTGCTAACAGAAATACCTGGGACTGTATTCCCTATTATTGTCACTGTTATTTCTCCCATTTTCACACTTAAAGATTAAGTGTGGGGGCCAGCAAGTGGCATGGTGGTTAAGGTGCTAGATTTCTATGTTTTGAGTCCTGGACCCAGTGGCTTGAAAATCATGCTGGGCACTTGTGCATGTGTGCCCAAAGCTCCGAGAGAAGAATGGTGGAAAAGGGATTGTGTCATGGCCAGCCCCCCTGGAGGGGAGGGTGATTTCTCACTTTCCCTCTCTCTGGTGAGGGAGAGAGATTTTTGCCCTATGTTATATAAATTAAGTGGGAATGTTGTTGAGATTGGAACCCAAGTTTGACTCTAAAGATTTTTTATTTTTTATTTGGCTCACTTCAGGTACCTTTTAACTTCCTTATTCTCTGTTCTTTTTCTTCTTTCTGAATGCTTCCTCCTTGCCTTGAAGCCCATTGCCCTTTATAGCATTTTTGATCCTAGGTTGCCTACATTAGGGTCATCTGAGACCCAGTTCACCCAGATTGAACGAGAATTTCTGGAGCTGAGGCCGAGAAATCTGCATGTTCATGAGCAGTCCAAGTGATTCTCTCACCCCCGATGGAAGTTAGAAGACACCGACTCAGACTGACCATGATGACAGCTGCCATTGCCAGTCCTGCCCAGCCTCCCCAACTCGCCCTTCCTCCAGAAATATAGCTTGCTGTGAACTTTCTTTACAGGGCACATCTCCCTGTGTGCTCTTTCATTGTTAGGAACACAAGGATGATGCCAGCTCACAGAGTGGCTCCTTGTCACTTCAATCTACTTCCAAGATTTATTTTTCTTCAGAGCAAGGAAGGTGTTGAGAGGATCAAGAAGAGGCAGTGGGTTGGGCAACATCTGTTCCATGCATAAGACCCACCATGCACAAAGAAAGACACCACAACTACCCACCTTGAAATCTCAAACAGTACCAGAGTCAAGCCTGCAAAAATGAGACCACACAGAGCAAAGCAGGCAAGCACAAAAGAGCAGAAACCAAAGCAGGATTTGTAGTAGAATTGTATCTTATCTCCTTTGCACAGCAGATGCCTTCCAGAGAGAAGATTGGTATCATTTACCACTTATTTTCGCTTCGCCCAGCTTTCCATATTAAGAGTTAATCATCTCGGGACCAGCAGTTGGCGTAATGGCTGGTGCCGGACTCTCATGTACCGCCGTTTCTCGCTTCGCCCAGCTTTCCATATTAAGAGTTAATCATCTCGGGACCAGCAGTTGGCGTAATGGCTGTTGCCGGACTCTCATGTAGTCGACCGCGGTTCGAGTCCTGGACCCAGTGGCTTAGAATTCATGCCGGGCACGTGTGTGTGTGTGTGTGTGTGCGCCCAAGATCCCGAGAGGAGAATGGAGGAGAAGGGATTGCAGCATGGCCATCCCCCCTGGGGAGTGATTTCTCGCTTTCTGTCTCTCTCTCTGTCTGTCTGGCGAGTGCACGTGCCCTATGGCAAAAAAAAAACCTCTCAAAAAAAAAATAAATAAAAAAAGAAAAAGAGTCAATCATATCCATGCCCAATTCATCAGTCACCAGAAAACATTTATGAGATATTCTTCGAGGCTGCTAAGGCTGAATTTCAGAATGTAACCCCAAGGCAAAAAATGTTTCTGGTTTTCATGTCATGATCATATTTTTTTTTGCCCAAATTTCTTCTTAAATTGGATTTAATCTCTGGTTGTATAAACAGCTGACAGGATTCTAATTCCTAAGAGGATATCAAAGATCTGTACTGAGTGGAAAAAGGAGTTGAGAGATGAGGAAGAATGAAAGAAAAACAAGCATTAATTATTAAATGCTTAGATTTTTAAAATCACATACCATTTGGCACTTCTCTCCGCAGTGCTCTATCTCCATTAAAAGCAAGGAAACCCAGGCCTCTGATCATGGTAAATTTGCTTAATTGTGTTTTCTTTCTCTAAAGTGGGAAGGCCTTAAACACAGGCTTCCTGTGTGCGCCCATCCTGGCTCTGAATGGGAACATAGATGCCGCATCTAGAGGGTGGATTTGGTGCAATCTCTTATTTTAGGAACTATTTGGAAACCACTTAACAAAAAGTAAAATGCAAATACATCTGAATAACATGCAAATCACCTAACTGGTCCAGAATCCTGGGAATATTTTATAATAACACAGAACATTCTCAGCTTTATTTTGTTTGCTGGGAGCTTGGGATCAGGGCTAAGTTCAGAGATTTAGGGGGGTGGTGCAGGTGGGCAAAGAAAAGACAGGATCATAGGAATGAAGGTCTGGCTTCACCTTCCACCAGCGTAGAGCTGGATTTATCCACCTTGTTTTCCATACTATTACATTTTTGGAGCAGATTTAGTGTTACTATTGCAATTTATTATTATCCAATAATTTGGATAAGGGGTGTTCTGATTTGAAGCTTAGAAATCCAGTCACTGAAATCATAGCTGTTCTTCTAGCACTCAGATTCCAGTGGGGGATAGCTCAGGTTAAGTCATGCTCTATAGCCCCTTTGAGATTCTGGAGCGTCATCCAGTGTCAGAAGTCAAGTTACCCCAAGATACCATCTAGTCCAACTCTGTTACTTTACAGACAGGTAACCTGAGGCTAGTGAATCCAGTATCACAGTGGCGTAGTGAGTTAGTTGGTGGCTACACATAAGTAAAAATTGGGCCCTGGGAGTCTTAGAACTTCCATGTTGTTCTTTTTTTTTTTTAATTATATTTTTCTTTTTTTTATGTCTTTTTAAAAATTATTATTATAACCTTGTTTATACTATATTGAATCACATATGACTTTACAGTGTATTCCATTTCTTGTTCCAGAAGGAATAGCATGCATATCAGTCAATATGTAGAGATTAAAATTGCCATCATTATCATACAATAGCTTTTCATTATTTTTTCCAGATCATTATTATTATTATTCCAATTATTTTTTAAAATATCCAGTCACTATTTATCATTTTGCTTGTAAAAAGACTTTACCCAACATGAATTACTTCTCAGGCCAGTCCAGTAAGAGTTTAAGAAGGAGCCAGCCCAGTAGCACAGTGGTTGAGCACTTCACAGAGGAAGCTGGATCCCATATGACCCACTGGGGTTCGAGTCCCAGTACTTTTGGCAGCATTGCAGGAGGCACCCAGGACACTGATAGGATGGAAAATTGGAGGAAGGATGGTGGCATGACTATGTCCCATTGAGGAGTACTTTCTTTCTGACGTACATGCGTGTGTACTTGTGGCTTAAAAAAAGAAAGAATTTATAAAAATAAGGAAGACATAAAGCACATTTTCTGAAGTCTTCATAATCTTAAAAAGGAGAGAGACAAGAGTCTATGAAGATAAAGAAGGAAGCTCTAGCTAACTGGGTATGGGGGGATGGTGCCATCTGAATGAAAGCTCTGAAATGAGACATAACTCAGATTAGCCACTTAGCTGATGTGTGGACTTGGGAATTTACCTAACTTGCTGAGCCTTAGTCCTCATCTTTAAAATGGAGATGGTCATAGTGCCAACTTCGTGGGGTTGTGTAAGGATTGAAGGAGATAATGCACAGATCCTGGCACAAACAAAATGCTTAATAAATGTTGGCTATTATTATAACTCCAGTGCAGACATCCAAGGCCTTGAGTAGACTGCCAAGAAATCAGTCCTGAGGGGGCCTATCCTTAAGCCAAACTTCCTTCCTGCCAGCTCCTCTCTTCCTGCCTGGGCCCCTAGGCTGCCCAAACTTCTCCCCACTCCTGACAATTCTAGTGTCCAGCTTCACGTATGGTTCTCTCCAGTGGCGAAGCAGAATACTGACTAGAAATGAAGTTGCAAAGGGCCATGGGGTAAAGGCTATTGGCAAGGAAATGAAAACGGAAAGGGAGAAAGAGCGATAACGAGATTCTTTTCATCTGTTATCACAATGTTAAAACAAGTACTAAAATCTCCATAAGCATAGGGAATATGAAAGGTAATCGCCAGCATATCATTCCTTGTGGAAGTTACACCAGTAGCAAAATGAATGCCCTTAACTTTTCTCTTACCCTACCTCAGATACCCTAAGTCAGTGCCCACGTTTGGGATTCTTTTTTTTCCCCTACAAGAGCCTTAAAACTTTATCCCATAGAACTGATTTAAGGGGCATTCTAATCACTGAATCTCTGCTTGGTAAATGATAATTAATATTTATAAAGATAACTCTACCCCAGTCACGAGAGATCAAATAGCATTCAATGCGTTTTCATGAGAAGCACATGGGATCACGTCTGAGACACATCAGCCATACATCTTTAGTACATATTCACCACTACCCTGTTTTCTGGCTATAGAAAAAAAAAAATACAATTTGCCCTCTTAACCCCAGAACTGCAGTTTTCCTTTTAAGTGTCCATTTATCTTCTTGAGAAATAGTTTCCCAAAAGCACAGCAGGATGGAATTTTCTCAAGTCCATATTTGTTTTGCAGAGTGTATTCCTGATACTGGACACCACCCCACAGCTGGAGACTATGGAAGCTGGCCTCTGAGGTTCTGACATTGCTCTTCAAACCTCAGAGCACAGCAAATCATCTCGGTTGCAGTGAAGTCATTATCTTCTTCTTCCTTTTTTTTTTTTTTTTTTTTTTTTTTTTTTTTTTTTTTTTTTTTTTTTTTTTCCTTCTGGACACTATAGCTGACCTCTTAGATATGAGAACAAACAGAATGTATTCTGTCTTTCCCAAGACTGCTGCATCAGCATATATTTTCCACTTAAAGCTTTTAAGAATTTGACTTATACATTTATGAACACCCCCAGTGGACTGTTAAGGTTTGGTTAAATCCCCAAGAAAACTGGCATTAAAATAGACCCTTTCCCAGCAATAATAATCTAATTTATGATAAATTATTCTATTCTCAGTACCTTTGAGACACACGAGAGCTTTTATGTAATAAAGAAGGCATTTATTTCCGAGTATTTTAATGCATGTTTCCATATTTTTCTCATTTTTAATGCAAGGGCCATTGACAGTGTTGTAAGAGAATGTCTTTTAAAAGCAAATTTACGGCAAATGTTCTGGTGAAATGGATGGCAGCATGCATCACTGCAGAGCTATAGTGCTGAAAGGGGCAGGGCAAAGATGTTCTAATTCTCATTTATGTGCATAAAAGAGTAACCTCTACAGAGAAAGACAATGTTATTGGGTAAAGTGATAAGATATGGGAGACCCAGCTTCAATTTGGGCTCCATCCTTTGATTCACTGTAGGTACTTAGTTACTGCTCATATGCCACATTGGAAACACGGAGGCAGGGTGTAGGGGAGGAACAGATATGGGAGGAGGCCATGGAAACTACAGAGGGAAAGAAAGTAGGCAAGAGTCAAATGTGTTAACTGGAAAGACAGGCTGTTTATAAAGGACAGAGGATCAAGGAGCTGATAGAATAGTTTTTGCCAGAAGTTGACCATTCTGACTTCTGAAACTTTCATTGTCAGAGTTACTCATTTGATAGATGCCTCTACTTGAAAAGCCACTATGGTGGTGGTTCTGGACTACAAAGGTGGTAGGTAACAGGGTATGGAAGTGGGCACTGTATCAGAACCAAAATGAACGTACCCTTAACACTTAGGTATGCGTGTAATTCTGATATACTTAAGAGCCATTGCATTAGTGCAAGAATAAGAAATTTACCTCCATCACATGAACTTACAAGAGGCAAGAAAATGTGTACTTGACATGAATGGAACAGCTCATCTGTGGAGCTCATTCTGGAAGGATATCTTTCTGATGTTCTTTTGATAAAATGCTTTGTGCATTTCATGGACATTGATACTAAGGGGTCTGGTTGACTCAAAGCCATGCTTTGGATGAAACGCTAAAGAGCTGGGTCAAGAGCAAAGATCTAGTTTTAATTCTGGATAGAGGAACTATTTTGGCCTTGGGGATATTGCCTAACCCATTAAATATGACTCCCTTCCAAGCACCTGGAAAAAAGAAAACAAATATAACAACATATGAGGGTAAGGTTAAGTCAGTATGAGGATGATTTAGTGAAAACACGTGCTATAAGGAAAGAGTAATAGAGACCCTACTACTTTGTGCCAGGTACTGTGTTGTTTACTTACACTGTTAGAATGAATCCGCTAATGGGAATGAAATGGACACAAGG
>NW_006160001.1:1891850-1896146 GCF_000334495.1 Tupaia belangeri chinensis | reverse complement strand
AAAGAGGACTTGGAGAAAAGCCAGAATAAAAAGGGAATATGTTTAGCACTTTCCAGCCTTGAGATTTCAAAAACTAAACAAGGATGTTATGACTAGTAAAAGCTAATGTTCATTGCACTTTTATCAAGTGCCCCTTATGCATTATGCTTTGCATTCGTACTAATCCTACGAAAAACCCTATTAGGCAGGTGTTATCATTGTACTATGGTACAAATGTAGAAACTAAGCCTTGGAGAAGTCTAAATAATTTGCTAATGTTCAAGTTATTTCATGTCTGTTAAGTGATAGAGCTGACACTTGAAGTTGAACATCTATCCAAGTAGACTATACTCTCCATTATTCAACAGCCCAAAATGCTTCAAGGTCTCCTACCTTAGAGTTTCTGGTTGTCTTGAGGAAAGGATGAGGGATTAGGTACCAACCATATGTCTTGGAGTCATCTTTAGAAAAGTTGGAGAGCTAGGACCACAAAGATGTTAAGTTAAGGCAGGGAGTCCACATTTGGATGATTCGGCAAGAAATCCTGGCACAATATAGCTACTGAGATTGTGGACTCTTAACACTAGTTGCTAGTTGGCTGGAGTTCAACCTCAGCTTAGTGACTTTCTATCTATGAATTCAAAGACACAATATCCCCAGCTATGAAATGGTTAATACTAGTAGCTTTCTCAAAGAGTTGTGAGAATTAAATGAGATATATGGGAAGTGCTTCATAAGTATGTATAGTGAGCCCATCAATAAATATTGGCCATTATTATGGTAGAAAAGTTTTAGAATAAAGCTATGAATTCTGCCTGCCCCCAGCCCCATCTTCTCTGCCTTTGAATCAGCATGTTTAGTCTATGGAATGCACAAGTAAACCAGAACAAGCCAGCTTTACTCAAAGGGATTGAGAAGAGGTATGAAAGAAAAGTTGTTGTGACTTGGGCTTTCTTCCTCAGGAGACAAGGTGTTCAGATGATTGAGGACATCTTCTGGATACTTAACAGACAAGATGTAAGATGTTGGAGTCTATTTGACCTTCTTTTGCCCGTGGTAAAGAAAAAGCCCATTGCCCTGGGTGGATGAAGCAACTCTCTAGGAAGGGGAACTCTCACGTGATACACCACACTGTGGGCACAGCACCCATGGTCTGGTATAGCAGAGTGGGCCAGTGGGCACACCAGGACATGCCTCTCCCAGGCTCCAGCTAGGTTGTAACAACATGAGGGTAGAGGCAGGATTGGAAAGCTTCTGCTCATCATGGCCAAGGAGTGGCATGATCATTGCAGGTAACAGGAAGAAGACATAGGAAACTTTTAAAGTAGAAACTGCTCCTTGTACAATGTCTACAGTTCATTCACTTTTGCTGCCCTGTCTTTGGAAGGGATGTTTAGAAGCCAGAGATACTTGGAGTGTGGTTTTTCTAGATGTGGTGTTTCTCCTAGAAGGTGTTCTTCTGCATGTCAGACCAAGAAACCACAGAGAAGAAAATTTTATGGGCCAGTGGAAGCCAAAGGAGCACTTCAGAGGAGAGCACCAGGCTGTTTCATGGCATCACACAGTGAAGTGGGCTTCATCTTGAGCTGGAACTGAGAAAGGGAATTTGGGGCCAGACTTTGAAACATTATCTTCCCTTTCTTCCTGCTTCTCAGTCATAGGTCACGTGTTACAGACAGCCTAGACTCTGAGACTCTGAGCAGAGGAAAACCGGTCCCTAGATATTACTGGAAAGAATTATAACATCCCATAGAGGAAGAGGAGATTTGATATCACAACAGGGAGTCTCAAATTAGTCAAAGACTTGGAATAATTTCTTGATAAATGAAATGTAATCAATTACTGTGATTTCTTTTTGAGATTCTATTGTCATGTTCCTTTCTCTCTGTTTACTTTGGATTGCCACTTGGGTCAAGTGTGAAGCTGTTAATCTTACCCCAACAGCCCAGAATACATGAGTGCATCCGGGGCCAGGACACACACTTAAGTGACCAGATGTAGTGTGTGGTGCTAAGCAAACCAAACAGCTAAAGAGACAAAGTCTGGCAAAGATTCTTAGCTGTTAGGGAGTGTATTAGTGTGTGTGATATTTTAAAAAGACATACGAAACAATGTCAATTCTTCTATATGACTGGTGGGAACGTAAATAAATATGAACATTTGAGAAAATTGTTTGGTAAGAGAGAGGCTAAGCATTTGACTAGTATGTGCCCCAACAATTCCACTCCAATGACTATATCTAACAGAAACATGGACATATGCATCATGAGATACAAGAGGGGGCCAGCAGTTGGCACAGTAGTTAAGGCATTGGACTCCCACATGACGTATCACAGTTTGAGTCCTGGACCTAGTGGCTCGCTTTCTCACTTCCCTTCTGTTTCCCTCTGGTCAAATAATAATAATAATAATAAATAAATAAATAAAGTGAAATAAATAATTCTTTTAAAAAAGAGATAGGTACAAGAATGCTCATGACCATACTATTTTTTTTTTTTTTGGAGAGGTTTTTGGAGCAAAAACCTCTCCAAATCTGGTGTGTGCGCTCACCAGAAAGACAGAGAGAGACACGGAGACAGAAAGTGAGAAATCACCCCCCAGGGGGGATGGCCACACCACAATCCCTTCTCCTCTCTGGATCTTAGGCATGCACACATACGTGCCCGGTGTGAGTTTAAGCTGCTGGGTCCAGGACTCGAACCATGGCAGACTATATGGGAATCCAGCAACATAGCCATTATGCTAACTGCTGGTCCCCCTATTTTTAAAAGCCAGTGCATGGATACCTCTTTAGCACAACTTAAAAATCCTTTCGGCTTTACTTTTGCTGTAGCAACTGATTTAATGCAAGCTTTGGCTTCTTCTAAGTTTAATCAGCAATACCTTACCTGGAGCCTTCATCAGACACACCTGAGAATTAATGTTGGTAGCATTGTTCCTGCAAGTGGGGGACTATTCAATGGACAATAGATAAATGTTCTCACCTTCTGTTCCCCTTGATGAACAGTTCTGAAATGCATTTTCTTTTTTCTTAGAGTTTTTTGAGTTTTCGTTTGTTTTTTTTTTTGTTTGTTTGTTTGTTTGTTTTGCTATAGGGCATGTGCACTTGCCAGAGAGACAGAAAGACAGAGAGACAGAAAGTGAGATATCACCCCTCAGGGGGAATGGCCACACCACAGTCCCTTCTCCTCTATTCTCCTCTAGGGATTATGGGTACACATGTACACATGCCCAGTTTGAGTTTCAAGCCACCGGGTCCCAGACTCAAACCATGGTCAACTCTGTGGGAGTCCAGCAACGTAACCATTATGCCATCTGTTGGTCCCTGAAATGCATTGTCTATGGTTCCTCAGAAGATTCTGACTACATTGGGAGCCAGCTGGTTATGGTGGTGGTGAACATAATAACACATCCACATATTGGCTTTCCTTCTTTTCCTATTTCCATTGTCCATGTCCTTCACTCCTGTTCCCTTGGAATACATTCCCATATAAACTGGCAGCAGGCAGACCTTCGTTTTAGGTTCTCCCTTGTGTGTTGGGGGGAGACCCAAGTTAAGATAGCTCAAACTTGGAAACAATCCAGTAGTAGAATGAGTAAAACATAAAATAGTCATAAATAGAAATGTTGAATTGAGTCATTCATAAAAATGGATGTATCTCACAGATACAATGTTAAATCAAAGAAGACAGACAAAAGAGAAAATAGAATGTACATTCCGTTTATATAAAGTTCACAAAGCGAGCAAAACTAAACCATCGTGTTACAAGTTAGGAGAGAGGTTACCTTTGGGAAGGAGGAGGGAAATAGAGGTTGGGAAAGTTTATGAGGGGGGCCTCTGAGTGCATCATTAATATTCTATTTTCTGAACTATATATTGTTACTGTGTTCACTTTGTGATGATTCCTTGAGCTGGGCTTTTTGATCTTTCACAACTATGTAATACTTGAATAAAACATGTTTTCAATGAACTTAACACCAAGAGATTACGGTGACTGACCTTCACTGTTACTCAATAACAATGTGCAAGCTTCCTTAAGGGAGCCAACATTTACATGCATAGTCCATTAGGAGACTTAGTTCTTTTCTTAGCCAGGAAGTGAAGATGGCCTCTAGTGTGTGTGTTTCTCTAAACAGAGTAGGTTTTCCTCAAGTCTAGCTATGGTAGGCTGGCAAACTGAGCAAAAAAAAAAAAAAAAAAAAAAAAAAGAGAAACGGCGAGTAATATACAGCTGGTGGGAACCAATTGGTTGCCCAAAATACAAATGAGATACAACAGCATGAACCAATCATTGATGTGGGTGGATCTCTCCCGTT
>NW_006160001.1:1872839-1891679 GCF_000334495.1 Tupaia belangeri chinensis | reverse complement strand
AAAAAAAAAAAAAAAAAAAAAAAGGAGCAAGTGAGTAATTGAGGGAGGGAGAAGGAATAAACTGAAGGGGAGGTAGAAAGTGGGAAGGAAGGAAGGGAGGGAAAGGGAAAGGAAAGGAAGGTGATAATCATAGCCCTGATTCGTAGTGTTTGCCATTACCTGCAGTGTAAAACAGCCCATGTGGTTCACTGAAAGGGACCAACTGTTTAATAAGCCACCTGCAATATTTCTAAACACTTTCAAATCAGGTCTTATGAGCCAGTACGAGCTAGCTCCAGCCCCCCACCACTTGCCACAGCCAATAGTTGCCATGAGTGGAAATGGTTCCAGTGTCTTGATTTTGGAATTTTTCAAAAGAAGCCAGAAATCTGGATTTGAATGAGAAAATTACTGATTTTTAGATTATATTGACTAGTTCAAATTTTTAAAAACACATCTGCAAAGTAGATTTGGCCTATAAAATGCCAAATTTGACCTCTGGTCCACAGACTAAACATTTTAAGGAGAGCCTCTCAGCCTCACTGATGAAGAGCAGTTTTTCAGATGGGTAACAGTGGGAGACAGAATCTGCATGGCTGTGTGGCCCAATGAACTAAGTCATACCTGAGGATTGGGTAAACTGGATTCTCGTGCCAATTTCACTAGTCAATTACTTACCTGGGCCTCAGCTTCCCTATGTGTCAGGATGCCTCCTGTAGGATTATGCAATGAGTGGTGTGTAAGGCTGTTCTCTGGGATGGGACACACTTCATCGCTTCATCTCGCAGCAGAGAGAATTCAGTGGTGTCAAGTTACAGGACAGAAATTCCAGGTTTGAAGATTATAGGTTTCCTTCCTTATGCTCATCAAAGAGAAGCTGTGGCATTCCTACAAGCCTATATTCTAATGACGTCCATTTGCCTGATGGGAGTCTAATCCTGATAGTTCATGGTCTTCAGACTGCTTGATTTCTGGGGAAGAACAGATACACTTTTTTGAAAGGAAATGGTCCAGCAGGAACACTTCAGCCCTGAAGCTTGTTAGACCTGGGCTTATGCTGTGACTCTGCCTCTTGTTGACTAGAAACTCCAACCTCACTTGCCTCATATGAGTGCCTACCTCATTGTGCGGAGGAGCCACTCATTCGTGTGTGGCTCCGTCTCCGGCACACAGTGTCGAGCGAATGGTGATTGCCATCCCGCTCATTGTGAAGGCATCTAGATAGAGGTGCTGGGTAGCCAGCAGCCTGCTAGTCATGAAAATTTGGTTTTATGTCTCCTTGGCTTTAATTTGGTTCCTTTTACTCTGTTATTTTAGAGATTCGGCCAGAGTTAATATTTCTGCAAGACCCAGACAGGTCTGCACATGGACATTCTAATCTGATCCAAATTTGTGGGCTCAGGAATGCTCCCAGAGAGATGCTGCTATGTATTCTGCTGGAAGAAATTCAATACCGGGAAGAAAAAGAGTCAAACTTTGAATATTTGAGGAAGCAAGTAGGTACATTAATCTCTGCTATTAAATTATTTTAAAGTAACTGTGTAAGTACCTTACAGACTAGAAAGGTAACTATATACCAGAGTTTGAAGCAAGACGAAAAAAGTCAGTCATACGAATCTTGTTTTCATTTAAACTTTTGATATTTTACTCATCATGGATTTTTGCATTGATTTTGATGTTTTAAATTTTGCATTAAACTCTTACTTCCCTTGATTATTGAATTTTCTCAGCACTTTTCAAGTCTTATTTTGTTGTTGCCATTCATGGGAGTGCATGTGCACACATGGGAGAAGTACAGAACTGGGCCATGCCACAATCCCTTTCCTCCTGTTTTCCAGGTCACCAGGGTCTTGGGCCCGTGTACACATGACAGCATGTTCCAACACAACCAGGCTAGGGACTGAAACAATGGTCAGCATGAGGCTCTGTAGTTTGGGTCATTACCAATGATGCTACAGAGAATAGACCCAGAACCCTTTACATCTTCCAGCTGAGACAAGGATACCTGGCTTGTCTCTCCCTAGACCTTGCTCTGCTCAGTCATGCAAGTGCTCTAAGCAAATGCTGCTTACTGCATTTTTTTTGTATGTTATTGATCATATTCAATAAAGAATATGACTCAAGTCTCCTCACTTGGGCAGGTTTTTGCAGTAGAGAAAACAGAATTAGGAGTCAAAAACCTAGTTCTTGTTTTAACCTGGGTATACCAAATGGTTTGATATATCACTAGACTACTCTGAGACTCATTTTTTTCTGACTTTAAAGTAATAACAAGTACATTTATTCTTTTTTTTTTACAAGACTTGTATACCTAATTGCTTTCTTAAAATGATAAACTAAAAATATCCATTTAATTAGTTTTTATTTTGGGGGGTGGGGCATCCTCTATAAGTACAAGGAATATTAGTAAGATCTCTTGGTTGCAAACAACAGAATTCATGGAGGCTACCTCCATTACTTTCACTGGACTCCAGTGTTTATTACACAGGATATTTGAGAGAGCTGAATAATTAGATTTATAGGTTACTCAGTTAGGACCAATACCTGAATTATTGCTCTAGAAGAGATCTTGCATGGCATAGCATAGCAGGGGCACTGCCGCCAAGACCACCACAACCTCTCCCTTTGCAATGGAAGTTTGTCATCCTCACCAGAATTCATTCACTCAGCATTCTACTACACAAGGCTCCCCTTCAAATCAAAGTCTTATGTGGGTTCATTTGAGGAGGCTGGGCCCATGCTTGTGTCCAGCAGCAAAGGAAACTGGGAGAGGGAATTTCTGGCTCCTTCCTGGGGAAGTGGAATTCATAAATCTTCAGACTGAGGAAGGACACTGGGACAGTACTGGCAGCTAGACAACACGACTAATGTCCACTGCGATGGGTGGATTTTGCAGGCTCGTGCAGTGTTTGTGGGTGTGTGTGCTCACACGGGCACAGGGACTAAATGTACACTTGAAAAACCACCTCCCTTTTCCCTGAAATCACCCTCACACTTGAAGCCACCCCTTGTCCCTGCTCTTCCTGGAAGGGAGATTGGAAGCAAAAGTGTTTGTGAGAACTCAGGCTGAGATACTCCTGATGTCCCCATCACTCACTTAAACCCTTAGATTTCCCCTATTTCCTTCCGTAATCGGGTAATAACGTGACTGCCCTGCCCCATGGGATGCTCTCTGGACTCATTAAGTCTGGAAATGCTTGGGAATTCATCTGCGAAGGCACATAGCCAACTGTCATCTTTATCATCAGCTTACAGACACTCTCTCAGGCAGCAAGATCATTTCAAGTTTGAAAATCCTGGCCTTTTCCCATCACTTTAGTTCCATCTTACCTGACCTGGCTAGATTCTCATTGTGGGACACGAGAACTCAAAATCTGTCCTGTCTTGGGAACCAGCAGTTAGCGTAATGGCTATGTCGCTGAACTCCCACATAGTCGACTGCGGTTCGCGTCCAGGACACGGTGGCTTAGAACTCACGCCGGGCGCGTGTGCGTGCATGCCCAAGATCCCGAGAGGAGAATGGAGGAGAAGGGATTGCGGCGTGACCATCCCTCCTGGGGGGTGATTTCTCGCTTTCTGTCTCTATGTCTCTCTCTGTCTGTCTGGCGAGCACACACGCCCTATAGCGAAAACCTCTCAAAAAAAAAAAATCTGTCCTGTCTTTCTCTCTGAATTGCCAGGAGTCCAGGGTGCCAGTTCAAGGAGGTGTGCTGTGAAACAGAGCAGTGAATTCCCAGGGGTGTGTTTCCTCTTCTGAACTGATCTAACTTTAGCTTTCTGCAGCTTTTCTCCTTCAGCTTCAGAAAATGGCACGCTGGCTTGAGAGGCAAGGCCTTTGATTGGCATACTTATCGTAATTAATATGGACTTCCTGTGCCTTGCTCTGGTTTGAAATGTATAAGGATGGCCGCCTCCTCATTGTGTGTGTATGTGTGTGACTGCTTAGCTCCTTCTTCTCAATTTTATCTTATTTTCATGATACAGAGCATGTGCACGAGAATGAGAGAAGCACCTTCAATGATCTAGTTACTCTATGATCCCTTTTCCCCAGAATTCCAGCTCATCAGGATTTTAGGCATACAGGCACAAACCTGTCACGTTTTCAAGGTGACCCAGGGATCTGAACCTGTGGTGGGCCATATGGCTTTTTAGACCTCAGTTTGGTTTGGTGTCATTTGTATTCCAGGCAGGGCCTCCTTTTATATGGTAAATTGATTGACAATGGGGACCAGGACTTTTCTCTATCTCCCTACAACAATGTCATGAAAGAAAAAGGGACAGTTAATGCGTGGTTTTTGAAATAACTTCCATTTTTTACTTACAAATTTTTGAGAGATTTTTGCTATAGGGCATATGCACTCACTAGAGAGACAGAAAGCATATTACCCCACTGCCATCCTGAGAGGATGGCCACACTGCAATCCCTTCTCCTTCATTATCCTCTTGGGATTTGGGGCATATACATACACACATCTGGTGTGAGTTTCAAACTACTGGGTCTGGACCTTGAAGCATGGTCAACCATGTGGAAATCCAGCGCCTTAATCACTAGACCACCTGCTGGCCCCTAAATAACTTCCATGATCTATTTGTCCTTTGCTCCTTCCTTCCTTCTTTCTTTCTCCCTCTCTTCTTTTCTCTTTCCTCGTTCGAGTCTCTCTCCTCTCATCTCCCTTTGCTTCATCCACACCCTGTTCTTTCTCTCCCGCCTCTCTGGTCCTTTATCCTCACTACTTCGTTTGCTATTACTGGAATCTTGATCACTAGAATAAGTGCATCCTTCCTTCCTGTGTAGACTATACAGGGTGGTTGTTTTGTAGGTTGAACATCTTACAGGGCATCATATAAATGTAGTCTTTCTAGGTAACTTAGCAGGGTCGTACATACAGATGTGCACAGTGCACTGTCCAGAGACACTAGCCTCGGGGTGAGGGGGCGAATGGGGATGGAAATCTAGCTCACACTCCTCTCTCCAAGATGTGAGCCCTGGACCAGGACTGCATCTACTGAAGGTAAAGGCATGCTTTTGTAATGTGAGGACAGTAATCGTGGCTCAGTCCTGACAATCAATTAAGGACACACAAATAGGCACTGCCGTGTTGTTTACCACACCAATTTATTTCAAGTCATTTGAAACTGCATGCTTTTAAAAATGCAGATGACCTCCAATGGTGAAATTCCCAAATCCTTTTTTCCAGCAAGTTGACGGTCTAAAATCATACTACCATGAATCCATCCCATCATCATGATGAGTTTTTGGTTTTTTTCTACAGTAATTGTGTAATAAGCAGTGAATATACCCTAAGGGTGACATTAAAATTGTCTATTTCATGTATTATAATGTATTATACAGTCAAAATATATTTTATTTCAAAGGAAAGAAATAAGAAAACCCCACTTTTCATATATCTATGTAAACAATGTAAAAATAATAATCTCCAGCAAAAGTTACTTCAGAAAGGTTTTATAACTGGAAAGAGGCTAAGCAGTTTAAATAGGAGAGGAGAAGGTAATGGAAACATCTAAGTGGATTCTTTTTTCTTTTCTTTTCTTCTTTTTAAGTTTTTTGTAATAGGGTGTGTACACTCACCAGAGAGACAGAGAGAGAAAGTGAGAGGAAAAGTGAGGAGTCAGACTCCAGGGAGGATGGCCATGCTGCAATCTCTTCTCCTCTTGAGATTTGGGCACACACACGTACATATCCAACATGATTTTCAAGCCTCCAGGTCCAGAATTTGAACCACAGTTGACCATGTGGGAATCCAGCACCTTAACCACTTTAACCTGCTGATCTCCTAAGCAGATTTTTAAAAGACTGTACACATGGAGACCAGTAGATGGTTTAATGGTTACGTCGCTGGACTCCCATGTAGTTGACCATGGTTTGAGTCTCAGACCCATCCGCTTAAAACTCACTCTGGTTTTGTATGTGTGTGTGCCAAGAATCCTGAGAGAATAGAGGAAAAGGGATTGCAGTGTGACCATGCCCCTGGGGGGTGATTTCTTGCTTTCTGTCTCTCTGTCTCTCTCTGTCTCTTCAGCTGGCACATGTGCCCTATAGAAAAAACATGTCTTAAAAAAAAGAAAATAAAGACTATAGGCATAAAGTTCTGGCAAACTTCAGAAGATGACAACAACATTTTTTTGTTTAATCTGTTTTCATTACAAACCCTGGGGTAGTTAAATCTCAAGAAGTACTCTTAGCTTTATTAGACTTAGGATGGCTTATCTGTGGGCTCACAAACAGAACCAAGAAAAAAGAAGGGAGCAATTCTAGTGGCCAATGGTTAAGGGAGCCTTAACTCACAGGGCTGCCCACAGGCTTTGAATCCCAGCCCTAGTGGCTACAAAGTCACGCTGAGTCCTTGTGCATGAGTGCCCCAAATCCAGAAGAGATAGAGAAATGGAGAAGGGATTGTGGTATGGTCCCACCTCATTGGGGGATGCTTTCTTTATCTTTCTCTCTGTCTCTCTTTTGCAAACACATGTTCTCTTTGTTTTTGTTTTTAAGAAAAGGAGAAGAAATAACGCTTATTTAAATAGAGAAAATAAATAAGAGCTGGAAGAAAGTAGGAGATTCAAGTGAGTGTGTCATCATGTGTGAGCAAGAGATTAGCCAGCGTGGAACTAACGGAAGTAGAAGTGGTGACTGCGCCCTTGATGATGCTGGCAGGGGGAAGATCACGGGAGGCTTGTAAATATGCTGAAATGGGAGAGCATGAGTGTCATGTGCTTGGATGTATATTCTTAAAAGGATCATTCTGGTGGGTGACTGTTGGGGATCAAGAGTGGAATGTGAGCATTAAACTGAGGTGGTAACAGAAGAGGTGGTATTGAGTGGCCATTTTGGATAGATTTTACAGGTAGGATTAACAAAATTAGCTGATCCAGTGGCACGTCTAGTCCAGTGGACTGATCAGCTACAGAAAAGTAGAAGGTAAAGTAAGGAGGAAGCTCCTTGTCTGGGGTGTATGAGAAATGGAGAAGGTAGGAGCTGAGTCAGAGGTCTGATGACCTGTTTGACAGAACCTCGGCAGGGTGGGCAGGAGTTGACTGGGCTTTGACACTAGACCCATCCATTGGCACAATAGGAGAGAATGCTCATGTCTCTAGTCTTTTGTCTGATCAGTATTATTGAGTGTTTACTCTGTACCTGGTTTGATGCCGAATCCTGCGCGGAGAGGAACGAGTGAATAAGGTTCCAGATTCATGGAGCTTGCAGGCTAACTACTCACTGCTTACGAACACGAATACTGCTTCCCCACGTCCTTATTTCTCATTTACCTTCACTTTCCCTCATGTCACTTCCTCTTGTTTAAGTGCTTTCCTGTCCCTGAGGCTTGTTTTCACCTATCAAAAACCACCTCCCAGGCTGCCTTCAATTTCTAAAGCCCTTTGCTAATGCCTTTTCTATAATTCTCGTTGTACTAAATTAAGCATTTTTTTTTTTTTAATTTTGCCAGAGGGTACATATCCTTGCCCCAGAGAGAGGAAAAGTGGGACAGTATTCCCCACAGGGGAATTCCACACCACAATGCCTTATCCAAAATTTCTCCATCCTTTGGGGATTTGGGACATACATACACCCAATGGGTTTTGATTTTTTTTTTAAAGAATTATTTTATTGAACTTTATTTTACTTATTTATTTATTTTAATTTGTCCAGAGAGGGAGATAGTGAGAGAGAGAGAGGAGAGAGATACAGGGAAGAAGTAAGAAGACAAGCAGCTAGGTCTGAGACTCGAATTGCAGTTGACCATGTGGGAGTCCAGTGCCCTTAACCACTGTGCCATCCAGCCAGCCCCTCACCTAATGTGTTTTTGAAGCCACCAGGTTCTGTGTGTTGAACCATGCAGTTGGCCATGTGGGATCCAGCTGCCTTAATCACCATACCACAGGCTGGGCCAGGTAGGCTTTTTATATCCCTAACTTACCTCTCTTACTAAACTGAACATTTCCTGAGCATAGATCTGACTGCTCGTCGTTCCATTGACCACAGCGCCCAGCACACAGCTGATAGGAAGTAATGAAAGAAAGAATACATTTTTATGAGATACAGAACAAGGACCCGGGACTTAGGCAATTAGATAGGGGTATTAAAAAAAGAGAATTTTTGGACCAGCAGATGGCATAATGTTGCTGGACTCCTACATACTTTACCATGGTTTGAGTCCTGGACCCAGTGGCTTAGAACTCATGCTGGGTGCATGTGCGTGTGTGCCCCAAAATCCTGAGGAGACTGGAGGAGAAGGGATTACGGCGTGGCATCCCCCTCCCGGGGCAGATGGGTGATTTCTCGCTCTCTATCTCTCTCTCTCTCTGGCAAGTGTATGCGCCCTATAGCAAAAACTTCTCTTCAAAAAGAGAGAGAGAGAATTTAGAGAAAAATAAAGAGGACTATTGTTGCAAAGAGCAAGTACAGAAGGAAATCATATTAAGGGAGGGAAGAGAGGAACCAAGTCAACAGGGAGGCCACTAAGGTGACTCTCTGCAAGGACAGAACGTCTGGATTTCACAGCACATTCCTGTTAGGGTGGTGGAACAGAGGCCAATTGATAGAAGATAAACAGATGGATGCTATGACTTTAGCCAACCCAAATTAGCTGTCATTTTCTCTGCATTATATTTATTCATAAGAGTTTCTAATTAGTCAACTAAGGCCTCTCTACTTCTCGGAGTCCAGTGCAGAAACAGAAATGACTTTAGGTATTTCAAGCTGGAAAGCCCAAAAGAGCAGAAGTCAGGAGGCTGCCAGTGGAGTTTTGATTTCAGGGCCAAAACTATCAGCAGCACTGAAAGAACAGGCTTCTGCTGCTATTGCAATTACCGCTGCCGCCGCACCAACCATCTCACCCGTGAAGCTGGAAGCTGGAGGCCAGCTGTTGCAAAACTCACATCTGTTGGAACTCCCTCTTTGGCCACCTCAGCCTTAGAGGCCAGCCTCTACCTCATGTCTGCCTTCCAGATCTCAAGCAAACGCAGCTCTGGCCAAACCAAATTCTCACATAGAGCTCTAGCTACAAAGCAGCCTCGGAAGGGTCGTTTGCAGCTTTCCAGCCTCTCCAAATAGAAAGGGGGGAAGGGGGAATGGAATTTGAGAACTCTCATCCAAATGTGTGTCACTGCGTTCTAAGTGACTGGCTGTGGGGTGAGAGGCATCTCTGGGAGTGGAGGTTGGGTGTGCTTGCAGGCTGCCAACACAAATGGACATCTCAGGACGCCTTTCCTAGCTCCCTCCCTGAACTTCAGAATTTATCACTCCCTCCGTGGCAACCTCACCCTCTTTGCTTAAATATACTATTTATTACATTATCCTGTGTTTTATTGTTAATTGGGTACATGTTGTTGTTCTCTCCCAGATTACTCATTTCCCAGGATATATAAAGCCTTGAAATAGAGTTTAGTCACAGAAAGTGCTCTGTTATTATTATGATTGTTGTCTAAATTTATCTCTTTTCTAAATCCTAGCAATTCTGGAGGTGCTTGATCTTTGTTTGCTAAATAAACGAGCGGGTTCTCAATGCTCCTTCTTAATAGGTGGTAACTCTTCCCGGGATCTCCTGCCTCTACTTCTCAATGATCTTAATCACCAATGAGACTGCTGTAATAAAATATCATCAGCTAGGTAGGTCAAAAGTTATATAAAGCTGTTTCTCACATTTCTAGGGGCTGGAAGTCTGAGATCAGGGTACCAGCATGGTCGGGTTTTGGAGAGGACGCTTCTGAGCTGCCGACTGCAGATGTCTTGCTGTTTCCTTGCTGTGGAGAAAAGAGGATGAGAGAACGCTCTAGGTCCCTTTTATTAGGGCGCCATTTAGGGGCACGAGTCGCATCCATGGAGGGGGCTCCACCCTTGTGACCTATTATCATCCAAAGTCCCACCTTTCAATACCGTCATGTTGGGTGTTAAGATTTCAACATAAGGGGCTGGCAGGTGGTGTAGTGAATAAGGGCGTTGGACTCCCACATGGCTGACCACAGTTCGAGTCCCAAACCTGGTGGCTCACTTTCTCACTTTCCCTCTGTCTCTCTCACTCTGTCCCTCTCTGGTCAAATTAAAACTAATTAATTAATTAATTAAATAACTCTCAAAAAAATGATTTCAACATAGGACTTTTGGAGAGACATAAGTATTTAGTCCATTGTACCAATACACACACATGGGCAGCTCCTTCACATGTCCACACCCACCCCACCCCTATCACTCAGCAACCTTGACTTCATTCCTCCTACCTACAGGTATATAATTTGGGAGAAATAAAAGGGAGGACCTCTTTTCAAAAGGTGGGGACATTTATGTTAGTGAAACAAAATGTTTAATGTTTCCTGGGTGACCGAAAAATTGTCAGGCGATATTGACCACAGAAAGTGACTCTAGGTCACCAGAGAGTTGGCTCAGTAAGTTGAATTTGCATCCACACCACTGTTGCCTTACTCTGTATTTTTGGAAGATTAATGAGGAATTTATTGAGAGCAACATCTACTCCCTTCTCCCACACAAAACCTGGGTCTGGCTACCGACATTGCTCAGATTATTTTATGACTCTAACATGTTTCTATAAAACCGAATGCTTTATATTGAAAATGATGTGAATACTATGAATAGTATGAATAATTGCGCTCTGAAGGTCGCCTTGCTCTGTAGTTTTGGGAGATTAACGAGGAGTTTATTGAGAGTAACATCTATTCCCTTCTCCCATGCAAAACCTGGATTTGGCCACCGACATTGCTCAGCTTATTTTATCACTAAAACATACTTCTATAAAATGGAATGCTTCATACTGAAAGTGACGTGAATACTGTGAGCAGTATGAATAATTTTACTCTGAAGCTTCAATTATATTGACCCAGGCATCTTTTTCCTTTAATGTCATGTGTGACTGGCTAAGACGGTGTTCCATGTGGTGAGGAAGCCATTGGGACAGGCTGTCGGGGAGCAGGACAGGCATTTCTGTTGGGCAATTCTTTGTGATAACCAATTTTGGTGCCAGGACTTTGGCACAGTTGCTCTTTCAAAGGAAGCTCATGGGGTTTTGTGCTTTTAAAGTGCCTCCAGGATATTTTCTTCATGTGACAGGACACCATAATAAAGCGTGGGACAGCTGAATTTGGAGTCGAAGTACAGACCGTTTGATGATTGTGTCTCTGACTCATATATCTGATTTGCCACCCATTCCAGCTGGAGGTGGGCACCTGCCCTCTTTAAAGGGTCTTGGCATTGATTCCTTTGAGTGGGAAGCAACAAACTGAGACGAACATGGATTTATGGGGAAAGGCTGCCTTGTGAAGGGGGTTTTGCCTTTCGGGAAGAGACTCTATGTGAGCAAGATGGAAGCCATGCCTGTGCTGAGGACAAGCAGCAGAGGTCCAGTGGGAGCCGTGGGATTCCTTAGTAGCCTCCCACTTTCCTTCTTCTCCCAGTCCCCTGGCAACACCCCCTTATTTGTCCTCAGTACAACACAAATGCCAAAGAGAGACACTCGGCCTCTTCATTCATTCTTGTTCCATCTGAGTGCTGAAGTTCCTCTGGGGCCTTTCTGTGGCCGGTTTTCATTTCCTCGGCTGAAAAGCAACACAACTCCCTGGAAAGGGATCAGGGCCAGGGATGCTACAGAGTATACACAATGGAGAAAGGGTCCTTCCTTTGAGAATCCAGTCCCATGGCAACCGTCCAGCATGTCCCCATTCCCAGCTCACTTACTTAGCATTACCTTGAATTATTCATCAGCTCCTGCAGAACAAAAGACAGAGCCCTCTCTGCTCCCTGACTGTCCTACTCCTTGACCTTAGGGAATCTTAAACTTCACCATAAGCATCCTGAACTCTCCAATGCACTTTGGAAAGGGCACTGTCATCGTTCCCCTCCTGAAAAGGCTGAGTCCAGCTGAGCAGGTATCTCTGGCCACTAGGTCTTCAGGCTGTGCTTTATTTCTCTTTTCAGCTGCCCATTAGGACGGGCAGTATCCTAAGCCTCCAGTTGGATGACCTTGTATCTTGATAGGTACCAGGGATCAGGATAAATCCTGTTTGTTGACCCTGGGGACACAGCCTCTGAGGCTTCCCTTTGGACAAACTCCCCACTCCTGGTCCTGGGCAGCTCCACTTCACGTAAGAATATAAATGGCAGGACAGAAAGGAACTTCTCCCTGTCACTACTGAACTTAAACCTTTATCAGCCCTACCCTTTTTACTTTCAACTCAAGTCCCTGTCTGCTACTTTGCCAAGGAATCCTCCAGACAGAAGTCCTGTTTTCTTCCCCCCATCTGTA
Organism: Tupaia belangeri chinensis; assembly: GCF_000334495.1. Lineage (NCBI taxonomy): Eukaryota > Metazoa > Chordata > Mammalia > Scandentia > Tupaiidae > Tupaia > Tupaia belangeri. Next base: position 1,879,431 of record NW_006160001.1, on the reverse strand, counting down.
AAGCCACCTAAACTGACACCCACTGCCTTTACATTATTATTTTCCTAGAGTTCCCTTTGAGAGTGTTTTGACTTAAAGGGGCATTTCCTCTTAAAACATTTCTGTCTTGGGGCCAACAGGTGGCATGGTGGTTGAGGGCACTGGACTTTCATATGTCCGACTGCGGTTTGAGTCCTGGACCTGTCGGCCTGCTCTTTCACTTTCCCTCTCTCTCTAGATATCTTTCTCTGGTCAAATTAAAATAATAATGCTAATGGATAAAGTTGAATAAAATAATTATTAAAAAAAAATAGACATAACCGTCCCTAGCTATGCCCTGCACCTTCTCCCTCTGCCTGAAATTCCTCCCTTGCTAATACCCCCACTTACTTGGGTCCAGTACTCTAGCAAAGAGGCATTGGGATATGCTACTTCAGGAACTGAGGGCCCGGGAATGATCATGGTGCTGCCACCTACCCACGTGTGACCCAGGGCAGGGACAGGCTGCCCTCAACATGGCAGTACATGATAACAGCCTCTACTGATCAGAGGTAGAGTCCCTGACAGCCTCATTAACATGACAGTGAGTCTTAGATCCCATTCCATTAAAAGCACAAACATGTGGGGCCATTAGGTGGCGCAGTGGTCAAGGCACTAAATTCCCACATAACCAATCACTGTTCAAGTTCTGGAACTGGCAGCTTGAAAATCATGCCAGGCACATGTGCATTCATACCCAAAATCCCAAGAGGAGAATGGAGAGAAAAGACTGAAGCATGGCCATCCCTCCAGGGGAGTGATTTCTCACTTCCCTCTCTGTGTCTCTCTGGTGCATGCACACACCCTATGGCAATAACCAAAAAATTGCGGACATTTATTGGCAGCAGACCCAAAAAAAGTCACTCCAAGTCTGTTTCTTTAAGTTTGATTTCACCTCCCATCATTCTCAAGCACACTGACAAGACTCCTCTAAGAATAATACTCTGACAGCAGGGCCAGCCAGGTGCTACTGGAGGGAAGGAGTTTGGAACACATAATCATTTCTAAGGTGTGGATTCCTGACCAGTAAACTTCAAATACTAACTACCCGCTCCAAATGCTAAGTTAAATTATACAAATAAACACCACACTGAAGTTTGTCCTGAAATATTTTAAAGTAAATTATTATGCAAACAGTTAGTAGTAAATGAATTAACATCTCGGTTTCTCTGTGTCCTCATTCTGAAAAATGGCAAAACAACTATATCTACTGTAAAGGGATATTGGAAGCATGAAACAAGTTAGTTAATACATAGACAGTATTTAAGATAGAGGTTGGCACATAATAAATACTCAAGAACTCGCTGTTATTATTTTTCTGTAGACTTGTCATTCCCATCAACTTACAGAATTCTTCCTTAGGCCTTAATGTAGTTTTTCATTAATTTCCATCTTTTTGCTGCTGAAAGACTAAGCATCACTCTATGTCTTAATTCGATCAACTTTGCACCAATTTTCCACCTGATTCTGCATGTTCAGATTAGGTTCTTGTTTAATTCTTCAAATATTTGTTAAACTCCTAACAAATGTCTTTGGGCATCCTGCAGCAGGTTCTGGGAAGGACTTCAATAGATATATTTGATGCAACAACATAACTCTGTAGGGAGTTTATGGCTGAGCTAGACAGAATGCACAGCTGTAGGTGTCTTGATGGTCAAGGCCTCAACTTACAATGTGTCTACAAAGCACAGACAGGGCTGTTCACATGCGATATGGAAATGACTCACTACCTTCGTGGAACAAATGTAACATCTTAATATTCCTAAGAACTGTGAAGTTCTAAAAATAGGAGGGGATTGAAGAATACCAACTTCCCTCAATTCAAAGGTGTTTTGTCTTTGGTATAAGATACTTTTGCATACCTTAAGATTCCAAAAAAAAAAAGGAAAAATCAAATCGAATGACCGTTTTGAGCACAAGTTGAATTTTCCTTGAGCAGCAAAAGGACCAAGTATTGACTGATTTAAATGCAAAGGCCATAACTGAGGGATACCACTTTTGAGTGTTCTCAACATTAAGGCCAAGAGTCTAGTTGGTGTCTGGACCAAAATCTCTGATTTCTATATGCAATGTCCAATAAACAGAGAAAACAACCTCAAAAATTCCATGGGAAGATGACCCCCAGATTTTTTTTTTTAATTTACCATAGAGCATGTGTGCTCACCACAGAGAGATAATGAGAGGGGAAGTAAAAGATCACTCACCAGGAGAGATGGCCACATCGTATTCCTTCTCTTCCATTCAATCCTGGGATCTGGGGCATCCATGCATGCCTGGTGTGATTTTCAAGCCGCCAGTTTCAGGACTCAAACCGGTCAGCCACATAGGAGTCCAGTACCTTAACCACTATGCCATCTGCTGGGCATGGCCCCCTGATTTTGATAGGCTGACTGAAATTATTTCCTAATTACATCTTCAGTAAGAGGTAGAACTGGGTATAGAAATATTTAAGAGTGCCAAAACAATAGTATTAATTCTTTCGTGTTAGAAATCCATGCACATATGGCATTTTAGCAATGTGATTTATAAATAGGTCAATCTTTGGATTTAAACTTGAAAGGTTAATATAATAACTAATTTTGATTTTTAAAATTTTAAGTGAAAATCTTGCTACATTTTACATAATATTGAAACTTAAAAAAAAAAAACCTTAAAGTTTTGCCACAAGTTTTGTGACTTGTTAAAAGTTTAAGAGTTTATTTAGGGTCAGTCAGTGGCTTAGTGGTCAAGCTGGCTGGCTTTCACATGGTTAACTGCATGGTTTGAGTTCCAAATCCAATGACTTGAAAGACATGCCAAGTGTGTGTGCATGCATACCCAAAATCCTGAAAGGAGAAATGGAGGCTAAGGGATTGCAACATGACCATTCCCCACGGGGATACTTCCTCACTTTCCCCCTCTGTCTCTGGTGAGCACACACATCCTCTGGCAGATGGGAAAAAGAAAGTTTATGTAAGTACTGAGGATGATCTTGTTAAATCCAGCAGTTGGATTACTTGGCAAGGAAATCAAGTGTTTTAAGTTTGTACACACAACTTAAACTGTTCAAAGGTATTATCCAAATTTTAAGTGATGCAGTATTAATTTAAAGCCTTCAAAAGTGATTTTTCAAATTTTTCTAGACATCGATTTTACTCTACAAGTAGAACTTAAAAATCTATGATAAGGACTTGAATTTTTTTATTTTCCAAGAGGTTGTTGCTTTAGGGCATGTGCGCTTGCCAGAAAGACAGAGAGAGAAAGAGAGACAAAAAGCAAGAAATCACCCCCCAGGGGGGATGACCATGTTGTAATCCCTTCTCCTCCATTCTCCCCTCGGGATGTTGTGCGCGCACTCACACACACCCAACATGACTTAAAGGCAGTGGATCTGGAACTTGAACAGTGGTCGACTACATGGGAGTCCAGCGACATAGCTATTACGCCAACTGCTGGTCCCAGGGCTTGGATTTTAAATATGTAACTGTGGTAAATTGAATCTTAAGGAAACAAACACAAAAAGTACCCCTTTGATTTTTTTTTTTTTTCCTAAAAACTGCTCTTAAAGTATTTACTAGTTAGGAGCCAACAGGTGGCATGATGGTTAAGGGGTCTGGACTCCTACATGGCCAACCGTAGCTCAAGTCCCAGACCTGGTAGCTTTCTCACTTTCCCGCTGTCTCTCTGTTCTTCTCTGGTAAAATGAAAATAAACAAAAATAAACAAACAAATAAATAAAGTTAAATAAATAATAACTATTTTTTATAAAAAGTATTTAATAGTTAAAACACTTTATAGTCTCACTGTGGAATATAGACTTTTCCCTTTAAATCCTTAGAAAGATGGAATATTCCCTATCCTGAAATCTCCAAAATCCAAAACTTTTTGAATATCAACATGATATCACAAGGGGAAAATGTCACATCTGGTCTCATGTCAGATGGGTCACAGTCAAAATACTGCAATACAGGAACCAGCAGTTAGAGTAATGGTTATGTTGCTGGGCTCCCATGTAGTTGACCACGGTTCGAGTCCCGGACCTGGTGGCTTAAACTCATGTAGGGAGTGTGTGCATGCGTGCCCAAGATCTCGAGAGGAGAATGGAGGAGAAGGGATTGTGGCGTGACCATCCCCCCTGGGGGGTGATTTCTTGCTTTCTATCTCTCCATCTCTCTCTGTCTTTCTGGTGAGTGCATGCACCCTATAGCAAAAAACAAAACAAAACAAAAACCTCCCCCTTCCAAAAAAAACCACTGTAATACAAAAAATATTGTGTAAAATTAGCTTCAGATTATGTGTATAAGGTAGTACATGAAACATAAATGAATTTTATGTTCAGACCTGGGTCCTATCCCCAACATAGCTCACATACATGAAAATATTCCAGAATCACTAAAAAATTCATAAGTTTGAAACACTTCTGATCTCAAACATTTCAGGTAAGTGATATTCAACCCATATTATTTTGGGTATACTTCTCATTTCTCTAAGAAGACGATAAGCTCACCTGTGACACAGACTGTGTCACCTATTTTCATTGTATCCCAGGAGACAAGAGCACAATAGATGTCCTTTTCTCAACTGGGTGTGTGACTTTAGATGGGTCACATGACCCCTCTAGCCTCTGGCATCTCAAAAAGAAGTCTGAATTATTCTGATAGAGAGAAGGACCCGGTCTGTCTTGTCACTGCTGTCTTCCCAGGGCCCAGACCTGTGTGAAGCACATACAGGTACTCTGCAACCACTAAACGTACTGGTGAATGTACTACATAATTCTAGGGCTCCCTTTACTGTACCCCAATTCTATGTGCCTCAATGTCTAGAAGGGCTGCAGAATAGTCCATTAACAGAAGAATCTTAGTCACAGCAGATTTGGAACACAGTTGGAATCCAGGAGTAGAGGCAAATTATTTAACTGTGACCTTGTGGCTGCTTTTCAACTCAAAGTGAGCCCAGTGCTGGCCCACCTGCCTTGCTCTGCCCCTCCAATCTTGCCAGCTCCATTCCCAGAGTGACCTGATGGCTCCTAGCTCTACCCAGGGGAACCTAACCTTCTCCAGAGTAGAGCACAGCATTAGTATCAATGTCCTCCACAGCACTGTTTGCTGTGCTCCTAAACCTTCTCCCCGGGGGTGGTAGAGAAGAATGCAGGTGGTGAAAGAGTAGATGAGCCCCTGCCCTATACACTTGGACTAAAAGTGACCCAGTATGTGAGTTTCATGCTGTGGCCAATGCTAATCAGAAAACAACTGAGTGGTGTGGTGTGGTTCAGAGTTTTCTTCCTGACTAACTGCCTCAAGTTCTGTGTGATGTTGAGAAATCTTTCTCTTCTCTGAGGAACTTATTCTGAAATACAAGATCTGTGAACTTTTGGTCTTGAGATTCTTACAGGATCTGTTAACAGTTCTTGAATTTTTGGTCTTGAGATTCTTTTATAAGCCTGAAAATATCTATTGGTTCATCTCTATTAATATGTACTGTGGTAGAAATTAAAACTGAGAAATCTTTGCAAGAACATACAAACACATACTCTTGGACATCTGGAAAATTCCACGATAAACTAGAGAGGGAATGGTCATGACAGAAGTCTTGTACCATCATGGGAAAATTTTGATCGTGCCAACCTCAAACCCAATCTTGAGTCCTGTGGTACAATAATACTCTTCCATTATAAAGATGACTTTAGGGTTTATTGAGGAAAGGACAGACTAAAGATATTATTTCAACTTTAAGATGGGAGAGGCCACTTCACCCTCTCATGGCTTTCATTTGCCCTGTTGTTGAGAGTGGGGAATTAGTCCACGGCTCAAGTTGTGTCTTCCCACAATGTCAAGGTTTTATTTACCTCAAACATCCTAACATACCAGCACAGTGGGGTAAAGGACAGGGGGTGAGAGCCTGCTCAAGGCCAGTGCCTGCATAACTCCACCAGGGAGCTCTGCTCTGAGAGTCTGCCCAAGGTCGTCGCCAGGATGGAGCTGTTTACATAAATCCTCCTTCCAACATCGCCTCAGCAACACGGGGCATCCCTCGAGCTGCTGCTGTGACCACGGACAGTCTGATTTACTTTTATCAGGCCCTCGGTGCCTCTGGGTCTTAGTGAGGAGAGCTAAGAACTGCAAAGCGAGTGCTTGAGGACACAACAGTTGCTCTGTCTCTCACAGACAATGGCCAAAGAGTGAATGGCAAGGATCTGTCTGAGTGCCCAGCTTTGATGTTCCTTTACCATATGTTCTTATCTCTGTTATCAGTCTGGGTATCAGCCTGTCATGGCTTGTGGTGATGACAGTTTATCTGAGTGGTTCAGGCAGGCCTTTTTTTTTTTTTGGAGAGGTTTTCGCTATAGGGCATGTGCGCTCGCCAGACAGACAGACAGACAGAGAGAGACAGAGAGACAGAAAGCGAGAAATCGCCCCCCAGGAGGGATGGCCACGCCGCAATCCCCTCTCCTCCATCCTCCTCTCGGGATCTTGGGCACGCACGCACACACGCCCGGCATGAGTTTTAAGTCACCGGGTCCGGGATGCGAACCGCGGTCGACTACGTGGGAGTCCAGCGACATAGCCATTACGCTAACTGCTGGTTCCCTCAGGCA
>NW_006160001.1:1858948-1871784 GCF_000334495.1 Tupaia belangeri chinensis | reverse complement strand
TTTTTGAGAGGTTTTTGCTATAGGGCACGTGCGCTCGCCAGACAGACAGACAGAGAGAGACAGAGAGACAGAAAGCGAGAAATCGCCCCCCAGGAGGGATGGCCACGCCGCAATCCCTTCTCCTCCATCCTCCTCTCGGGATCTTGGGCACGCACGCACACACGCCCGGCATGAGTTTTAAGTCACCGGGTCCGGGATGCGAACCGCGGTCGACTACGTGGGAGTCCAGCGACATAGCCATTACGCTAACTGCTGGTTCCCTCAGGCAGGCCTTTTACATAAGTCTGTGAAAGCAGTCAAGTTGTTCATGAACATCCACGGAAGCAGTCAGGTAAACATGTTTGTCAAAGTATGTTGTTTTGAAGACTGTAGCGTTGGGTGCTTAGCACAAGGAAAGCCATTTTTGAGCAGTGCTCTGTACACCTGCAGAGTCACGGGGGTCATATGGCTGTAGCTGCCTGAAATCCCCTTTCATTCCCACACATCCTGTTTGCTTTGACAGTGAAGTGTCCCAGTGGGCCTCAGATCACCTCTCCCACCTGCTTCTTCCCTGTCAGGACAGTCCTAGAGTCAACACTCAAGGAAACAACCTGTCCTTGTGAGAAAACAACTTCTAGAGCAGCTGGAAAACTGACTTCTGAAAGAATTTGCTCTGCCTTAAACCCCAAGAATCCAGTATTTCTTCTGCCAAGACAGAGTTTGCTGGCAAGCTCCTAAGCAGTGACAGACTCTGGGGAGCCACAAGAGAGGACGATGAAATGAGCAGATCAGGCAACACTAGCGGAGACCCATGAGGTCAAGGAGGAGGGGTGAGCAGTTGCTACTAACTGCAGAATTTAGAAGCCTGTCTATGTCTGGGAACCTGAGAAATAGAAAAGCCTGAATTCTGTGCTCAGTTTCCATGGGCTTTAAGATAATGAAAGGCAATAGCACAATTCAAGTGTCTTGTATATTCCATCATGCATTTGTGTAGCACTACATCTTTTCATTTCAATGGCAGCACCACCAAGATTTTAGCATTCTAGAGGACTGATTAGTTACTCCACTGCCGTGTCTCACAGCACCACCTGTTTGGTAATGGCCTCTTGTAGGGTAATGATCCCTGCAAAATGAACTGCAGGATACAATACGGAGTCAAGATGTACCATTGTGGTCTATTAGAGCTTCGCTTTGAGCAAGAACTACCTAGAATAAAGTGTTCCCACTCATGGCCATCTGCTTTGTAGTCTCTTGGAAAAACCAGACAAGACAGTCTTTCTGGGCAGAGAGAGCACAGAAATGATGAGAGGGATCACAACAGCCCCCAGGCAAAATGGTAGAATGGGCTGGTATCTCCCCCACCCCCTTCCTTTTCTGCATTCATCTCCTACTTCTGAGAACTGAGATCTAAAAAATGCTTTGTTCTGGGACCTCCCAACATTTTTGGGAACGTCATGTATCTCCCTCACATATTTTTCTGTTAACAGGTACATTTTTTTTTAATCAAAGTGTAAATAATTAAAAAGATATAACTTTGGGTCCATTGACTTAAAATTGTTAAATCACTCTGTTAAATGTGTCAAATATCCACCTTTATCTATTCAAATAACTCATGAAAAAACTTTTCTTCAATAGTCAGAAATTTTTCTTTTTTTCCTCTTCTCCTTAGACTCACATTTTTATCCTATGTTACCAGCAGGATTTTATCTCAGTAAAATACACATTTAAGCTTGATAATCTTTTACAGAAAATCATATAGTTCCTGGCAACAGAATATGTATATAAGTTCAAATTTTACAACACAATATTTTCTAGTTTGAATGTTTATTAGGGTTATTATTCATGCAAAATTGAAGAAGTTAAAATATCCTGTCATCATAAGATTTTGCATGTTAAAAGCATTCTAGATTGATTTATCATTAAATTTATATTAGTATATAATTGGATTAAAAACATAAAATTTTTTTTTTTGAGAGGTTTTTGCTACAGGGTGCATGTGCTCGCCAGACAGACAGAGAGAGACATAGAGACAGGAAGCGAGAAATCACCCCCCGGGGGAGATGGTCACGCCGCAATCCCTTCTCCTCCATTCTTCTCTCGGGATCTTGGGCACGCATGCACACATGCCCGGTGTGAGTTTTAAGCCACCGGGTCCGGGACACAAACCGCGGTCGACTACGTGGGAGTCCAGCAACATAGCCATTACGCTAACTGCTGGTTCCCTAAAAACATAAAAATTGTTAAAAATTGTTAAACTTTTTTTTTAAATTAGCCTTTTTAAAATCAATTGATGCATGATAAGTGAATATTGCTTATTGCTAGAATAAGATAATATTTTCTGGAAATTGCCAGCAAAAGAAAAGAAGCTATTGAGCTACTAAATCTGTAGAGAACTAGAAGCAAACAGGAGACTTGTACCTAAATTAAAAGCAAAAACAAACAAACAAAAAACCCTACACATAGTAACAACACACAATAACTTTTAGAAAAAATGAAATAAATGGTTCCCCCATGGGTTTTAACCAATGTTTAAAACAAAACTCCCTATACAACTTGCTTTAATTTTAAAGTTTAATCTTAATAGTTTACCTCTTCTTACTTAAAACCAATGCAACTCTGTACTCGAGACACAGATATAGATATTTCAGCTTGACTGCCTTTCTTGGTGTCTTGGAGGAGTGCACCACATTGAGAGTCATCATGCACAACAGGAACTTTCTATTTTAAAAGTACTGTTGGAGCTATTGCAAAAGGGGAAGTGGAGGAGAGCTAGCATGATAACCAAAATGTGTTCACAGGATGATCAGTTTTAGGAAAGAGCACATATGAAAGCCAAGATCTGAAATTCCATTCTTTTAAAATGACCAGTGGGCCAGACCCATAGCATGACGACTAAGCTTTCTATGCTCTGCATAGAAAGCTTTCTATGCTCTGCATAGAAAGTCAGACACTGAGTGGCACACTGTCATTCAAAGGCAGGCCCCCTGGTGGCTTGAAGAATCCAGTGGGCATGTGTGCATGCATGCCCCAAGTGTCTATGGGATGGAAAAGTAGGAGAGGAGAAACTGCAGTGTAATCATGCCCGCATCTCCCAGCAGTCAGCCATGTGGGAGTCCAGCGCCTCTCTTATTCTCTCACTCTCTCTCTCTGGTGAGCCCATGTTCCTTCTGGCAATTAAAAAAAAAAATTACTCATGTCCATGTACTTCTTGATAAGAATGTGTTGCCCTTAACAGTGAGTTGTTCTGAGGTATTCAAGTTATCATTATTAGTCCTCACCCCAATCTCCATTTTCTCCATTTTCTTGTGAAATCTAAAGCCCCCTCATTTCTTTTCTTTTTTTTTTTTCTTTTTGATTTTTTTTGGAGAGGTTTTTGCTATAGGATGTGTGCGCTCGCCAGCCAGACAGAGAGAGACATAGAGACAGAAAGCGAGAAATCACCCCCCAGAGGCAATGGTCACGCCGCAATCCCTTCTCCTCCATTCTCCTCTCAGGATCTTGGGCACACACGCACTTAGCGTGAGTTTTAAGCCACCAGGTCCGGGACGTGAACCGCGGTCGACTATGTGGGAGTCCAACGACATAGCCATTATGCTAACTACTGGTTCCCAGGCCTCCTCATTTCAACAGGCCAACTAGAGCAGTCTTCCTCTAAGCTCCACGTCCTCATTTCCTCTTTCCTCTCTCCCCACGTTTATTCTTTCAGGTACAATTCCCATTCTCAGAGACCTCAGATCTTGGTGTTTGAATGTTGCACAATAAGATGTACATGCTGGTGATCTGAGTCCATCCAGATACATCATTTGCAACTGAAAGGTAGGCTATTTCTTTTTTATAATAATTATTAAATTTTATTATTATTATTTTAATTTGCTATAGGATACGTGTACTTACCAGAGAGAGAGGGAAAGTGAGAAAGCAAGCTGCTGGGTCTGGGACTCGAACTATGCTCTGCTATGTGGGAGTCCAGGAGCTTAGCTACCATGCCACTTGCTGGCCCCAATTTCTAAAGCCTTGCCTCTTATTAGTGAAGTAGCCTCTTATTGGTAAAGGTAGATGATTCCTTAAAAAAAAAAAAAGAAAAGAAAAAAAAACCTATTTTTTTAATTCAACTTTATTTTATTTATTTATTTTAATTTATACCAGAGAGGGACAGAGTGACAGAAAGAGAGAAAGAGAAGGAAAGTGAAAAAGCAAGCCGCCAGGTCTGGGACTCGAGCAGTGGTCAGCCATGTGGGAGTCTATCACTCTTAACCACCACCCTGCCGGCCTCAAGGTAGACAATTTCTAGAGTTCTTGCCTCTAATTGGTGAAACATCCTCTTATTGGTGAGGGCACTCCTATGCTCTTACCTCCTGCATATATATATATTTTTTCCTTAACTACCTATTCTAGTCTCTTCGGTATCTCAAGGTTTCTATACACAATAAGCTGGAAATGCCTAAGACCCCAACCAAAAATACCTACTGCATTCTAACTTCAGTTTGCTGGCCAGAGATAACCTGAGCCTTGAGTCTGCAGAGTGAGAGAAAGAGAAAGAGAAACAGCATTTTTCAAGTGTGGTTGTAAAGGGAGAGGCCCAAATCTGAGAGCGCTTGCCCATAACATTGACCAATTCCAAAGAATGCACCCAGAGGTCCAGCAAAGGAGGACATGAGTTTACTTAAGAAGATAAGATGCTCCACTGAGGCTGGGTGGAGGATGGTTTGTGCTGTCATGAGAATGGGCTCAGGTTGTGTATGTTAAGATCAAAGAGTATATACATCACCTATAAGATCGGCGTAGACTCCTTATCTCTGAGGTGGGGATCTGGTTCCTACATATATACATTGTTTGAGGATGACAATAGAAGGTCAGGTTATTGATTAGCAGAGTTGCCAGAGCTTGTACATTAATTTAGTGCCTCTGGTCTTGGGATTCCAATGTGTGAGAGGGGTGCATACCTCTGGAACAGTCCCAGCTGTGAGCAGATTCCATGAGGTAAGAGAATGGTCACAAGATGTTTGAAGGCCCAAACAGATCAGCAGCTAGGTCTCAGGCGTAGGAGACAGGAGGGAAGAGAGCTCAATGTATGGAGCCTACCCTCAGTGGTCATCATCAAAGTACAGAATAGGAAGATGCTAGATACCTCAACCAGTGAGCAGCTCTGGTATTAGGAATCCTGTTGCCACTCATCCCTCCTCGCCTCACCACCCACTTTTTCCTCCCACTTCAGAATTGTCCAAGCAGAACAGAGGAAACAGAAAGGGTAAGGAAGGAGTTGGTGACTCCTCAGGTCTTCAGCTCTACCTCCACAAGGACAAAGTGGGTAGAAAGGACTGGTCTTAGACAATATCTCTAAGAAAATAAAGCTTCCTTGGTATCCACTTACCTTGTTTTCAAACTTCTCTCATTCAGTCTCCCCATGCTGCTCCAGCTCCCAGTGGAAGTATTTTTAGGCTAAGGTGCCTCCCTGGTTGGCAACCAGAGAAGAGAAACACCCAAGCACCTGGATGCCCTGCGGTTGCCTTGTCTCAGAAATCCAGGGGTTTCTCCTTCAAGCCTCAGCTTGACAAGCAAGAAGTGTCAAGAACACAATGGAAGAAGAGCCAGCTGACCTATTTGATCTGGAATGAGTGATCTGTTGAATAATTCTGTAGCAATAAAAGAATGTATTCACTTATAATTTTATCCAGTTGTAGCTTGCTTAACAAAGCCATTAGCTCAATTACAGTATGTTATACTTAACAATATCTTTAATGATTTTCGTGGACTAATAAGACATGTATTGAATATGATGTCAGTATTATTATTCTCACCTTATGCATGAGAAATATTTAAATAGTTGGCCCAAATTCAGTCTATAAACTGAGAGGTGACTCGGGCAAAGACAAGGCTGCTTTGAAACGTTCTTAGATTGCCTGTTTATACTTGATTAACTTCATAGCAAGGATTTCCTTCTACTAATGGTGTTTTCCCTCACTTCTTTTTGAAAGATTTTTCTGTTTTGTTTTGTTTTTTTGTTTGTTTGTTTTTGCTATAGGGTGTGTGTGCTCGCTGGAGAGACCAAGAAACAGAGACAGAAAGCGAGAAATCACTCCCCAGGGGGCATGGCCATGCCGCAATCCCTTCTCCTCCATTCTCCTCTTGGAATCTTGAGCACGCACGCACATGCACCTGGCCTGAGTTTTAAGTCGCTGGGTCCAGGACTTGAACTGCAGTTGACTACATGGGAGTCCAGAGATGTAACCATTACACTATTAGCTGGTCACTCCCTCACTTCTTACCATTAAGGAATATTTAAAGCATTATTTACTAACATTTATGTATGTGTTCATCACCAACAAGGTGATTCTCGAAAGAAGAATCCTTGTCTAGTCTGATTCATCTCTGTGTATTTTCAGACACATTATCTAACATTATGCCTTAAAGATAGCAGATACTCCATATATAGCATATATTTGTGTATAAGTGAATAAATAGCCCCTTTTTAGGAACCAGATTATTACTTTGTGACTATCAGGTATCATTTTCCAATCCTTCATATACGTAATGATTTTCAAGAATATACTCTTTGATAACTCTGGGTTATTTATAAAGTAAATCTTTAGAAATCAAAATAAAGCAAAATGAAAAACATACATGATCATTTTCTTTTCATTAATTTACCAAAACTAATTTCTCTTGTATGGAGTCAGCTCTGTTATAGAGTGGAAAATTAGCTCTAAGTCCAGCTGCAAAAGACAGACATGATAAAATTTAAACAATAAAAAAAGGGATCAGCAGATGGCATAATGGTTATGTTGCTGAACTCCCACGTAGTCAACCACAGTTCGAGTCCTGGTCCTGATCACTTAAAACTCATGCCGTACACATGTGCATGTGTGCACAAGATCCGGAGAGGAGAATGGAGAAGGTATTGCAGCATGGCTACCCCACGGGGGAGGGAGGAGGAGAGGGGTGATTTCTTGCTTTTTGTCTCTCTGTCTCTCCAGTGAGCACATGTGCCCTATAACAAAAATCTTTCTCAAAAACAAAACTAAACAAAACAAAAAAAACATAAAATAGTAGATTTTTCTTTTTTACATAAAAGAAGTCTAGGGAGAGTCCAGGGCTGCCCAAGTTCTCCATGTTGCCAGCCCCTTGAGCTTTATAAATCTTAGGACCAGCAGTTGGCCTAATGGCTATGTCGCTAGACTCTCATGTAGTCGACCATGGTTCAAGTCCTGGACCTGGTGGCTTAAACTCACGCTTGATGCATGTGCATGTGTGCCAAAGATCTTGAGAGGAGAATGGAGAAGGGACTGCGGTGTGGCCATAACCCCTGGGAGGGGATTTCTCTCTTTCTGTCTCTCTGTCTCTGTCTTTCTGGCGAGCACACACCCTATAGCAAAAACTTCTAAAAAATAATAATAATAATCTCACTGCTCTCTTACCTTCAATAACAGCTTCTATCTCACAATCTGCATTTCAGTAAGCAGAAATACTGGAGAATGAGATTGTGCTGTGATACCCCATATGTTCACGTTAGAAACTTAATTGTCACTGTAGTGGTATTAAGAGGTGGGACCTTTAAGAGATGACTAGTCTTAAAGGTGGAGCCCTCAGGAATGGATTAATGCAGTTATCTGGAAGTGAATTCATCCTAGAAGGAATGAATTTCTTCTCTTGAGAACAGGTTGTTTTAAAAGCAAGCTCAGCTTGCTCATACGGCCTCTTTCACTTGTGCTTAACAGCAGAGCAAAACAAACTGCCTAAATGTGGTACTATTGGGGAATGGTAAATGATGGCATATTAAATTGATGAAGAATCATTCAGTCATTTAAAATAATATATGACAAAGGCCAGAAGGTGACATAGTGGTTGGTGTGTGAGACTCCCACATTTGAGTCTTGAAGCTGGTGGCCTGATGTTCGCACCAAGTGTGTGTGCGTGCGTACTCAAAAGCCCAGAAGAAGAATGGAGGAGAAGGGATTGCAGTGTGGCCATCCTCCCTGCAGGGTTATTTTTCACTGTCTCTTTCTCTGTCTCTCTTCAGCAAGCACACTTGCCCTATGGCAAAAACTTGAAAAAAATATACGTATATAATGAATACCATGAAAGAGCTTGCAAAAATACTTGTAAAATAATGTTAAACATTTTTAAGAAGTTAAATATTGAGATGGTAGCTGTCAAATTCTGGCTGTTTGCCTAGCTTTATGCCTTTCATGTTTCCCTTACCTGCACAGCATCCAGCAAGAACCAAGTGCCCCAGATCTGCTCACTGCAAATTCCTCATCCTTCCTTATGCTGCTGGGCTTGCAGAAACATTCCGTTTTTGTTCCTTTTTTTTTTTTTTTTTGGAGAGATTTTCACTATAGGGCGCGTGCGCTCACCAGACAGACAGAGAGAGGCAGAGAGACAGAAAGCGAGAAATCACCCCCCAGGGGGGATGGCCACGCCGCAATCCCTTCTCCTCCATTCTCCTCTCGGGATCTTGGGCACACACGCACTAGCGCCCAGCGTGAGTTTTAAGCCACCGCGTCCGGGATGCGAACCACGATTGACTACGTGGGAGTCCAGTGACATAGCCATTATGCTAACTGCTGGTTCCCCCTTCTTGTTCCTTTTTTGAACCTTACTGGTTCTTGAATTTCAGGTTTTGGATTTTAAAACATGGTTCCCAGAGGACTATGTCAGGTAGACAGAAGGGATTCGACAAATCTTGAGGTGTTCTACGGCAGCCCGATAAGCCAAGTAGAGAAAAACCACGTCAAAAAGAATTATGGATGTGATTTTGAAGCGTTTAGTCATCTTAAGTGAAAATAAAGAGAATTTTCTGGATTACATGTAAATAATAAATATAAAAATAAATAAACAAAATAAAGAGTTTTCTGAAGGAAAAAAGAACCAGCCATCCTAGCCATCTGGGAATAAAAGAATATGAGAATTTACAAATTACAAAAAGCCCTTTGGGCCCCCAATTTTTTGGGGGTAAGCAGGCTCTAAAAGCTGTTCAATTGCTAACACAGACTATTTTTGTAGAAAAGGGATGTGATCTCAGAAGGTAAAGCCAAAAGCCAGGATGGAGGAGCTAAGAGCAATGGAGAATAATGAACGGAGGAGCCACTCCCAGGGAGTAGAACTGGATCATTCTCAAAGTAGGAAGGCCTGGTAACATACACCTGGTAGGGTTATGAATTGTTGACTGCTGTGTGATTTTCTACAATTCCTCTTTTTTTTTTAGGTTTTTGCCACAAGGGTATGAGCTCACCAGAGAGAGAGACAGTAAGAGGAAAAGTGAGAAATAATCCCCGTGGAGGGATGGCCATCCTGCAATCCCTTATCCATTTTCCTATCAGAACTTTGGGCATGTGTGCTCAGTGTGATTTTCAAGCCTCCAGGTCTAGGACGTGAACTGGTCAGCCATGTGGAAGTATAGCGCCTTAGCGACCATGCTGCCTGCTGGCCCCCAATTCCGTTTTTTTTTTGTTTTTTTTTTTGGCGAGGTTTTCACTATAGAGCGCGTGCGCTCGCCAGACAGACAGAGAGAGACATAGAGACAGAAAGGGAGAAATCACCCCCCAGGGGGGATGGTCACGCCGCAATCCCTTCTCCTCCATTCTCCTCTTAGGATCTTGGGCACGCACGCACACGCACCCGGCGTGAGTTTTAAGCCACCAGGTCCGGGACACGACCCGCGGTCGACTACATGGGAGTCCTGCGACATAGCCATTATGCTAACTGCTGGTTCCCCCCAATTCTGTTTTTTGAATGTAAGTATATACTACTGCTGTTCTATCCTTGTTTTATCATCGTTGTCAAGTGTAGGTAGAGCATATACAGCCCTCTAAAATCAGAGGAGCTGCAGCCAAGGAACCTCCGTCTCATTTGGACCTGATTTTTTTAAAAAGCACAGAATCCTTGACTTTAACCCTAAATACTATAATTGAATATAACCTCTGGGGGTCCTAGAAAGAGCGAGTGTATTTTCCAAGTGAAAGGCTGTAAATAATTAGAATTAGTAAGTAGAATGTGGTCTAGTCTATGGTTGTAGTAATGGCTACCAGTAGCCCCTTCATACATTGATTGACACAATGACTTGGGTCACTAGTGGGACATCAGGAAATGTAACACAACCTTTGAAACAACTCTTGTTCACTGAGGCTTGCCCGCTCTGGCTGTTTATGAAGCCCTTCCACCAGCACATGAATAAGCACAGGCTTACCTACTGGAGGATAAGAGGCCTCATGAAGAAAGGCCCCAGGCTGCCCAGTCGTCCCAGCTGAGTTCTTTATGTGAAGGCCTTCCATTCCAGCCCAACAGGCCCAAACTGGAAGAAACACCAGTTATCCCATAGAATCATTTTGTTGTGTTAAGTCAGTAAGTTCAAGGTAGTTTAGCAACAAAAGCTAATCAATATAGGGGGACTCAAACCTAGCAGATCGAAGAGCGAGGCAGGTGACACTGAGGTAGAGAAATCTCTGAAGAGGAAACTCAGGTGTGTGGACAGTTTCTCAAGACAAACTAAAGCAATCCACAGAGGGAGATGATACTATGTCAGTGGGGAACCAGGATGAATAAATCCCAAAAATCAAGTCCAGTGGGAATGCTGAAGGTGGGAACTGTAGCATGAGCAATAAATTTGGAAGTTGGTGGGATTAAGAACAGGCAGAGTGCTAGGAAAAATACATAGGTTAGGACAAGTTGTTCAGAAATAAAGCTTTGAAGAAGAGCCACAGGTTGTCCTTCAGGCAATGGCTAACAGGTAATTAGCTTGAGGCTAACAGATAATTAGCTTGGGGTGTAGCAGAAATTCTGAGTCAGAAGCTATGAGGGTGTGACCCTGGAATCTGCATTGTTAATATGCTCCCTAGAATTTATTTAACTATTTATTTAGCTGGGACCTCACTATGTCACCATCCTCTTGGTACAACCTCCGAAGTACTTGGGACTTTAAGCACATACCATTACATTTGACTACTTAGAGTGGGCTGGGAATTGAATTCGATCCTCTTATGTAGCCTCAGCCTACAGAGTAGCAGGGTATGCCAGTACAGGCCACTGTAGCCAGGCCTCCTCTGGAAATTTAATGTATACTTTCTTCGCAGTCACTTGCCCTACATATCAAGGGGTATTAGAAGGGGTATTTGTTAGGTTATCAAAGTTCCTTTCCCAAGGCAATGAGTATCTAATCACCTCAAACATAACCAAAGAAGATCAGTGATTGTCTAACTTAGGTGCACATTAGAATTATCTGGGAAACTAAAAATAATAAAATTAAATTAAATTAAATTAATGCCTATGCCCTACTGCACAGGAATTAAATCTGAATCTCTGGAAGTATAATCTTGGTATTTTAAATGCTTCCAAAGTGATTGGATTAAGGAGCAAGTGATGACTCTAGAAGAGATGATATAATCCCTAAACCCAGAGCTCATCCATCAGGTTTCTGAGAAATGAGTAAAACATACAGAATTGCTCTGTACGTCCTCATTTTCATATGTTCTGTGATTGATCTAAACTGCTATTGACCTAAAAAAATCAGTGTTGTGACTTAGTGACTAATGGCTATTTCTGAGTCAAAAATGAAATAACACTTATTTTCATAATGTCATAAAAATAAAGTGAACATTATCTCAGACACTATGAATCAGCAAATATGATCATTTAAACAGCCTGAAGTCAAGTTATCTATAGAAATATATTTTCTTTAAATTATCACACCAGATTTCAAAATTTTGGTAGAAATGTTTACACTACTAAAAAAGAAAAGTCTTATAATTAAACGAGTAAATTCAGCCTGATATATGAGACAGTAATAAGTAGTGGGGAGCTGTGACAAAGCATAAAAATTAATGAACACCAATTTAGCCAGTAAGGTGCCACTTTATGGATCTCTGAGTGATAATGGAAACCATTATAATAGAGAAGTAAATGTAATTACAGAATAAAATATAGTAAGGAATCAGGAAAGGTTTTAAAGAAGGAATAATCATGGAAACATTTTTAAAGACTGAAGAATTTTTAAAAATTTTATTTATTATTACCATAATCTTTATTATATTACATTGAATCACACATATATATATATTTATTTTTTTGGAGAGGTTTTTGCTATAGGGCATGTGCGTGCACCAGAAAGACAGAGAGAGACAGAGAGACAGAAAGTGAGAAATCATTCCCCCCCAGGGTGGATAGCCACGCCACAATCCCTTCTCCTCCATTCTCCTCTCAGGATCTTGGGCACGCATGCACATGTGCCCGGCGTGAGTTTAAGCCACCAGGTCTGGGACTCGAACCGTGGTGGACTACATGGGAGTCCAGCAACCTAACCATTATGCCAACTGCTGGTCCCAAATCATATATATCTTTACAGTGTATTACATTTCTTTTTCCAGCACAATTACTATGCATATCAGTCAAGACAAAGACATTACTATCCATATCATCATCATTAAATAGCTTTTCATTCAACTTTTTTTTAGATAATGATGATGATTATTACTATTTATTCTCATTATTTTTTAACATTCAATCCCTATATATCATTTGGCTTGTATAAAGAATTCACCCAAAAGGAAATACTTCTTAGGCCAGTCCAGTTGAAAATACTATACATGTTATCAACAGGTAATAAACCATTTCTGTATCCCACTAATACCATGTCTCTCTATTTGCTCTCTTCCTATCGTTCTTATACTCTTCCCTCCTCCCCCACCCCATTCCACATTGTAAGGCTGAAGATTTTTTTTTTTTTTGAGAGGTTTTTGCTGTAGGGCGCGTGCGCTCGCCAGACAGACAGAGAGAGACATAGAGACAGAAAGCAAGAAATCACCCCCGAGGGGGGATGGTCACGCCGCAATCCCTTCTCCATTCTCCTCTCGGGATCTTGGGCA
>NW_006160001.1:1825650-1858896 GCF_000334495.1 Tupaia belangeri chinensis | reverse complement strand
TTGACTATGTGGGAGTCCAGCGACATAGCCATTACGCTAATTGCTGGTTCCCAAGGCTGAAGAATTTTTTTGACATCTTTAAATTTAGTTCTCAAATTTAAAAAGTTTTTACTTTGAAATGATTTCACATACAAACATGTTACCAAAATAATATGAAGCCTTCTATATTCCTCACCAAGATTCTTCAAATGTTACCATCTACTATGATCTCCCTAAAATGCATAACATCAAAAATTTTTCTCTAATGCAATACTATTATCTAATCTGTAGACCTCATTCAAATATACCAGTGGTCCTATTAATGGTTTTTTGTTTAGGACATAATCGGGATCACACTTTGCATCACATTATTGTTATGTCTTCTTAGTTTCCTTTCATCCAAAATAGTTGAAAAGTTTTCTTTTTATATTTTTGCCATAGAATGCACACATGTGCCAGAGAAAGAGAGGGAAAGTGAGAAATTACTACCCAAGAGGATGGCTATGTCACAGTCCTGTCTCCTCCATTCTCCTCTAGAGATTTTGGGCATGCATGCACACACATGCGTAATTGGTATCCCAGAAGAGAAAGAGACTCACAAGAGCATTGACAATCTAGTGCATGAAATCTTGGAAGAAAGCTTTCCAAACCGAGAGAGACATTCAAAGATCCAGTCCCAAGAAAGACAAAGGACCCCCAATAGAAGCAACCCAAGACCGTCTTCTCCAAGATACCTTTTAGCCAGATTGACCAAAACCACAGACAAAGACAAGATACTAAGATTGGCAAAGGAGAAATGGCAAGTTACTTACAAAGGACATCCCATCTGGCTGACAGCAGATCTCTCATTGGAAACAACGTGAGGAAAGAATGGGAAAATATATTCAAAGTGTTAAGGGAAAAGCAATTGCAACCAAGAATACTGTACACAGCAAGATTATCCTTCATATGGGAAGAGAAGAGAAGAATATTCTCAGACCTTGACATTTTTTTAATAGAATTAGTCAGTTATTTTATAGAATGGCCCTCAATTTATTGGTGAAACTTGTCTGAAAAAAAATTACTGTGGCATTTGTCAAATGGTGATTTTCTAATTCCATTAATCCTCTTACATTTACTCAACTGTATTTTTTCTTCTTTCCCATTTATTTGTTTACTTATTAGAGAGATTGTTTCTATAGGGGACATGTGCTCTCCAGAGAAACAGAGAGACAGAAAAAGAGAAATCACCCCCACCCCCAGGGTCATGCCACAATCCCTTCTCCTCCATTCTCCTCTTGGGATTTTGGGCATGCACACACATACACCTAGTGTGAGTTTTAAGCCACTGAGTCCAAGATTTGAACCATGATCGACTATATGGGAGTCCAGCAATGTAACCATTTCACCGTCTGCTGCTGGTCCCTCTCCCATTAATTTATTATTTTTGTTTATAACAGTATACTCTCATAGGTTCTTATTTTATTCTATGGGTTATCATTTATTACTAACATTACTTATTTTGTTACTCAAATTGTCCCAGACTTAACTATTGGGAGTTCCTTTAGTCAAGCTCCTATGTGCATTTGACATATCCCAGATATATATACATACACACACACATACAGTATTTTTTTCATTTCTGACATCACAAAATATATCATGCCTATCTTGTACTTTTCCTGTCTCAGGCCCAGAATCTGCTATTTTTGCCAAGAAATCCTAGTAACTTTTACTGGAGAATATTTTCAGAAACATAACAAGATCTGGGTAATTAATGTGCTCATTAGTACCGTGTGCCATTGCTTCTAGGGTCTCTCTGCAGATAGAACTGGGAAATGTGTATTTGGACAAACATGCATATATCTTGGGGGGGAACTTCAGAAAGTTCTTGGGAAAACTGAATTAAAGTATCAGCTTATGGTGCAAAACAATTCTGTAATCCATGCATAATTTTTTATCACATGTGTTTTCCATAAACTTAGACAATTTACTTATTTATTTGTCTGTAAGAGAGAAACAGCATCCTAACATGGTCTTGACTTTAAAATTCACTTTAAAATTCACCTCCAACTTCAGAAAGCTCTGTGTCATAGACATGTGTCATAGACACATGCCTGGAGTACTCAGGGATGCAAACCTGATAGCATTCCATGTGGGTCAGCCTTGCAGAGTGTCACAGTTTATCACTTTCATGAACTTTTAAAAGAACTCCCTCACATGTCTATTTTATATTTACATATTAAAAATCATGGGTGCACATTTATGTCTTCAATTCCAGTCCAGCACCATTAGATTTTCTCTTTCTTATTTATAACTTCTTTCACTGACCATGAAAACCCTGTTTCTCATTTTCTATAATATATTGACCTATTTACTCAATCCTAAAATACACAGGAAGCATTTCAGACAACCCATCCCTTTGACTGTCCAAAAGGCACTAATAACTAATCTACCCATTCATGCATTTTCTTTCTTTCTTTTTTTTTTTTTGGAGAGGTTTTTGCTATAGGGCGCGTGCGCTTGCCAGAAAGACAGAGGGAGACAGAGAGATAGAAAGTGAGAAATCACCCCCTAGGGGGGATGGCCACGCCGCAATCTCTTCTCCTCCATTCTCCTCTCAGGATCTTGGGCACACACGCACACGCGCCCAGCGTGAGCTTAAGCCGCCGGGTCTGGGACTTGAACTGCAGTTGGCTACGTGGGAGTCCAGTGACATAGCCATTACGCTAACTGCTGGTCCTCCCATTCATGCATTTTCAAAACTGTTCACACCTACCAAAGCATACTCACTCTGTCCCCCAAAATAAATAGCCAGAGTACATCCAATTACTGCATCTGGTTCCAAGTTCAGGACTTCTGAATGATACAAAAACTTCTTATTTCAGTTTGGATATAGCCCTTCATAATTGGGTCAACCATGGTGAAGCAAATTTATCAACTGCCAACATACTCAATATATAACAGTACAGAAAGAACAGGAATGACTGTAATAAGAAATCTCAGCTATGAAGAGGAGCATTGGTGAAATACAGGCACATACTAGAAATTACTAAATATAAGACCTAATTCCCCTGAGATGGTTATGTGACTGGGGGATAAGAACATGATTTAAATTGTCCAACCAGGGTGAATCATGGCACTGTGACTTTGAAATGCTGAAGCAAATGATATTTTTCCTTCCGCTCAGTATCATGGTCTGAAAATGCTCTGACAATGGAGGAGTTTCTTAGCCCATCAATCTGGCAGCTTCTAGTGTTGTTTGTTTGTTTTTCTCTCTAGGAATCTCTTCTTTGTTTATTGATTGTAAAAGCCATATCTGGAGAAATTTTCTTTTTAAGAGGCTGCACAATTTTTGCATCTCCTTTTTCTGTGTGAGTGACTTCAAAGAGCCTGAGTTTGCCTTAGAGTTAGAGTAGTCATAAACTGGTTGTCCAGGGCTGGGATTTCTTAGCAATAAAGCTTCTTTAAGAACTTAGTTATGATCAGAATATCTGACTAAACACCTCCATGCACTGGAAACCATAGAAGAAAAGACTGTTTGGTCATTGTATATAAGTCTACACATTTCTATTATCTAACAACAGACCTCTGTATATTGTAATCCCCCCAAATCTTAGTGTTACAACGGCTAGTTTTATCTTGTTTTTTTCCTCATGAAAAAAATTTTTGACAATAACTTAGAGTATAATAATTTGGTAGATATTATTTAGTAGAAAGTATCTGGGAGAGGCCTGAGGGGTTAGACTATTGCCCCAGTCTTACTTCCTGTCTTTACTTATATGAACCTTACCTTCTGATTCCAGTCATCTTGGATTACAGTTTATACTCAGAGAAGGTCTTCCTAAGCAAAATTATACTTTCTTACTTCTCTGCTCTCAGATTGGTCATTCCATTTTAAGATTGTACCTTTACTGTAGGACATTATCACAATTCAAAATCCTGGATTTTTTCCCCCTACATTTTCCCTAACTTACCTTGCAGGCATGCATCAGATACCAAGAGGTCTCTGTTCTTCACTTGCATCACCTCTCTTCAAACAAATTCACATTTAAGGTTTGTATTCTATTATATCCCACTCCTGAAACAAAATTTTGTATTCATTAGAGAATTCTTTGGCTACAAGAAAAACAGAAGACAAGTTCAAATTAGCTTAAGCAACCAAGAAATTTATTAGTTTTTATAACTTGAAGTTCAGAGATAAGGTAAGATTCAGGGTCAGCTTAGTCTTTTATTTTGTAGAAGTTTCTATCTTAGGGCACATGTGCTCACTGGGGGGAGAGAGAGACAGAGATGTCGAGAGGGAAAGTGAGAAATCACCCACCGGCGGGATGGCCATGCCACAATCTCTTCTCTTTCATTCTCTTCCCTGATCTTGGGCACATCTGCACATGTGCCTGGCATGAGTTTCAAGTCACCAGGTCCGGGACTCAAACCACAGTTGGTCATGTGGGAGTCCAGCTATGCCATCTGCTGTTCCCAGGGTCAGTTTACTTCTAAGTGAGATTAATCAGCCATTCTCTTTTCTACCTCTCAGTTTCATCCTTAAAGTTTTTCTATCTTGGTAGCAAATGGCTCCAACAATTTCTGTCTTTATGCCCTATCCTTTGAAAATAAGCAAAGGAAAATCAACAACTTGGATTCCAACTTCTACAGTGTGAATTTATCCAAATTTCATATGTTTGAAACTTAATCCTTCTGCTTTCATTAATGGATTGTCACCATTGAGTACTCAAGCAGTGGATTTGGCAAGCTCTCTGTGCCTCTATTACCCTCTTTCGTGTAGGCTCTTACCCTGCCATTATGTTACGACACAGTAAGAAAGCTATATTATAAGATGCTGAGCAGATGCCAGCACCATGCCTTAGAATTCCAGACTTCAGAACAATGAGAAATAATTTTTTAAAATAAACTACCTAGTTTGTGGCATCCCGTTATAGTACCAGAAAATAGACCAAGGAACCAATATTTCATAGCAGAGTCCCAAGATTTACCCTAATTGGACCACTAGGTTACATGGCCACCTGAAATCAATGGGAATTTGAATATTTTTGTCTTAAGCCACCCAGTGCCCATCTCATGAATGGTATATGAGAATGGTAGTAAATAGAGTACTATTAGATAGGGAAAAGTGAATTCTGGTTAACAACTAGCGATATTCATTATCCATTGTTGTTAGACTTTTAAAAATAGCTTCATATGATCTTTTTTTAAAAATAGTATTCCCACTTAATATATACCAACTTTCCATACTTGATGGCAGAAACTGAAAAGATGAGAGGAGATAGAAGCATGGGAAGTGGTTTCGGATAATGGAGACAATGTGTGAAGAGGGTAGGAGAAGCAGCAGAGTGTGAGAAAAGGAATCAAGGAGGAAAATAGAGAGGCAGGGACCAGCAGTTAGCATAATGACTATGTCGCTGGACTCCCATGTAGTGGACCATGGTTTGCGTCCCGGACCCGGTGACTTAAAACTCACACCGGGCACGTGTGCGTGCGTGCTCAAGATCCTGAGAGGAGAATGGAGAAGGGATTGCGGCGTGGCCATCCCCCCTGGGGGGTGATTTATCGCTTTCTGTCTCTGTCTCTCTCTTTCTGTCTGGTGAGCGCATGCGCCCTATAGCAAAAACCTCTCCAAAAAAAAAGAGGCAAAACATTTATGGGACACAAAAATGGATTAATATCTGTTGATGACAACATGTATAGTATCTTCAGCTGGAGTGGTGTGAAGTATATTCATGTTGGGTAAATTAACTTTACAAGCTGTAGTGATGTGTAGTGATTGAATGTATAAAATAAAGTAATAAAAATAGCATTAATGTATATATGAAATTATTTTATCCATATATTTCTCTTGAAGCTAAAGTTCCATGAAATCAAGAAGCTTATCTGTCTTTTTCAGAGTGCAGTGCCCCACATTTAATAAATATTTGTTTGATAAATGAATGAATGAATGAAGGCATTTTGTTTATCCTCAATCTCTGAGCCCTTCCAGCATAATTTCCCAAACCTCCAGGGCATGAATACTTCATTTGAGATGATTGGGTTTAAAGCTTCACAGCTGGTAAGTGGATGGCCAAATTCTGAACTTAGGCTTGCTGACTCCACATAGCGTGCATGTCCAACTATTCTAAGCTGCTCTAATGTGTTAAAATAAGCCCTTGGAGTTTCAGCACAGCTGTGTTCAGAATACATGGAGGAAATATATAAAACATTCTGACAGCTAGTATCTAAATAGCAACTTGGAAGATTAACAAGAGCCTAAAACTGGAATGAACTGATATTTGCTTTTCCGATCTGAAGCTATCAACATACTCCAAGTTAAAAATCATATCCTGAGTAATAGTATGTGAAAGAATGAGATCGATCTGTTGCTAGTCTGGCTTTTTCATTTTGCTATGGCAATAACATAAAGTACATTATAATTTTCCTTATTACATGTAGTCTCTATTGAAAATAGACTCTATTTGATAGTCCAGAAAAGAAACCTGATCAATAAAGAAGAAAAGTAGCATTCATTGATTGTCAACTATAGTTAGGTACTCCATTAATTCATTCATTCATTTACATTTTTCATGTTCCATTCATTGAATATTGACTGAGTACCTTCCATGAAGCAGACATCATACTAGGAGCTAGAAATACAGCATTTAGCATAAGCTATAAAGACATTGGCATGTATAAGTTAGGACAATGAATTCTGGAGTCTGAAAGATCTGAGTTCAAACCTTGGTTTTGCTATAGCCTGTGAGAGACCACAGGGTAACACAGTGAACTTATCTGTCTTTATTTCTTCATCTCATAGAATTGTTCTTGATCTTACATACAGTTGTCTTATGAGGCTTAGGTGAGATAATACAATTATTGCACATGTGTCTAGTATAGCACCTGACATACAGTAATTACTCAATTGAACGTTATTTATAGATAGTACCACATGGTCTCTATCCCCAAGTTGCTTAAAGTAAAGCAGAGAAAACAAACATGAGTCTTAATCCTTAGTTTTCCCTAAAATCCTCTGAGATAAGTGTTATTTCTCCCATTTGATAGGCAAGAAAATTGAGAATTTTCATAGCTTTTTCAAGGCTTTGGTTAATCAGTAAATAAGTCAGAATTCAAAATCTCAAGATATTGAAGTTTGAAGCCCATGTTCTCATCAATTATCTGATGAGAAATTGAAAAACAAGGGTTCTAGTCCTGATTGTAGACCAGAGGTTTTCAACTCTAGAGAGCTTTCATAAAGCACCCAGATGCCAAGACTCTTCCAATTCACTTAAATCAGATTATCAAGATCAAGGTCTGCACATTGGACACTTCCAAAATCTTTCCAGGAGATGCTAATGGGCTGCCATGGTTAGAACCACTGCTCAAGACTCATCTAGCCTTAATAGTCTGATCCTTCCATTATGGAAGCACTGGTCAGAATGAGACCACTGTCACAGAAGCAGGGAGATTAAAAGATATCTTCTGCTGGAGTTCCATGGTCACCACTGTGTACTTTCAGGGAAAGGCCAATGTAGGTGTGCTCTCTTTTGCACACTATGACACTCTAGAGTATCCTCATGGTATGTCCAGTACCACATGAGTGTTTAAGAGGGAGAGTGGTGGGAATCCAACCTCTCTTCTCAACGTTGGATTGACAGATCAACAGCATCCTTCACACATGGAGGATGGAGCAACTTGGGAAATGTCCCAAACAAATGCAGCTGTTCTTTGTTTCTGGAGAGAATGCCAGTAACATTTTGTTCCTTGGGGTTCTCAAAATGAAAAATGTGTGCACTTGTAGCTATAAAAACAAACAAACCCATAGGGCTAATTATCACAATAACTAATATATCATGTAGACAGATATTTAAGCTTATTAAATAATAATATATATTCTAATCTATACCTTGAATTTTATGTTGAAATATTTGACAAAAAGAAGAAGTCACTGGATGTCCTCTGGGATATTTCGGCTGCTCAGAACTCAAGGCTTCTACAGCTCCGTAAACTGGATTATTTCAGGAACTCATTTCAGAGTCCAGCCCACATAAATTTACATGGCCCATTCTTCAACTTCGTCTTCATAGTAATTCAGTGAAATACAATGTTCAATCCATTTTACAGAGTTGGAAACTAAGGTGTGGAAAGGTTAAGCAATTTGCTCAAGGGCCAGAAAATAATGGCTTAGACCCAAGTATATATCTCTGACTTCTAAATTCTCAAGTCATTCAATTGAGTCAGGAGGAAATAACACTACCTGGGTACATCGTAGACTGGAAACCAACCAAGCAACCAAATGAAAACAGACACACTCCAGTAAAGACACAGGTATGTGATTCTGGTGATTTGTTATTGATATATTCCAGGTTTACCTAGTTACATTTTTCTCTGGGACCCAAGGAGAATGTGTATAAGGCTGGTAGTTAGGGCTCAGACTCTGGTTGGTTCAGTTCCTCCTCATTACCTGCTGCCACAACCCCAGCCCAAGCAGCAGACAGAGATGAGCCTTGATGTATCCAGCCTGTGTCCCCAAAAACATTCAGTTAGAGCCTGAGTAAGAAAATTGCCACCTGCGAAGGAGAGTTGAGAATGAGCAATCCTACACAGGAATGGGTACGGGACCTCTATCACCGTCCAGTAGGAATCCAATGCAAGTCATGTACATAATTTAGCTTGCTAGTGAAAATAAAGAGGTGAAATTAATTGAATAACATATTTTATTTAATTGAATATATCCAAAATATTTCAATATGTAATATATTTAAGAAATAAGTGTCCCAGTCACAGTAGCACATATTGCTCTGAAGGCTTAGATCACACAGGAGGCTTGAATTTGATTCTGGTCCAAATTAAAGACCACATTCTGGGGCCAGCAGGTGGTGTAGTGATTAAGGTGCTGGACTCCCATGTGGTCGATCACTATTCAAGTCCCAGACCTGGTGACTTGAAACTCATGCTGGATGCATGTGGGTGCATGACCAAAATCCTGAGAGGAGAATGGAGAGAAATTGTAGCACAGCCATCCACCCTGAGGAATGATTTTTCACTTTCTGTCCCTCTATCTCTTTAGTGAGTGCATGCGACCTATAGCAAATATCTCTTAAAAAAAAAAAAAAAAAAGAAAGAAAAGAAAAGCCACGTTTATTGGAATTCTTCTTGTAAGATATGTCTCTCTAAAAAGAGTAATGCCTCCTGGTTGACCATCCGAGACTCCGAGACTCCTTCCCAGCTTTACCTAGTAGTCTATTTCTACTGGGTCATGTAGTCCCTTTAGGCAGAACATGGTGGGGCTAAGTCTATTCAAGATAACCAAATCCTAGCTTCACTGGAGGCATCCTCTCTGACCCATAGATGACACCAACCTTGCCCACTTCAGGTGGAATTACTGTTCTCTTTCCTTCCAGCTGTCTCTCTTAATCCAGCCATTGTAGGTAGCTCATCCTTTGGATTTTTGCAGACTCTATGCCCCCTCAATTCTGGGGAACATTCATTGAACTTTCCAAAAAACTCTCTCTTATCCCATGACAGTCTTCAGTTATGCAAACAATTAATTTTGGGTTGGGTGGACAAGATTTAGATTTAGTTCTCCTTTATTTGCAGGGGCTATGTTCTTAGACCCCCAGAGAAGCCTAATATCTCAGACAGTATCAAATTCCTAAATATACTATGTTTTTTCTTATACTTACATACACATGATAAAGATTAATATATGAATTTAGGCGGTCCAAAAGATTAATAACACCTATAACAAAATAGGTAACAATATACTATAATAAAAGTTAATGAGATTTCTCCCTCTCTCAAAATATTTCACCTATTTTCTGACTGTAGTTGCCATCAAATAACTAAACCCATAGAAAGTGAAACTGCAGATAAGAGGGGACTACTGCATTGTCGCCTCCACTTTTGTTCTCCACTCCCTAAACACACACTTGATTTGAGTATCTCTTAAAAAAAAAAAAAAGAAAGAAAGAAAAGAAAAGCCACGTTTATTGGAATTCTTCTTGTAAGATATGTCTCTCTAAAAAGAGTAATGCCTCCTGGTTGACCATCCGAGACTCCGAGACTCCTTCCCAGCTTTACCTAGTAGTCTATTTCTACTGGGTCATGTAGTCCCTTTAGGCAGAACATGGTGGGGCTAAGTCTATTCAAGATAACCAAATCCTAGCTTCACTGGAGGCATCCTCTCTGACCCATAGATGACACCAACCTTGCCCACTTCAGGTGGAATTACTGTTCTCTTTCCTTCCAGCTGTCTCTCTTAATCCAGCCATTGTAGGTAGCTCATCCTTTGGATTTTTGCAGACTCTATGCCCCCTCAATTCTGGGGAACATTCATTGAACTTTCCAAAAAACTCTCTCTTATCCCATGACAGTCTTCAGTTATGCAAACAATTAATTTTGGGTTGGGTGGACAAGATTTAGATTTAGTTCTCCTTTATTTGCAGGGGCTATGTTCTTAGACCCCCAGAGAAGCCTAATATCTCAGACAGTATCAAATTCCTAAATATACTATGTTTTTTCTTATACTTACATACACATGATAAAGATTAATATATGAATTTAGGCGGTCCAAAAGATTAATAACACCTATAACAAAATAGGTAACAATATACTATAATAAAAGTTAATGAGATTTCTCCCTCTCTCAAAATATTTCACCTATTTTCTGACTGTAGTTGCCATCAAATAACTAAACCCATAGAAAGTGAAACTGCAGATAAGAGGGGACTACTGCATTGTCGCCTCCACTTTTGTTCTCCACTCCCTAAACACACACTTGATTTGAGTAGGAGGAAAGGAAGGGGTATTCTGTTCACATAGAAGTCCTCATTATCTTTCCTTTAGTATTATTATTTTTTTTCAGAGAGAGGTTTTTGCTGTGAGGCGTATGCACTTGCAGGAGAGACAGAGAGAGACAGAAAGCAAGAAAACACTCCCCAGGGGTTGGGCATGCATGCACATATGCCCAGCGAGAGTTTTAAGCCACCAGGTCCAGGACTCAAACCACAGTTGACTACATGGGAATCCAGCAAAGGTGGAATTACTGTTCTCTTTCCTTCCAGCTGTCTCTCTTAATCCAGCCATTGTAGGTAGCTCATCCTTTGGATTTTTGCAGACTCTATGCCCCCTCAATTCTGGGGAACATTCATTGAACTTTCCAAAAAACTCTCTCTTATCCCATGACAGTCTTCAGTTATGCAAACAATTAATTTTGGGTTGGGTGGACAAGATTTAGATTTAGTTCTCCTTTATTTGCAGGGGCTATGTTCTTAGACCCCCAGAGAAGCCTAATATCTCAGACAGTATCAAATTCCTAAATATACTATGTTTTTTCTTATACTTACATACACATGATAAAGATTAATATATGAATTTAGGCGGTCCAAAAGATTAATAACACCTATAACAAAATAGGTAACAATATACTATAATAAAAGTTAATGAGATTTCTCCCTCTCTCAAAATATTTCACCTATTTTCTGACTGTAGTTGCCATCAAATAACTAAACCCATAGAAAGTGAAACTGCAGATAAGAGGGGACTACTGCATTGTCGCCTCCACTTTTGTTCTCCACTCCCTAAACACACACTTGATTTGAGTAGGAGGAAAGGAAGGGGTATTCTGTTCACATAGAAGTCCTCATTATCCTTCCTTTAGTATTATTATTTTTTTTCAGAGAGAGGTTTTTGCTGTGAGGCGTATGCACTTGCAGGAGAGACAGAGAGAGACAGAAAGCAAGAAAACACTCCCCAGGGGTTGGGCATGCATGCACATATGCCCAGCGAGAGTTTTAAGCCACCAGGTCCAGGACTCAAACCACAGTTGACTACATGGGAATCCAGCAATGTAACCACTACACCATCTGCTGGTCCCATCTTATTTCAGTATTGTTATTGCTCTTTTTACGTGGAGGTAAAGGTGGGTAGTGCCAAGTGGCTTACATAAGGAGTTCTGACCTTCTAGCAAATTATGCTGAGGGGTTAAATCCCCTGTCCTCAGCTGTGGAGCCTGAGTCAAGATCAGGAGCCATCCTACAGAAGAGAGATGACCATCACTCTGGCTGGCTTAAATGGAGTCTTGCTTAGACACACTGAGAGTAATCACATTACCTCAAGGTCTCTTCGCTGAGTTTCAATATTCACAAGCTTAATCTTTGTTTTCTCCATAGGAAAAAGACTTTTTCCACTTGACTAATGGAGAAAATTCTTTCTTCTAGGTAGATGCCTAAAAGATAAAATAAACCAGATTTAATACAGAAAAAGGGATGCAAACATCCTTAGCTCCATCAATCTGAGTCTTTTTTTTGGAGAGATTTTTGTTATAGGGTGCGAGCACTCGCCAGAAAGACAGAAAGTGAGAAATCACTCCCCAGGGGGGATGGCCATGCTGTAATCCCTTCTCCTCCATTCATTCTCCTCTTGGGATCTTGGGCACACACACACACATATGCACCTTGTGTGAGTTTAAGCTACTGGATCTGGGACTTGAACCATGGTTAACTTCACGGGAGTCCAGAGACATAGCCATTACACCAACTGCTGACGCATACACGTGCACCCTGTGTGAGTTTAAGCTACCAGATCCGGGACTTGAACCGTGGCTTGCTGGTCCCAGCCCAACATGAATTTTAAGTTGCCAAGTCCAGGACTAGAACTGTGGTCGACTACATGGGAATCCAGTGATATAACCTTTACGCCATCTGCTGGTCCCTTGAGAATGTATTTTTAAGGGCCTAGTGAAGCTTAAAATTAAAAGAAATATAAATCTTTTTCCTCTTCTCTATATATATCAGATACACACACACACACACACACACACACACACACAGATCTATAAGCTAGTTTTGTTTTTTTTTTTAAGAGAGATTTTTGTTAGAGGGTGCATATACTCGCTGGAGAGACAGAGAGGGAAAGAGAGATAGAAAGTGAGAAATAATCATCTGGACGGGATGTCCACCCCACAATCCCACTCTCCTCTTGGGATTCTGGGGATGCATGTACAAATGCCCAGTGTGTTTAAAGTCACCAGGTCCCGGATTCAAACCATGGTTGACTACATGGGTGTTCAGCGACGTAATCATTATGCCATCTGCTGATCTCTATAAGTCATTCTTCCTGTGCCATTTCTTTTTCTTCTTACAGAGAATCCATGTGAATCATCATAGCCATAAAACTATATGACTGGACACTGATAATTACATGACTTTCAGCTGGAAGAGAACAAAGGGTTTAGTTCCCTGATGGAGCCATCTTACTCAGCCATAGATTTTTCTGTCAATGGGCAGCCAAGAGCCATGTCTGGCTTGTCAGAAGATTTGATGTCCTGTCTTTCTGGAAGATTCAGGCCTGGTTACCAAGACTCAGAGGCATAGCACGGCCACTCTCCCAGAAGCTCTGTTCAAATCAGGCTTCTGCATATGCCAGGGGAGCAGGCCTTTCCAGAGTTTCAGCACCCCAGCCTCCTGTGCCCCCACAGACACTCAGCCTCCTGAAGCCACATCCTTCTGTGCTGACATGGTGGCAGGATGCCCAGGCACACAAGGACAAACCTTCTCTCCTTCCGCTCTAACATGACCTCAGTCAGCATGAGAGGTGCCAAAGTACAGGAGATTGACTTAATAACTATAATTTTGTCTTTTCCTCAAAATAGAAATAATATGTGTTCAAATTATAACATGTTCTTTTAATAATATTTAATACAGTATTTATGGAACAGCAGTTCTAGTCATGGAACCCAGCTTGGTGTCTTCCTTCCAAATGCTTTCATGGAAGGCTCATTGGGCTCACTGGGACTGAGCTTTACTGAGAGGGTAGACTGCACTAATACCAATTCCTGTCATAGGAATTGACAGTCAATAGATTTGCCTCTGGTCATGTAGCTAGCTCTTTTCAGGGTCAGGACTAAAAGCCAGGTTCCTCATGTTCGGAGACTTCCCACCTTAATTGATGAGAAAAATGCTCCATATCATTATTTTTTAAAGAATTTTTTTCTGATTATAGAGGTTATTTGTGTTTATCACAGAAAATTGGAAAAAATATAGAAAGTGTGAGGAGAAGAAAAATCACCCATATTCTCGGACATGATGACTTCTTTGGCATTTGGATGTATAATTTCATATGTACTAGTTTCTTTAAAAATGGTTTCATGCTATGTATACTATTTTTAATTAAATTCATTGCATTTCCTTCCCTATTATAGAAATAATACATGCTCATTATAGACAGAACAGAAAACACAATAACAAGAACATCAAAAACATCCTGTAATCCCACCCACCAAGAGGTTAACAATTATAAAGCAATTTCACTGAATTTGACATTTAGAAATCTCATAAAGTTGCAACATGCCTCTAAGGCAAGAGGAAGAAATCAAAACTACCATTATCCTTATTTAGAATCTAGGCTGATTTGTTTAGAATGTCTCTCTGTTTCAGTTTTTCTATTCATAAATACAGGCAAGAGTTTCTAATTAACTTCACAAGAATATTTTCAGGATCAATAATATGACATTGGTTGGGACTTTTAAATGTTCTGAAAGAAATCTACAATCTCCACGAACCACACTCCTTCAATTTGGGTTCTCACTTGCCAGGCCAGACCACAGGGAACTGAGGCCACATGAAAATAGCAGGAGGTGGTTTGGCTGGTGATCCATGATCCAGCTTTATGTAGGCCAGAGACAGACAACCCAAAAAAGCAAAGGGGAGTGTGGAATCTCATATTGCTCTGTGTATTCAGAAGCAACTGAGCCACGTCCAAGTGCAGGTGCTGGACGCTTTGAAAGGGTAGACAGTTCTTTTTTTCTAAGGCATTGGTATTGATTCTTCTTTGAAATCTTTTCTTTTCTTTTTTACTATTTCACTAAAGTGCCCTTAGAAGTCCTGGCGAGCATGGAGGCTGAATTGTTGATTGATTTTTTTTTTTCCCCATGGGCAAGAAAGAAAGAAAGAGACAGAGTGACACAGAGAGAACACTCCTGACAGGACCTTGATGCTATGACCATCCCCAGCTTCAGTCAGCCCCAAATTATGGGCACACACGTGCCTTGTATACTCAGGGGATCTCCAGGTGTGACCCCAGAACCTTCCCATGTGGGTCAACCTCTCAGACTGTTGCATTTTACCATTGTGACAGCACTGGGCCTTCTGTGTTTGTTATTGTTGTTTGGTTGGTTTTTTAGACAAGGTGTTCTACATCACAACGCTCCTATCAGCCTCCCCCAGTAGCTGGGACTGCAGGCATATATCACTGCACCTGGCTTTTTAAGGTAGGCTGGGAATCAAATCCAGGCCTCCTGTATGGCTATAGTTTAATAACTATATTAATGATACATCTATACCTACATAAATTGAGTAGACATGGTGGCTTTATCAGTCAAACGGGCAGCACTGAATTTGGAAGACAACAGTGTTCTGATGGTACAGAAAATGAATTCTACATGAAGGCAACTGATAGGATAAATGGGTTTTTGGTCAGAGCTGCAAAGAGGACCCTGGAAGTAAGCACTCAGTATGTGCTATCTACTAAATAAAACAGAACAAAAACCAATGAAAAAGGCAAAAACGTTAAGTGTACTCCTGATGTGTACTAATCTACTGCTACATCATATCATCCTCATACCATGGGCTCCCTCAGACCTGCTCTTCCTCCTGCGAGTTCCAAGTATATATAGCAAATGACACCACCATCTACCCACATGCCCTCAGCCACATCTCTCAGCACCATTTCTGATTTCTCCTTCTTTCTCATTTCCCATATCTAGTTAATCACCAAGTCCTACTGACCATACTTCCTAAATAGTTCTCAAATCCTCTAATTTTTCCATACACATTTTCACGAACATAATCTGAGTCTTGGTCATTTCTCACAGACCTGTTGACTTCTCATTGGTTCTCCTGTTTCTATTCTTGTTCTCTAGCCAGGGAGATCCTTTGGAAATACAAATCTGACAGTATTTCTCCTTCACTAAAAATCTTCCAATTATTCTCCATATCTCTTTTAATTAAAGAGTAATACTGATGCAGTAAAAATCCCTCTTCTGAATCACTCTTTTACAGTCATGTAACAACCACGTTAAAAATACAGTACAGTTCATTCTGGCGATTAGGAATAAAGCTACTATAAATATTTACATAGAGTTTTTTGGGGATAAGATTTTATGTAAGTTTCTGTGTAAGTTCATTCTGTGTAAGTTTTTTTTTTGGTTGGTTTTTTAGACAAGGTGTTCTACATCACAACGCTCCTATCAGCCTCCCCCAGTAGCTGGGACTGCAGGCATATATCACTGCACCTGGCTTTTTAAGGTAGGCTGGGAATCAAATCCAGGCCTCCTGTATGGCTATAGTTTAATAACTATATTAATGATACATCTATACCTACATAAATTGAGTAGACATGGTGGCTTTATCAGTCAAACGGGCAGCACTGAATTTGGAAGACAACAGTGTTCTGATGGTACAGAAAATGAATTCTACATGAAGGCAACTGATAGGATAAATGGGTTTTTGGTCAGAGCTGCAAAGAGGACCCTGGAAGTAAGCACTCAGTATGTGCTATCTACTAAATAAAACAGAACAAAAACCAATGAAAAAGGCAAAAACGTTAAGTGTACTCCTGATGTGTACTAATCTACTGCTACATCATATCATCCTCATACCATGGGCTCCCTCAGACCTGCTCTTCCTCCTGCGAGTTCCAAGTATATATAGCAAATGACACCACCATCTACCCACATGCCCTCAGCCACATCTCTCAGCACCATTTCTGATTTCTCCTTCTTTCTCATTTCCCATATCTAGTTAATCACCAAGTCCTACTGACCATACTTCCTAAATAGTTCTCAAATCCTCTAATTTTTCCATACACATTTTCACGAACATAATCTGAGTCTTGGTCATTTCTCACAGACCTGTTGACTTCTCATTGGTTCTCCTGTTTCTATTCTTGTTCTCTAGCCAGGGAGATCCTTTGGAAATACAAATCTGACAGTATTTCTCCTTCACTAAAAATCTTCCAATTATTCTCCATATCTCTTTTAATTAAAGAGTAATACTGATGCAGTAAAAATCCCTCTTCTGAATCACTCTTTTACAGTCATGTAACAACCACGTTAAAAATACAGTACAGTTCATTCTGGCGATTAGGAATAAAGCTACTATAAATATTTACATAGAGTTTTTTGGGGATAAGATTTTATGTAAGTTTCTGTGTAAGTTCATTCTGTGTAAGTTTTTTTTTTTTTGAGAGGTTTTTGCCATAGGGGTGCGTGTGCTCACCAGACAGACAGAGACAGAGAGACAGAAAGCGAGAAATCACCCCCCAGGGGGGATGACCACACCGCAATCCCTTCTCCTTCATTCTCCTCTTGGGATCTTGGGCATGCACGCACATGTGCCCAGCGTGAGTTTTAAGCCACCGGGTCTGGGACGTGAACCGCAGTCGACTACATGGGAGTCCAGCGAAATAGCCATTACGCTAACTGCTGGTCCCTATTCTGTGTAAGTTTTCATTTCACTTGGGTAAATACCTATGAGTGATTTTTCTGGGATGTATAGTTTGAACATGCTTTATAAAAACTGCCAAGCTGACCTTGTAGCACAGTGGTTAAGGGATCTGGTTCCCACATGGCTGACTGTGGTTTGAGTTCCAGCCCCAAGGGACTTGGAAAACATGCCATCTTTGTGTACCTAAAATCCTGATGGGTAGTAAATGAGGCAAGGGGAATTGCAGCATAAAGAAATATTCTCCCTTTCTCTCATGAGCACACACATCCTCTAGCAATAAATAAGTTTTTTTTTTTAAATGAAAGAAACTGTCAAGTTGTTCTCCCAAGTAGCTCTACCATTTTGCATCCCTCTGTTGACAGGATAAAGTCCAAACTCTTTAGTTCTCCTAGGGCTCTTCACATCAGCTTCCTATCTGTCTCTCCATCCACAACCTTCTCCTTTCCCCATTCTTTCCACACTTTGTCACCCAACCATACTCAATTGTGTTCACTGTTGTGAACATGCTTTTGCCAATTTCTAGGACTTTCCACATGCTGTGTCATCTGCCCCAGATATTACTGTATTCCCCCTCTTTACCTGAATTTCTTTTCCTAACTAACTCATTGGCTTAAACAACTCCTCTACCAGGAAAGTTCCCGTGAACTTAAACAGAGTCCTGCATTTGTTTCCCTCATTTCTTCATTCAGCAAATGTTTGATGGAGAACAGCCAAGGTTAAGGCTCTGTTCCAGGCACTGAAGATATAGTAGTGAGCAAAACAGACAAAAGTCCTCGTTCTCCAGGAGCTTATATTCTAATGGAGCAGATAGACAATGAATAGTAACAACAAGAACAAATTATATTAAAAATGTCACATGGTGGCAAGTGCTATTTAAAAAAAACAAACAAACAAACAAATAAAAAGAGGCAGAGACCAGAGAATGATTTGGGCTGCTATTTTAGATTAGGACAGCTAGAGGACTCTGTAAGAGAACAACCCTGCAAATCTCTGGGGGAAAGACTATTCGAAACAGAGTAAACAGCAAGGACAAAGATGCTAAGACAGAAATGAGGCAGTCATGAAGAGGCTGGCATATTCAGAAAGTCATTGGAGGCCAGCATGGCAGGAACACAGCCAGGAGAAAGGTGAGGAGGAGAAGGCCAGCCAGTGGCTTCTACAGCTCTCTCTCTACCCCATCTCAGCTCTTCTCACTCTGCATTGCTACTGCTTTCTCTCTTGTTTGTCTTTTCCACTCAACCACATGTTCTTTGAGGCCCAGGCCTGTGTTTATTCTGTCCATTACTGACTTCAAGCACTTGACACAGTGCCTGCTACGTGGTAGATTCTTAAACATTTGAATGGCTGAATGAATGGCGTACCTCAACAACATTCAGTCTCTTGATCAAATGGCTGATCACTGAGAAGCTAGCATAAGCCAGTGAGGAAGAGGAAATACAGATTACTTAAGTGACTTTCCCAAAGGGAGAGGTGAGCAGTGTGGCTAGAATTCGGCTTCATCATGATTAGAGCTTTTTGCTCACAAGATTAGCACTCTCTCTCCTGAACCAAGAGGTAAAGTAACAGAGTCTAATATGCAAACATCTTTCAGCCCGTATGTCTTAGTTTGCTATTTTATTGCTAACAGAGAAATCTTAGACTAGGTGATTTATAACGCATAGAGGTTTGTTTGCCTTAAAATTCTGCTGGCTGAGAAGCCCAAAAGTGTGTGGCCAGCATCAGGCTGGCTATGTGACAACATCACAGAGTGCAGAAAGAGAGAGACCTAGGGGCAGCCATCTTGCTTTTATAACCATTCAGTCTTGCAATGGGAACTAACTCCTTCTCATGAGAACTAGAGCTCATTCAGTCTCTTGAGACAGCACTAATCCATTAGTAAGAGTGATACCCAGTAAGCCTCACTTCTTAAAAACCTCACCATCTCCCAATGTTACAACACTGGGGACCAAATTCCAAAATAAGAGCATTTAAGGGGCAAACGATTACCTAACCCATAGCACCATCCTTATTCTCTATCCTTCAGCTGACTTTGAATTTGAAATAGTATCTATTATGGACTGAAAGCTTGTACCCCTTCAAAATACGAATGCTGAAAATATACCTCAAATGTAATGGGTATTTGAAAGTGGGATCTTTGTCATGTAATTAGGATTATATGAGATCCTGAGAGTGGAGCCCTCATGAAGGGGATGAGTGTCTTTATAGCAGTCCAGGGAGAGCTTGCTTCCTTCCTTTTGTTGTGTGAGAACATCAGAAGTTAACTGTCTGCAGCACTGAAAGGCCCCCTACCAGAAGCCAACCATTCTGATACCTTGCTCTTGGGCTCTCAGCCCCCAGAACTGTGAGAGATGAATTTCTGTTGCTTTGCAAGCTATCCAGTACTTTGTTACAGTAGCCAGAACAGACTATGATGCTATCTCTGGACCATCCCTAAGGGATAGCTGGAGAAGAAATAGCAAAAACAAAACAAAACAAAACAAAAAAACAGGAACCCCCCCAATTTTTTTTGAGAGGTTTTTGCTATAGGGCGTGTGCGCTCGCCAGAAAGACAGAGAGAGACAGAGAGACAGAAAGCGAGAAATCACCCCTCCAGGGGCGATGGCAAGTGTGTGGCCAGCATCAGGCTGGCTATGTGACAACATCACAGAGTGCAGAAAGAGAGAGACCTAGGGGCAGCCATCTTGCTTTTATAACCATTCATTCTTGCAATGGGAACTAACTCCTTCTCATGAGAACCAGAGCTCATTCAGTCTCTTGAGACAGCACTAATCCATTAGTAAGAGTGATACTCAGTAAGCCTCACTTCTTAAAAACCTCACCATCTCCCAATGTTACAACACTGGGGACCAAATTCCAAAATAAGAGCATTTAAGGGGCAAACGATTACCTAACCCATAGCACCATCCTTATTCTCTATCCTTCAGCTGACTTTGAATTTGAAATAGTATCTATTATGGACTGAAAGCTTGTACCCCTTCAAAATATGAATGCTGAAAATATACCTCAAATGTAATGGGTATTTGAAAGTGGGATCTTTGTCATGTAATTAGGATTATATGAGATCCTGAGAGTGGAGCCCTCATGAAGGGGATGAGTGTCTTTATAGCAGTCCAGGGAGAGCTTGCTTCCTTCCTTTTGTTGTGTGAGAACATCAGAAGTTAACTGTCTGCAGCACTGAAAGGCCCCCTACCAGAAGCCAACCATTCTGATACCTTGCTCTTGGGCTCTCAGCCCCCAGAACTGTGAGAGATGAATTTCTGTTGCTTTGCAAGCTATCCAGTACTTTGTTACAGTAGCCAGAACAGACTATGATGCTATCTCTGGACCATCCCTAAGGGATAGCTGGAGAAGAAATAGCAAAAACAAAACAAAACAAAACAAAAAAACAGGAACCCCCCCAATTTTTTTTGAGAGGTTTTTGCTATAGGGCGTGTGCGCTCGCCAGAAAGACAGAGAGAGACAGAGAGACAGAAAGCGAGAAATCACCCCTCCAGGGGCGATGGCCATGCTGCAATCCCTTCTCTATTCTCCTGTGGGGATCTTGGGTGTGCACTCACACCACGTGAGTTTAAGCCGCTGGGTCCGAGACTCAGACTGCAGTCGACTATATGGGAGTTCAGCGACATAGCCGTTACACCAACTGCTGGTCTCCAAAATATGTTTAACCCAAAGAATTTAAAATTTAGGAAGCTTCATCTTTTAAAAATAAAGATTCATAACTTATCTGAAATGTCTGAAGCTGTGGCACTGTCGGGTCCACAGTGTCTCATGACAAAGCCCACTGAGTTGGGTTACTGTCCCTTTACAGATGGTGTCCTTCTTCAATTGCCACGGCCCTCAGTACCTTTGTTGGTTTTCCCTGGCGCCCTCACCAGTGTAGGTCACTTCCCTCCTGAACAATCAAATGTTGTTTGATGCCATTGAGCTAATGGGTCACTGGTTTAGGAGTTTTGGTGACAGGCAGTCTATTTACATATTGCATTCCTCTTTCCAGCACACGTAAGTCGTTAAATTCAGAATGGAATGACAGTTTAGTCCAGAAATTAGGAAGTCAGAAAACAAAGGCAATTTTTCAGAGCGGTACACAGCAGAGGAGATTTTAAGATGAAAGCACACCAGGAAATGGTGAAGCTGCATCCCCTCCAACCAGCTAGAGGCATGGGCTTAGGGTCTCACCCATGTTGAGACCACACACAGGGTTAAAAGTGCCAACTGGCTGTGCCCCTGCTTTGCCCTTGGTGATTTAGCTCAACACTCATTCCTGTTCTACTCAGGTTGCTTATTGAAAACATCGATTCATATCCACAGTACAGATTCTAGAGTGGTCTGGCTTGGTAGAACTCTTGAAGAGAGCTGAAAGAAACTTTCCATGCCAGGTTGTGTAATCCAGGGTCTGCCACAAGTCCTGGCACACTGACACTGAATACTTTTTGAAGATGGGTGAACATTGTGCCCGTTGCTTCTCCTCCTGCCTCTTCTATAAGGAAGAGGTTTTTGCTTAGTCTTTCACTCACAGAGCTCCAAGATTCCATGGCTCTATGGTTCTCTAGGTAATTACATATGAAGTAGAGGTGGGCAATAAATATCAGGAGCCTAGCCATTTCCTGGAGGGTGATCAAAACAGCAGAGTAAAACTGATTTTAATGATAGAAAAAGAATCAGGATGGCTCCAATCTTGCTATTGAGCTGAGATAATGCCATTAGTCATGGCTGTGTTTCTCAGCACTGATGTTAGAATGGCTAGATCAAGCACTTACGTTTTACATTATGAGTAGAGTTTATTTGCCAAAGATGAATTAAAGAAAAAAAAATGCCTCCAGACTTCAAGAAAAGTAATAGGTCTTATATACAGGTGAGGCCAGTCTGTCTGGGGTGCCAGGCTGATCTAATTTAAAGAGCACCCACAGGCCCCTCGCCCAATCATTTCCTTCTGTTAGCTTGTCTTGGTGCCTCAAATCTCCACCATTAGTCACACCTCTGAGTTAAGGCCTTGAAGGATGGTCTCCAGATGCTGCAATATGCTAAGAGGGATTTTAAATCGAAGCAGCTGCATTTATTACTAAGTTCAGAGAATAATTTCCCCAAATAATAATAGCAATACTTGCAATCCATTATTGAGTAGAAAACCGATGTCAGCACTTTCCATACCGCTCCAAGCTTTGTATTTCATTTCAGCCACACAAACACCTCTGTGGCAGATACTACATTTAGCCCTGCTTACACAGGCCACACAACCCCGAGTGGATTCAAACCCACGTCTGTTGACTCTAGATGCTGACTCTTTCATTTTTAAGGAATAATTTACACAATGTGAAGTGCACAGTCTTAAAAGTACAGATCTACACATGTTCACATATGTGTGCCCTCTCATACAGCCACCACTCTGATCAAGATGGACAATTATTTCCATCAGCTTTCAGCTGATCCCCTTGCACTCGTGTCCACAAAAGCAACAGATCCCTAATGCTTAAGTTTTTGTTTTGCAAAGGGAAGAGGTAGCTCAGATAAGCTCAGAAAGAGAGAAAATGGTTCAAAACAATTAAAAAAAAAAAAAAGACCATGGAGAGTTCACCTGAGGGGGAAGCACCCTGAGGGGGCTGCCTCTCTCTGAGAGACAAGAGCTTGTCCTCAAGGTCACCAAGTCCCTAACACACAGTCATCTCCTGACCAGGCAGCGCCTCCCAGGCATCAGTGTGAGGATCCAACTGTGAGAGACCCAGGCAGAAGCACAGCCCTTGCATATCAAGCAGTGCTGGTCTCTCCCACTGCCGGGAATCCCGGCCTCTAACAAGAAACAGAATGCTGACAAATGAGAAGGAGATGTGTTTGCTGGCACGGAGTCCACAGAGTGGGAAGACAGGCCAAGCCCGGGATCCCACAGGAAGTTTCGAACCCACTTTCTAATTCTTCGTTTAGCTATCATCAACCCTTCCCAGATCCAATGTTGTGTTTTTACTTTGCTCAGTTTAAGTGAACTTCTCTTATTGTCTTTCCTTCTGCCGTTTTTTCAGGCTGCTAGTTTGGAACTGGATCACCTCCGCAGGCTTCTGCACTGTATTCGTGGTGTCTTCTAGGAGAGCTAATTTGCAAGCTATCAAGTGTTGACTGGCAGCTTGCATTTGATCATTCTTATCAGGTCTTTAAATATGTATCACTCTATCTCCAGCTCTGCAGTCCTAAATGGCTAGCAGGCTCAGGAGACACAGCTAGGGGAAACTCTGCTATTTAAACTCTAAGACAGCTTCAGACAAAGATCAAAACCCACACATGTGGGTTTTTGCTGATGGGGAAAGAGAAAAGAGAGGGAGGGCAGGAGGAAAAGAAGAAAGGGGTAAGTAGAATAAGGGATGGAAGAAGAAAGGGAAAAGAAGGAGAAAGAAGTCAAAAAGAAAAAGCATGAAGGAGAGAAAGAGAGGAAATTGCAAAAAGGTAAGAAGGGAACAAAGAGGAAGAGAGGAGAAAAATACAATAAGCTGAAGAAAGAGAGAGGAAACAGGATTCCGACTTTCAGAGGACAGTAGGGGGCCTATAACACAGCCAAATGGACTTTCAAAGGCTAGTCATCTGTGGTCATTGTTGATAATAGCTAAGTAAGTAAATGCTGCCCAACATTGGCATTGAGGGCTGTCTGTAGACACCAAAATCACAAATATTAGCGATTCTGCCCTGTGATATCCATAAATACATTTATACTTAGCAGATCATGAATCTCGTTATGATCTTGATTTGAAGTAACTATATGTATAGAACCAGAAATACGTTTGTTCCTTGTCTGACATGTCCCGTTTCACACAGCTGAGGAATCATTACACCTGAGAGAGCTGGAAGCACACAGAATAGGATGGGGTAGCTACTCTCTTCTTACAGCTGCAGTTGGACGAGTTCCCTTAGCTGAAACAGACTATGCTCAAACGGGACCTTGCGCTTTCAGAACATTCTGTTTAAGTTGGGAAACAAGTAATACATCTAGATTGTTTAAAAAGCAGGGCCAGTAGGTGGCATGAGGTTAAGGCGACTATCCCACATGGCCAACTATGTGATTTGACTCCTAGACTCAGTGGCTTAAAAAGTATGCTGGGCACATGTGCATGCATGCCCAAAGTCCTGAGAGAAGAATGGATTGCCATGTGGTCACAAAGCTTTCTCATTTTCTTTCTGTCTGTCTCTCTGGCAAGCATACATGTCCTATAGCAAAATAAAATAAAATAAAATAAATTTTAAAATTAAAAAAAATATACATATTATTGGTAGCCAGGCTGGCCTAGTAGCCTAATGGTTAAGGGATCCAGAACCTACATAAACTACCTTGATTCAAATTTAGGCCCCAGCAGCTTGACGAACATGCCAGGCATGTGTGCTTGTGTGTCTGAAATACTGACAGGATGGAGAAATGGAGGAGAAGGAATTGCAGTGTGA
Source organism: Tupaia belangeri chinensis (assembly GCF_000334495.1). Lineage (NCBI taxonomy): Eukaryota > Metazoa > Chordata > Mammalia > Scandentia > Tupaiidae > Tupaia > Tupaia belangeri. The sequence continues at coordinate 1,834,030 of NW_006160001.1, read as the reverse complement.
CCATGCCCCACTAGGGCAAGGGGTGCTTTCTGCCCTCACCCTCCATGCCCAGCTGGTGCACATAACCTTTGGCTATTAAAAAAAAATGATGATAGGGTCTTAAATCTCAGTTAAAACTCAGCTACCCAGAATGATGCATTCCCTCACATCCCAATCCACCAGTTCTAGAAAGTCCAAATTGCTCTGCATGAGTTTATCATCACAAGTAGAGAAGACCTCGGAGATCTGCTAATTGGTGGGTCTGTTTGTTAGATTTGGGGGCAGTAGAGCATTTTACATCTTAGCATTTGTTTATCTTTCAGTAACATCCCTTGCTAGTCAAAAGATTCATATACTTTAAAATAAAAACCACTACAAATAAAGGTCATTTCAAAGCATATAAAAATAGTGATTCGAAGAACCAGCAGATGGTAGAATGGCTATGTTGCTGGACTCCCATGTAGTTGACTGCGGTTCGAGTCCCGGACCTGGTGGCTTAAACTCATGCCAGGAATGTGTGAGTGCATGCCCAAGATCCCTAAGGGAGAATGGAGGAGAAGGGATTGCAGTGTGGCCATCCCTCCTAGGGGGTGATTTCTTGCTTTCTGTCTCTCTGTCTCTCTCTGTCTTCCTGGCAAGCACATGTGCCCTATAGCAAAAACCTTTCCAAAAAAAAAAAAGTATATATATATATATATATGTATGTATGTATATATATATGTATTTGAAAGAATAGTTATATTCTACTGGCATTTTTTTCACATTTATAAACATTAATGCACTGATAATTATTAAGTATAACTTAGAATTCTGCCTCTAATAATCTAAGTTCAAATCTTAGAAAACTTGTTTAAAGAAGGCATCTGGGAAGGATTGATGATAGCTAAACTAAGTTAAAGAAGGCTGCTCCATCCTTCAGATACTGGAATGAGAGCATCAGAACCTAACCCCCAGCTGTCCTTGATGTACAGGTAGCATAAATGAGAAATAAGCTTTGTTGCTTTAAGTCACTGATTCTGAGATGTTTATGTTACCAGAGCACACGTTATTCATAATTCCTTTTACTTATTTACATATACAAATGTATCCTCCCTTTGATTCCCAAATTTTAAGGTACATTTAGCACTCCAGAAAGACACACTACATATATCTGGTGACTCTGTGAACTGTCCACACCTTTCTCCCATTATGAGAAGCATAGAAGCCAGATATTTTCTAAGATCCTTTTAAAATGCTAACATATGTCATGTTATGTATGAGGAAGGAGCCAACATCATGAAGGTTGTGCCTATATCACTCAACCAAACTAAATTAATTTGATTAGAGAGCTGTTATATCTGATTGCGGGGCAATTGATTAGATTGCCATAGAGTCAATCTGATTTGGTTGTTATTGTTGCAATTGTCTTAATGAGGGAATTGGATTGCACAGTGACCCAACTGATTGTTTTGGCAATTGGCCTACCAACAGTTGGCTACTAAGCCAGAGCCACAGTTTGACCCTAAGACAGGATGTAGAATTAATTTATTTAAATGCTAAATTAAATTTTTTCCTGTAATTTTCTATGTGTTAAGTACTGTCATATCATGAATAATACTTATCAGCTGTAAATATTTAAAATTTACAGTCTTCCCTGCATACATGCCTGATCAAGAGGTCTAAATATTTCACGATGTTATAAACTTTGGATAGAGTTTACACTTTAAATTCTGCAGACCTCTACTTCTGTGAAGAGCTTTATTCCAACATCCCCTAAGGTCAAAAACTTACTGTTTCTTGCCATTAATGACAACTGATTGATATTCCAGCATTCAAAATTAAACTATTTATGAAACAGTGGAAGAATGGACTCAAGGCTTCAGGAGACCAATGACTTGTCTATTCTATTGTGCATTCCATATAATGCCTGGACTCATTGTAGTACTGTATACCTGTAGTACTTGTAGATACGAGGAAAATAAGTGGATGAACAATGAACTGATTGAGAAGGACCAATATTCCTTTATTGCCCCTATTTTCAAAAAATTAAGGAAGTACCCTTCTGAATATATGAAGCAGCATAACTTTCTGATTCAGTGTCTTCCCTTCGGAGTAAGTTGGGTCTAAATTTAATTTCTGATTTTGCCGTAGTTGCAGACTGCATTTTCCAAAGATGGTCACAAGGATATTTCCTATTCCACATGTCCTTTCACAACATGAACTTGGCACATCCACATCATGAGATATTCCTCCACTCTCTTGAGTTTGGGTGAAACCTATGACTGGTTTCAGCAATGTAATTCGCAGAAATGATGAGGCATCAGTTACAGACATAACCCTTAACTCACCTGGTGACCTCTGGTTCCTGCCTCTTAGAAGCTAGCCATTATGTAAAAATCAGAATCCTCTGAGATATCATAATTTTTGCTGGATTACTGGAATGGGTGATAAAAACACAAAGAATATATTTTGAGGAAAAATAGCATGGATTCATAATTGAACATGTTGAATTTACCTTGCCTTTTTAGTAGTGAGTTGCATGCAACTTTAGTAATGAATTGGTTATACAGGAAGAGTCACACGTATTGAAAATGAAGGCTTGTGAGTCAACATAAAATGAATAGTAACCGGAGTCATGGACTGAGTCACATTATCTAGAAAAGGTACAGAGAGTGAGAAAGTAGGCTTGGGGCACAAATACAAGGAATCTCATCATCTGAGGAAAGGCCAATAGAAAAACAAGCCATAGAAGAGATTAAGAGAAGGTACATAAAGGTGGGTGGAAACCCAGGAGAGTTCTGTAGCACAGAAGCTAAGGGAAAGGGCTTCAAAAAAGAGGGTACAATAAATTTTGTCAAGTGCTGCTGAAATACTAAGGGAGGTGAGGATATACCTACTGAGTAAGGTTCAAAAGCTCAAGTCTCTCTTTTCAGATCCCCTTGAAGCTAGGGTTTGGATCTGAATGAAATTTTAACAGCTAAGATGCACTTATGTGAGATTTGAAAATGAAATGAAATGAAATCAAGCAATCTTCCTGGAGCTTTTGGCTCTTTCCATGCCCATTGGTAAAGCAGTAACTGTGTTCTATTTCTAGAGAGCATATTGGCCATTAATGTCTCTATTATCAAGGACATCAAGAACCAAATTAAAAAAATCTAAAGAGGGGGCCCAGCAGTTAGCCTAATGGCTATGTCGCTGGACTCCCACGTAGTTGATCGCAGTTCGAGTCCCAGACCCAGTGGCTTAAACTCACGCCGGGCGTGTGTGCATGCGTGCCCAAGATCCCGAGAGAATGGAAGAGAAGGGATTGCGGTGTGGCCGTCCCCCCTGGGGGGTGATTTCCTGCTTTCTGTCTCTCTGTCTCTCTTTGTCTGGCGAGCGCACACACCCTATAGCAAAAACCTCTCCAAAAAAAGAAAAAAATATATAAAAAATCTAAAGAGGTTAAGGAAGCAGGATCCCATGTAACTGACCATGCAGTTTGAAGCTGGGCTTCGGTCATTTGAAAAACACATTAGGTGCATGTGTCCATGCACACATGTCCAATATTGTAACAGGAAAAAGAAGTGAGGAGAAGAGATTGCAGTGTAACCATGCCCCACTGGGGGGTGCTTTCTCCCTTTCTGTATCTCTTTCTTTACCTCTCTCTGGCAAGCACATGTGTACTCTGGCAAATTAAAAGGGAATATAAAATGCCTTTTAAAAAGACAGCATGGGGGCCAGCAGGTGCGATGGTGGTTAAAGAGCTAGATTCCTACATGGCCAACCAGTTTGAGTCCCAGACTCAGCAGCTTGAAATTCACACCAAGCACATGTGTGTGCATGCCCCAAATCCCTCAAGGAGAATGGAGGAGAATGGACTGCAACATGACCAACCACCTGGGGATGGGATTTCTCATTTTCTCTCTCTGTCTTTCTCAGGCGAGAGCATGCACCCTAACGCAAAAACCTAAAAAAAAAATTAATTAATTAATTAATTAATTTTAAAAAAGCATGGATTTATTGTAATAACAAATGCTACCAAATTGAAGTTTTCAGATCTAGACACATTATGTGAAGATACAGACTCCAGATATTTTGTTAAGTGAAATAAGCCAGGCGTGAAAGAGAAATACCACATATTCTCACTTACGTGTGGAAACTAAAAAAATGTTGTCATGAAAGAGTTGAAGAATGGCTTCCAGAGCCTTGAAAGAATAACGGAGGTGGCGAGGACGTAGGGATCAATAGAGTGATGTTGATTAGTAAAACAAAATTACAGATAGACAAGAGGAACAATTTCTAGTGTATAAAATGCAGTAGGGTGGATATAGTTAATAACTATTATATATCTCAGAGTAAGAAAGAGGATTTTAAATATTCCCATCACAAAGTAATGACAAAAGGTTGAGATGATGGATATACTAATAATCCTGTTTAATAATTACATATTGTATTTTTGTACTAAAAAATAGCATTGTACCCCACAAATATGTACAATTATTAAATGTCAATAAACATTTTTAAAAACTTACATATGTTTAAAAGAATAAATACACCCAAATAATAATAAAAAAGATTTAGACTTTAGAATATCTTAGATCATGAACACATCAGTTTGCATTAACCCACTCACTGCCTGGACATTTGAAATATGGATAGGCAGGGTGGACAGAAGGTGTGCTTGAAGGACAGCAGATAGAAACCCAGCTCTAAGTGAGGCAGTAGAGCTTTGGGCTGTGAGGTGTTAAAGCAGCAGTAAGGCCTGCTAGAGGACAGTAGACAGATTCAGGTTGGCTTCTGCTGTGCATCAAAAGTCAAACCGATAGCTGAGAAGGTACGAGTTTCAGCAGATAGCAATTTCTTCCAGGAACTGCAGGATCATGCTCACTTGTTTGGTGCATAAGTTCTTTCTGGGCCAGCCATGGTGATGTGTCAGTAAAGCGACCTTCTGTGATGCTGAGACTGCATGGAAGGTCCCTGATTTGAGTCCTAGAGTCTCTCTCCCTCTACACACCAGCTGCCCACGCGCATGCCTTGCTCCTTGACTGAGACTGGCAAGGGATGGCAGCATGAAGACCCTTTGGAGATGTCTGCTCCCCAACCCCACTTCCCCACTTTCTTGGAAGAAATAAATAATTAAGCTTTAAAAAAGTTACTTCTGATTAATATTGGGGTTTTTAATTGCCATAATTAATGACAATTTTATAAAGACATTTGGAATTTTCAAAGTCTTTCCCAATTAATATCTCTGTTCCACATCTTTCTTCTGAGAAGGGTACAAAAAATAATTCATAATCTTCATTTCATCTTGGGCTAAACTATGTCAAGGTAAAGATAAAAGTTTTCCTAAATCATAAGCAGAAGCAATTGAGATTTACACAAGTTGCCAAATAATCCTGAGGCTACCTCCCCAATACATAATTGTTTATATATTATTTTGGCAGGGAGGTTGCCATAAGGTATTTGTACTCACCAGAGAGAGGGGAAAGTGAGAAATAATCCCCTGGAGGGGTTGACTATGCTGCAATCCCTTCTTCATTCTCCTCCTAGGATTTTGGGCAAGCACATACACACGCAGTGTGAGTTTTAAGCTGCTCGGTCCAGGACTGGAATTGTGGTTGGCCATGTGGGAATACAGCACTTTAACCACCACACCACCATGTGGGAATCCAACTCCTTAACCACCACACCACCTGGCCCCAGTTGTCTGCAGTTTTAAAAGCTGCTTATCTCATGTCATTCTTTCCACAACCCTACAAAGAAAGCAAAGCAGGAGTTCACTCCCATTTCCGTTTTATAGATGAGAAAATTGAGTCTTGGGAAGTTTGATATGACTAGTTCAGATCACTAGAAACAGCAGAGCAGAAGTAAACCACTGGTCTTTTCTGTCTTGGTTTTTGGTGAATTCTGGAGATAGAGATTAAGAGGATATGGCTTAACTTTAAAAGTTGGGGCTTGCACATTTACTGTGCGATTTATAATGTATGGACAATAGCCAAGAACACATTCTGGGATAGCCTGGGACTTCAGGGTGAAGAGAAAGAACCAGAGCTTTTCTAACCAAGCTTAATTAACATGCAAAGGAAAATGATACTATGCAAATACAATACTGTAGTTAATGATTCAGCATTGTTACTGTTATAGGGATCTGAGTTACATTGTGTGGGAAACTAGGTTCTTTTGGGTCCAGATCTTTAACACTATTAGTGTTAATCACTATTTTTTCCCCCATAGGGCACATGCACATGTCCCTTGTTAGAGAGGGACAGAGAGAGGGAAAGTGAGAAATCACTCCGCAGGGGAAACAGCCATGCTACAATCCCTTCTTTTTCAATATCGTCTTGGGATTTTGAGCACTCATGCACATTTAACTGAAGTGATTTTCAATCTTCCAGGTCCAGGACTTGAACCAAGGTCAACCGCGTGGAAGTCTAGCATCTTAACCACCACATAACCTGCTGGCCTCATTATTGGTGCTATTGAAATGTCAAAATATCAACATGATTTTAATGGAATAAATAAAATTTTTAAAAGATCCATCTAGGGACCAGCAGATGGCACAATGGTTATGTCACTGGGCTCCCACTCAGTCAATGGCGGTTTGAGTCCTGGAGTCAGTGGCTTAAAACTCATGTCGTGTGTGTGTGTGTGTGTGTGTGTGTGTGTGTGTGTGTGTGCGTGCCCAAGATCCTGAGAGGAGGATGGAGGAGAAAGGATTATGGTGTGGTCATCCACCCTGGATGTGATTTCTCACTTTCTGTATCTCTGTCTTTCTGGCAAGTGCACGCACCCTATAGCAAAAAATCTCTCAAAAAAAAAAAAAAGATTTGTTTATAATTCTGTTATTCAAAAACAATCAAACTTGCTATTTCTTCTTTTTAAAATAGCTTTTTAAAGATTTGTTTCACCAAGAGTCTCAAACCCCAGTGCTAATTTGTCCAGTTCAATAGACTGAGCATTCTCTTTTAACTATCCCTATTTTTCCTTTGTAGACATTTTCCTACTTTAAGACAGAATGAATTCTCAGCCTCCATCTTTGACTAAGGATGCAACTTTGCTCCTTATATATGTGTGCGTGTGTGTGTATACCTACATTAATAGTCATACCTTTCATCTTTCTCCACAGATTTTGTCTTCCATTCTTCTCATTCCTACTCTCTCTCTCTCTTGTTTTTTTCTTTTTTTTTTTTTTTTTAGTTTGCTATGGGATGTATACACACTCACCAGAAAGAGATGTAGAGAGGAAAGTAGAAAGTGATAAAATACTTCCCAGGGCAGATGGCCACACCACAATTCTTCTTCATTCTCCTCTTGGGACTTTAGGCATGCACACACACATGCCCGATGTGTCTTGTCAAGCTGTCGTGTCTGGAACTAGAACCGCAACATCAACCAAGTGGAATCCAGCCACCTTAATCACAATGCCACCAGTTGGTCCCCTACTTTCTTTTTAAATTCCCTCTAATTAGCCCATGGACATAGAGTAACCCACAGAATTTGGAGGAATCGTGAAGAAAGTCCGTTACTGGAAATGACCAGTTAGCCCGAATGGTGCTCTCTGCATCTCCGAGTTCAGAGTGGGACATTTAGTTCTTCTTTCCTGGCTGTGATCTGCCACTGCAGCCAAACATGGAAATGATTATAAAATGGGTTGGATAGCTGCTGAAAATGCATGAATGGTTCTACGTGAGCTCCTGTTCCGCTAGAAAGACAAAGCAATAGTCCTAGAGGCAGTGGCTTGGAAATACCTTTATTAGGAAAGTACAGCCTTGTAAGGCCAACCCACCCTCCGTCAACCTGGTTCCCTTTGTCTCAAATGGGAGACCTCTGGAAAGAAAGAACAACTTTGAAATGAACCTTAACATGCTCTTCATTTGCTAATGTATAAACTGTACTTTCATTCAACATATCTAGGGTAATAAAAAATTATTTTTTAAAGCCAGCTATAGTTTGAGCAATGGATCCTTAAAAATGTTAAAATTGGGACCAGCAGTTGGCATAATGGCTATGTCGCTGGACTCCCATGTAGTCAACCACGATTTGAGTCCCGGACCCTGTGGCTTAAACTCATGCTAGGCACGTGTGCGTGCATGCCCAAGATCCCGAGAAGAGACTGGAAGAGAAGGGATTGAAGCATGGCCATCCCCCCCCAGGGAGGGGGTGCTTTCTCACTTTCTGTCTCTGTCTCTCTTTCTGGTGAGTGCATGCTCCCAACAGCAAAAACCTCTCTGAAAAAGAAGTTAAAATTAGAGAATTTCTAATTTGAGAAAATATTCCATTAGACATTTTATTAAAGGAAATGTATATTCCAGGACTATTTTACATGAGAAAGAAGGATAAAACATAAAAAATAAATGGATCTTCTTCAGAAAGTGGTAAAAATGTAGATGCATGTGTTGGGGCCTGAAGTGGGACTGGCAGGTTTGGCAGAGTCATGATC
>NW_006160001.1:1805710-1825084 GCF_000334495.1 Tupaia belangeri chinensis | reverse complement strand
GGGAAAGAGAGACAGCAAGACAGATGGAAAATGGTTTCCAGAAAGAGAAAGAAAAAAAAATGAAAATACGTGTCATCCTAAGATCTGATTTGGGTGATAGTGAGCGATTCTGTGTTGGGGGAAAATGATGAATGTCTAGGAATACTAATCTGATTGTCATCTGAATTCATTTCCTACTCCTCGTTGTAACTGCCTACCCTCCCCATCCCACTTCATGGGAGGGGATACCAGCCTAAAGAGCACCTCAGGTTAAATGATTTAAAAAATACCACTTTCTGGTCAGCCTCAGTGGCACAGTGACAGCACAGCTCTTGGCAATGCTGGGGATGATCTTGGGTTGGTGACTCACGTCTTCCCATACACAGGGTCCATGCACGTGCCTATGATCCTGGTTGACTGAGGCTAAGGATAGATCATGGCATGGGGCCCCAATGGAGGGCCTCTTTCTCCTCCTTCCTCTCATGGAAAAACTAAATGACTAAACTTAAAAAAATAAATAAATAAAAGCACTTTCTCCAGACATAAGTAGCTATGTGACAAGATCTCCTGCTTGGCAAGGAGGGTAGAACTAGAATTTAACCCTTGTTGGATCTTTTAACTGTACAGAGTGGCCTATGCCATCCACCTTCATTTTCCCAAACCTCCAGCAAGTTGTGTTAAGCATGATGGCCCTTTGTTAACAGAGCTTTTGTAAAAGAGAATGGAAGGAGGTATATCTGTGCCTGGAGTGAATCAGAGCAGAGGAGACGCTGGCATCAAGAAGGAAGAGATGAAAATTGAACTGAAGTCAAGAATTCAGAGTAAAAGGGAATAAGAAACCACAACCTACTTGTTCTACCACAAGCTCAGGCATCTAACTACCATGGGGAATCCTTGGATATCCTACCTAGACATTAGTGCTCCTCCATCATATAGGAATATTTGGATTTTAAAAGAAACTATAACTCAGAAGACGAGAGTGCAGCTCTATTAGGTTACACACGCAGTTGATGAACACTATCTGCTCCTGGCTTGTGCCAGTAGGGTTGTTAGATAAAATATAAGACATCTAGTTAAATTTGAATCTCATACAAATTTGCTGGAATTGTATGTGTCATGTGGTAACTACTTATACTAAAAATGAATATTTGTTATTTATATAAAATACAAATTTAACAGAGTGTCCTGTATTTTTATTTGCTAATCAGCCCCTATCCCCAAGAGTTAGGTGTTGAGTATAAAAAGGTCAATAAGACAGAAAGGAACTCACAGTTTATGAGGGTCACATATGACCAGGCAGCAGCAATGCAGTGTGATGAATTTCACAGTAGGAAAATCGTAAAGGAACCTGGTTGCATAGAAGTGTATTTAACTTGATCTTGGGAGGAAGTGTCACCTAATTTAATCCTAAAATTTTCACAGGCATTTTCCAAGTAAGTGATGGGAAATAGTGTTCATTCAGGAAGAAGAAACAGACACAGGAAAGCCCTAGTATTAAGAGAGAGCATGGGATCCCTAGAGCTAGAAGTCAGTGCAAATGTGCACAAGAAAAAGAGCCAAGAGTATACAAGTCAAAGGTAGCTAGAGTAGGGGTTAGCCGGTAGCATGGTGGTTAAGGCACTGGACTCCCACATGACTGTCCGAGGTTCAAGTCCTGGACCAAGTGGTTGAAAAATCACATCAGGCACATGTATGTGCGTGCCCAAAATCCGAAGAGGAGAATGGAAGAGAAGGGATTGCAGTGTGGCCATCCTCCCGAGGGATGATTTCTCACTTTCCCTTTCTCTGTCTCTGGCAATCACATGTGCCCTTTGGCCAAAACCTAAAAAAAAAAATAAATAAATAAATAAATAAACATAAATAACTAAAAGATAGCTGGAATAACTAATGTCAGATGAGTAGGGTCTTATATGCCATGCTATGAACTTTAGAATCTCCTTAGCATAATGGATTCCCAATATCTTTAGAGGAATACATTTAAACAGCTTAATGTTTTGGTATGAGTGGTCTTGTCAGAGTGTGGAGAATGAATTAAAGAGGAGCAAGACTGAGGAAAGGAGAAACATCAACATTCTGGAACAATACTCCAGGCAAAATGAATGGTCACCTGAAATAAGATAACAGCATAGGCTGCAAAGAATCGAAGAGGTCTGAGAAAGAGTAAAGGGATAGAATCATTAAGGCTTGAACGTGGGTTGGAAGTGGAGCATGAGAAAGAGAAGTAAAAAATGATTTCCACATTCCTTGTGTGTGCAATCCAGTGAGAGGACGATGCTTTAAACTACACAGGGAGACTATACAGGAGAAAAATGGGGAGGAGGGTAATGCTGAGTTTGTTTGGGGACACTTCAATGTGATGATTCTGAAGGCTATCTACATGGGGGTGCACAAGAAGCAGTTTAGTGCGTGGTTCTGGAACTCTGGTTTTGAAGAATCTGAGATGACAATATAGATGGAGAGTTATCATTTGGTTTTTATACATGTACTTGTCTTTCGTTCAACAAAGATTCATACGTATATTTGACTTATAAAAGTTTAAACAGTGGGAACCAGCAGTTAGCGTAATGGCTATGTCGCTGGACTCCCACGTAGTCGACCGCGGTTCGTGTCCTGGACCCGGTGGCTTAAAACTCACGCCGGGCGCGTGTGCGTGCGTGCCCAAGATCCCGAGAGGAGAATGGAGAAGGGATTGCGGCGTGACCATCCCCCCTGGGGGGTGATTTCTCGCTTTCTGTCTCTATGTCTCTGTCTGTCTGGCGAGCGCACGTGCCCTACAGTGAAAATCTCTCAAAAAAAAAAAAGTTTAAACAGTTCCTATAAAATAAAGTAGTTCTTCATACTGTCTCCCCCCTTACATCCTATGCTCTTCCAAGAGCTTTTTCTATACCATTCCATACATATATGGATCTAAGAAACATGCTTTGTTTAGGGGAACCAGCAGTTAGCATAATGGCTGTGTCGCTGGACTCCCACATAGTCGACCGTGGTTCGCGTCTCGGACCCGGTGGCTTATATCTCACGCTGGGCGCGTGTGTGTGCATGCCCAAGATCTCGAGAGGAGAATGGAGGAGAAGGGATTGCGGCGTGACCATCCCCCCATCCCCCCTGGGGGGGTGATTTCTCGCTTTCTGGCTCTATGTCTCTCTCTTTCTGTCTGGCAAGCGCACACGCCCTGTAGCGAAAACGTCTCCAAAACAAACAAAAAAAGAAACATGCTTTGTTTGTAAGTTGTTTATTTACCTGAAAGGAGTAACTGAAGTGTGAATGGAAGCAGATAGACACATGATTGTAAAGAGGAGCATTTCTGCAACTTTAAGTCTGGGATTCATGCAGTCCACTAGGCATTTGGCAGCCCAGAAGTGAGAACACTGATGGAAAAAACCCATAGTCTTTCTGGTCAGCAGAATCAGAAACGTGAAGCTGGAAATTTGCCACTGAAGCAGACAGAGGAATTCTGGAAGAGAGGAGAAAGGAGGCAGAGGAGGGAAGGGATTCTGAAATTCTGTCTACCCATATCTTAGACTGACCTCTGAACCATGCATGTGTGGGACAGAATAAAGCAGCTCAGCTAAGCAACTTATTTGAATCCAAACCAGAGCTTGCTGTCTAAAGAAATGGTGTTTGCACTTCAAGCTCAGTCAAGAAAATACCCAGCCAAACAAAACAAAAATTAAAATACATTAGAAAAAAAAATCAGAATCTTCATGATCTCACATTCATAAAGTACAGGATTAATCCAGAAAATTTGACATGTGAAGAATCAAGAAAACAAAGCACATTCTCAAGAGTAAAGTAAAAAGTCAACCACATTTTAAATGAATCAGATATTGAAACTAATAGACAAGGATGATAAAGTAGCTATTTCAACAATTTTTGATAAAATAAAATACATTTTTGACCAATACAAATATATGAAAATTCAGCAGAAATATGTACAAAATAAAAGGAACCAAATGGAAATTAGAAATTTGAAAAATACAATAACTGCCTTTTAGCTCTCTGAGTAGCACCACGGTGGTTGGCAAGAATAAGCACCTTATAAAAGGCAGCAAAAAGGGAGCCAAGAAGAAAGTGGTTGATCCATTTTCTAAAAAAGATTGGTATGACATGAAAGCACCTGCTATGTTCAACATAAGACATATTGGGAAGACACTGGTTACCAGGATTCAAGGAACCAAAATTACGTCTGATGACCTTAAGGGCCCTGTGTTTGAAGTGAGCCTTGCAGATCTGCAGAATGATGAAGTCGCATTTAGGAAATTCAAGCTAATTACTGAGGACGTTCAGGGCAAAAACTGCCTGACTGACTTCCATGGCATGGATCTCACCCGTGACAAAATGTGTTCCATGGTCAAAAAATGGCAGACTATGACTGAAGCTCATGTCGATGTCAAGACTACCGGTGGTTATTTGCTTTGTCTCTTCTGTGTTGGGTTTACTAAAAAAAGAAAAAAAAAAATGTAACAATCAGATACAGAAGACCTCTTATGCCTAGCATCAGCAGGTCCACCAAATCCGGAAGATGATGGAAATCATGACCTGGGAGGTGCAAACAAATGACTTGAAAGAAGTTTTAAAAAAACTGATTCCAGACAGCATCGGAAAAGACATAGAAAAGGCCTGCCAATCCATCTACCCTCTCCATGATGTCTTTGTCAGAAAAGTCAAAAGAATGAAGAAGCCCAAGTCTGAATTGGGAAAACTCATGGAGCGTCACAGTGAAGGTAGTAGCTCTGGAAAAGCTACTGGGGATGAGAAGGGAGCCAAAGTTAAATGAGCTGATGGATATGAACCACCAGTCCAAGAATCTGTTTAAAGTTCAGATTTTTTTTTTTTTTGAGAGGTTTTTGCCATAGGGCGCGTGCGCTTGCCAGACAGACAGAGACAGAGAGATAGAAAGTGAAAAATCACCCCCCAGGGGGGATGGCCACGCTGCAATCCCTTCTCCTCCATTCTCTTCTCAGGATCTTGGGCACACACGCACATGTGCCCAGCATGAGTTTTAAGCCACCGGGTCCGGGATGTGAACTGCGGTCGACTACATGGGAGTCCAGTGACATAGCCATTATGCTAACTGCTGGTCCCAAGTTCAGACTTTTAATAGTGACAAATAAAAAGTACTATTTGTGACAGTTTCCATCTGAACATTCTTTTTAAATAACCTGAAAGCTTGATGAATCAGATACTCTGATTTGATAATGAAGTTTTTTGACCTGTATGAGTTTTATTAAATAGTTGAAAAAGAAAAAAATAAAAATAAAAAGGAAAAATACAATAACTGAAAATTTTAAATTATGAGATGAATTTAGTAACCAAATGGAGATGTCCTAAAAAAAGGAGTAAGTGGACTTAAAAAGAAATCAAATAAATCACCTAAGGAGAAAAAAAGAAGGAAAATAATAAAATAATATCGAGTGGTTTAATATACAGCAATCTCAGAAACACAATAGGATAAAAAAAAATTTAAATAACAACAGCCAAAAGTTTCCCAAATTTGTTGAAAGACAGAATTCACAAATTCAAGATGCTTTGTCAACACCAATTAGAATAAACATGAAGATACTAACATTGAAAAACATCATAACTAAGCATTTGAGACAAAAATAAAGAACAAGCCTTGAAAGCATTAAAAAGAAAAATACCCCGTACATACAGGGGAACAGAATCTGATTAAAAACTGAATTTTCATTAGACACCATGGAAGCCAGAAGAGATTGAAATAGCATTTTTAAAATGCCAAAAGAGATAGAGAAATACTATCAAAGAAAAACTAACCCAGCAAAAATATTCTTTATTTTTAGAAGTTGAAGGAAAAAGAAAAAGGTTTTTTAAAAAGAAAGCAAAGAGCATTTATTGCTCACAGATCTTCACTGTAAGAAATGTTAATGGAAATTCCGCAGGTTAAAGGAAAAAAATTCTAGATGGAAATTTGGATCCTCAGAAAAGAATGAAGAGCATCAGAACTCCTAAAAATAGCTACAGAAATGAAAAAGATTATTTTACTTCTTATGTTTTACAATCTGTTTAAAGAAAAAGTATTACATTGTCTTGCAGAATTTATAATGCAAGCACATGTAATACATATAACTATAACCAAAAAAGGTGAAACAGGGATATATATGACTGTACATTGCCAAAGCTTTCCATATTTTACACTATACATTACAATGTTAACTGTGAAAAGTTTAGAATATATATTGTAATCACCAGTCAATCACTAGAAGAAAATGTAAAGATGCATAGCTAAAAAACCAATACAAAGTTTAGAGACGCTTATAAAATTCAAATAATTTTAAAGGCAGTAAATGAAGAACATAGGCTTAAAAAAAAGAAGACAAGCGAAAAGGAAATAACGAAATGATAGACCTAGCCAAATACATCCATAATTACACTAAATAATAATGGTTAAACAATTTGATCAAAAGGCAGATATGTTCAGATGATTTTTTTTTTTTTTGAGAGGTTGTCGCTATAGGGCGCATGCACTCTCCAGACAGACAGAGAGACATAGAGCCAGAAAGCGAGAAATCACCCCCCTGGGGGGATGGTCACACCGCAATCCCTTCTCCTCCATTCTCCTCTCGGGATCTTAGGCAGGCACGCACGCACACGCGCCCAGCGTGAGTTCTAAGCCACCGGGTCCAGGATGCAAACTGCGGTCGACTATGTGGGAGTCCAGCGACAGCCATTACGCTAACTACTGGTTACCATGTTCAGATGAATTTTAAAAACTTTTAATCTGGGGAACCAGCAGTTAGCGTAATGGCTATGTCGCTGGATTCCCATGTGGTCGACCGTGGTTCACGTCCCGGACCCGGTGGCTTAGAACTCACGCTAGGCGCGTGTGCGTGCGTGCCTGCCTAAGATCCCGAGAGGAGAATGGAGGAGAAGGGATTGTGGCGTGACCATCCCCCCTGGGGGGTGATTTCCCACTTTCTGTCTCTGTGTCTCTCTCTGTCTGTCTGGCGAGTACACGTGCCCTATAGCGATAATCTCGAGGAAAAAAAAAAGAAAACTTTTAATCTGAATACAAAGATTGGCTCAAAGAAAATGTATGGAAAATTTTAGTATAAAATTAGAAAGTAGAAGGAGGCTAGCCTGGTTACATAAATATTAATAGAATTATAAATTATAAATAAAAATAGAATTCAAAATGATGTTTTTTAAACTGTACTCCTCAAAAAAGGTATATTGCGGTCCTAACTTCTGGTACTGAAAGTGACCTTTTTTAGAAATAGGATCTTCCTGATGTAATCAAATTAAAATGACATCATAGTGGATTAGGATTGGCCCTAACCCAATGATTAATGTCATTATAAGAAAAGAGAAACCAGGGCACAGCAACAAAAAGATACAGTGAAACAAGAGTTATGTGATGATGGAGGCAGAAATTGGACTGATAGAATAATAAGCTAAGGAATACAAAGCTTGTAGGCAGCTACCAGAAGCAGAAAAGGAAAGAAAGAATTTTTCCCTGGAGGAAGAATGGACCTGATGATTACTTAATTGTGTAATTTTGTACTCCAGAACTTAAAGAGAATTCAGTTCTGGGACCAGCAGGTGGTGTGGTGGTTAAGGCACTGGACTACCACATGGCTGACTATGGTCCAAGTGTTAGACCTGGCAGCTTGCTTTCTCACTTTCTCTCTCTCTCTGATGAGTGCATGTACCCTATAGAAAATTAAAATAATGATAATAAATAAAATAAAATTAGTAATTCTTTTTTTAAAAATCACCTTAAAAAAAAAGAAAGAAAAGAAAAGCACACCAGCCACATGTGCATGTGTGCCCAAAATTTAAGAAGAGAATGGAGGAGAAGGGATTGTAGCTATTGTGGCCATCTTCCCTGGGGCGATTTTTCACTTTCCCTCTTGCAGTTTCTCTCTCTCATTCCAGTGAGTGCATGCATCCTGTGGCAAAAACCTTTTAAAAAAATTAAATAAAATAAAAAGAGAAAGAGAATTAATTTCTGTTGGCTTAAACAACCCAGTTGGTGTACATTTAACAATGGTTCTCTCACATACAAGACAAAAAGTATTATCAGAAATAAAGAGAGGCATTTCCTTAAAATAAAAAAGTTAATTCATCAGGAAGACATAATAGTCATAAATGTGTATGGAACTAATAAAAATGTTTGAAAATGCATGTGGTAAAAATAGACATAATTAAAGGGACAAATTGATAATCCTATAATCTTAAGAGATTTAATCAATCTTCTCTTGGCAATTAAGAGAGTAGACTGAAAAAAAAATCAGCAAAGACATAGAAGATATGAAAAAACACTACCGACCACATAAATACATAAAGGAAAGAGCAGTTGCTACCCTTGGAACATTCTTTTCTGCTTTCTGTAATTTTCCTGATGTTCTCAATTATATTCTTGGTCTTTTTTCTGATATGGAGCATACTTACCCTATTTCCCCCTCAAATTTGTGGTTACAAATGTTTTTAATTTGCTTTGAAAATATCTTTTATCTTACATCATTTATGCAGCATGCTTTACACTGTTTTTTTTCCTTGACCAATCATCTTAATGTCCTCCTTTCATATCAAGTATATCTTTCAGACATTTCTCCTTTATGTTATTTTTTAAAATTCATAATTCTTAATTTGAACACATCTGGTTTTTAAAAAATCATACTAGCAGGTGTGTTATCTGAATATATTGAATGTATTTATTTATGTTTAATGCCAGAGGTCTGGCATTTTTAAGGCAAGCGTCTTCCAATGGGGCATAGTAACCTGCAATCCTTTTTCCTCTATTTCTTTGTCCTGTCAGGATTTGGGCCATGCGCATGTGTTTTTCAAGCCACCAGAGCCAGGATTCAAACTGCAGGCAGCCATGTGGGATCTGACTCCCAGTGCAAGTGCTGAAACACTGCACTATAGCCCCAGCCCTATAATGAGCCTTTTACTCATTTATAAGAACTGTATAAAGTAAGTACTATTATTATTACCATTTTAAAGATGAAGACATTGAGGCACAGAGAAGTCAAGGAACTTACTCCAACATGCCAGCCCCCATCAAATGATTTATTGCTAGCTTATTTATAATGAAACTTCTTTTAACCCTTCTCTGGTAGACTAAAAAGTGACTCTCCAAGAAATATCCATGGGTTTCCCTGGTCCCTAGAATCTATGAATGTGATTTTATATTGCAAAATCTTTGCAGATGTGATCTGATTAAGGATGAGATGGAAAGATCATCCTGGATTATCTGAGCAGGCTCTAAATAAAAGCACATGAATCCCCTAAGAGAGAGACAGAGGGAGATTTGACACAAATGGAGAGAAAAGCAATGTAAAGATGAAACAGATAGGGATCGGGGGATGCTGACCTGGAAGTCCTCGGTGATTCAGCCAGAAGCCAAGGACTGTCAGCAACTACTGAAAGCTGCAAAAGGCAGGGAACAGATTCCCCTGGGGAGCCTCCGAGAAAGCACAGCTGTGCTGATGCTACCCAGTGTCCATGTTACTTTCTACCCAGTGATACTAATCAAGACTCCTCATTTAAGCCACCATCCAGCTTGTGCCCATTTGTTGCAGCAACCACAGGAAACTAATAGTTCACCTTCCAACCCCTCTTAAAACCTTTCAGTTACAGGTTTCTTTGCATGAAGAAAAAATTTTGTTTTTCATTTAAAACATTATTGGTGATAAGACTATTGGGTGGTAGGCTCTAGGAATAAACATGTAAAACACATGATGTATCTATTCTGAAAAAGCTGGGGCCAATTCACAGCAAGGTAAATTCAAATAAAATGTAATAAAGAATGTGTCAAGAGACTGAGAAAGGGTATGGGATCACACAGGAGAGGAGTTGAACTTGAGAGGACTGAGTGTGGCTCCCTCGTGGAGGTGAGATATTTAAACTCAGATTTGCACAGGAAGTGAGAGTGAGGCAAAGAGTGGCATTCAGGCAAAGGGAACAGCATGTGCACAGGGTGATAGTGGTTAGTTGACTGTACAAGTCCTTTCTACTCAAGATACTCTTCTTTCCTTCAATTAACTCAGAAGGCTCACAAAGAATCTTTTCTTCTGTACCATTGTTTGTTTGGTAGTACTCTATGCAAATTTACTAATAATCCCATGGGTAAAAGATAATTTTAATGAAATAAGTTTCTTTGCTTTCTTACAGCGTTCTTCAATAGAAGATCAACAGCTCAGGAATGGAGATGGGAGATCTAGTTTCCAACTGCTTCTCACATAAGCCTACATGTGCAAAGTAGCCTCCCCACAGTTCTTGAGTTTCTTGATAGAATACATGGGACATAACAAATACGAACATGTTTGCAAAACTATATAGTGTGGCCAAAATAGATGCTGCTCTCTCACCTAACCCCTAAATGTGACCTTCAGAAATTACCTTAATTTCCAATGTTCTCAAATGCCCAGGAAAATCCCTGGGTAATTTTCTGCCTCCATTTAAAAGGCCTTAGCCACCTCTAAAATAGGCATAATACCAGCCCTCTGCTCAATTTTTAACTCACCATGGGCAGGAATTGACTCTCATTTAACTTATACCTGGTCTTGCTTTTGGATCAGAAACTTCGTATAAAAATAGAAAGTGAAGTAAAACTATGTGTCAAGGGCCATGTTTTCTTTTCTTTCTTCTTTTTTTTGCCAAACTCTATCAAGAGAGACATATATGTGGGTTCATATTCTTCACAGCTATTAGCTAGTGTGGGTTCTTCATCGACATCTAAGATATTTGAAAGTATGTGTTGACTGTCTTGACCAACATCATTCTAATGATGTGATTATGTTATATCTAAAAGAAACAGCAAAATTCGAATACTGTGCCTTGTGTGAGCTTTGAACTTGCCAAACAACTTGAAGGTTAGAGGAAGTAATTAGATAATAATGAGATCAAAGATTAGGAGGAGAAGGAATGGCAGCATGGCCATCCCCCTTGAGGGATGCTTTCTCTCTCTCTTTCTCTCTCTCTCTCGATCATATACACCCTACGGCAAGCTTAAAAAGAAAAAAAAAAAAACAATTAGGATATACTTTTAAACTTTCAGAATTGAAGGCAGTAGGGGAACCATACAGATGTTCAGAAAATGGCTAGCTGTGTAGATAGGACGGTGTCATTTCAGAGTTCAGCTAGAGACATGGAACCAATACTTTTCCCTCCTCCATTCAGCAAACATTTTGCTGGCTGAGTTATCCAGCTTCCAGCTCTGCTTCAGAAGGCCTTTGTTTATCTTTGTAAGGACAATTAAGTGGCAGGAATGTGTAATATAGCGAAGCCCTGCCAAAACAAATAGTTCTCTTAAAAAAAAAAAAACAGTATGTAGAAGTGGCTATTGTTGCTGGTGCGTCTACAAGAGTCAGAAACCACTTGCTAATAGCTTAATTCCATTTCTCTGCAGACAAACTGATCTTATTGCAGAAGAGGGACCATGTGGTCTGCTAGTTAGAGAGAAATCCTGAGAGCCAGAATGGGCCCGCATTTTACAACATAGCTGGGCACTGACTCACTCTGTAATCTAGGGTTACAACATTTAACCTCATGGGCCTTGTTGTCCATCCAGATGGAAAATTCAGTAAGATGTGAGGTCGAACTGAAAATCATTTGTGGTACAACTGAGTTGCTATTCTACAGCGTGCAGGGTAGACTGACAGCCTGAGTAACAGAGTCCTGTGCGCTGTGGTGAGTAAAGGTAAGGCTCACAGGACACAATGACAGTTCAGGCTTCTGAGATTCTACAAAGGAATCTACTGGTGAGTATTTCTAGTCTCTGTCCCCATCTGGCCTCAATCATTTTTCTCTGTAAAATGGATCTTTCTTGGAACAAGATCCCAAGCTCTCCAGCACACAGTGACCGTACTTAGCAGGGAGGATACACTACAGTATCTTATGTCATCCTTAAGGTAGGGATCCTTAGGGAATCTGATTAGCTCTGGTGATGCAGAGATGAGTGAAGAGAAATGAGGAATAAGCCATTGTCCTCAACTGTCCATAGAGGAGACGGTTTACATAAAACTGTAAATGATCAATTGAAAATTGATAAGCTAAACTAGAAAACCTTCGAAGGAGGAGATATCTATCTTCATAGGAAGCTGAAAATCAGTATTGCTTTGGGATTTTTAAAGACACTAAAAAGTGTCCCAAGGATGGTAGCTTCAGATCCAGGATCTGGGGTTTATAATATTTAAGGAGTGGAAGATTGGCCTTTACAGGTGAGACTTCTGATTAAATCCATAAAAGTCTAAATAGGGTACACCTAGTTTAAACTATTAAGGACGTCCCCTCAAAAGCCTAGGAAAAGGGTAACTGTACTAGAACCGACTCTTTCATCTCCTGAGCCAATATGTCAGCATGTGTGTAAAATACCTTTTCAGTTAGGCTAGTCCTAAACAGGTCAAAGGAGAATGGCTTTGTGTTAAGTAAGCCATTATGTGGAGAATAGAAATAACGACAACCATGATTGCTTGCTGAATTAAATTGTCCACAAATCTACAGACATGAGCTGATAAAATTGTGCATACATATCTTTTTTCCTATCTGAAATTTGTCATCTCTGGGGGGCTGGCAGGTGGCATGGTTGTTAAGGCATTGGTCTCCAACATGGCTGACCATGGTTCGAATCCCAGGCCTGATGTCTGGCTTTCTCAGTTTCCTTTTTTTTCTCTCTCTCTAATTAAATTTTAAAAATAATAATAATAACAACAATTAATAAAATAAATAAGGAATTTTTTGGAACCAGTAGATGTCATAATCATTATGTCATTGTACTTCCATGTAGTCCACCGTGGTTCGAGTCCCAGACCTGGTGACTTAAAACTCATGCCTTCTGCTGTCACATCCACATGATGCACATCCAAAGAATGCAAAAATCAAGCAACCAAACAAGCATACTCTTCTATTATTTAGGAACAAAGAAATAATTCCCAAAAGGCCCATAGTTGGTATCCCTTCTGGACAGAACTGGGTCCCATGCCCATTCCTAAGCCAGTCACTGGAAAGGGAAGGGTTTTTAGTGGAACCAATTTAGAATAACCATTCAAAGAGGTGACTCCAGTTTAGATGTTATGAGGGGGCTTCAAAAAGTTTGTGGGGAAATGGAATTAAAGCACAAGTTTATTTTGGTACCAAATTTTTCTAAAATAATTATTTATTTTAATTTTATTTATTTATTCATTTACTTAAATTTGACCAGAAAGAGATACACAGAGAGAGAGAGAGAGAGAGAGAGAGAAAGTGAGAAAGCAAGCTACCAGGTCTAGGACTTGAACCTAGCTTCTTAACTACCATACCACCTGCTGGACCCTGGTACAAAAATTTTTAAAACTTAAATTTACGCATAGTCTTTTTCATAAATACATGTGTTCCACTAACATTTTGCAGACCTCCTCATATTATCACACTGTAGGGTAAAAAGTTTCAAAGCCTGAACTTGTTTTATTTACTATGGCAAGCATAGTTATGAAAGCGAGATGTAAGGGCTATTTTGAAGAGAGATCATTAATTGAATATGGGAAAGGAGGAGCATGTGAGAGGGAGGAATCAAAGAACCCTTTGAGGCCGAATTTCTCTCCTATATTGACCTATAACAACAACAGCAAGACAGGGAGCCACTTACTATTTCCAGAAACATGGAAACTATTCCCAGACATGGAGTTCAATTGTGGTTAACAATGAACCAATGAACAAAACCCAAAGTAACCAGCAGAATGCAGGGCTCAGGGCATTTCATTCCGTGGTAAGGTGGGGTAAGGTCAGCTACAAACAACATAAACAATGAATTCTTCACGGGGCTTCCAACCACTTCATCTTCCAGAAGTCTGAAAAAGTACTAAGGAAAACTATGATTTGGCCCCAGTTGTTTTGTTTTTATTTCTTTTACATTCATTCACTGTATATCATTGGAGCACCCAAAACAAGTGTCCGATCAACTGAAACAAAGTACTTAGGCAAAAATATAGCAAGTGGGAAGAAGTGGCAGCTTAAGTTTTAGGGAGAACAGGGAGGAAGAAAATGGGCTCAGTCAGATATGAGCTTACATTTGGGGATTAGATTTCAAAGCTCAGAGAAAACAGTGAGAAGATTGATACTCTCATGAATATATTCTTATCACAATTCCATCCAGTGCTGATGGCCCAAAGCTGGGAGATAGATAGAGCTTAGATAGCTACCCAAGTGCTCTCTGATGACCACAAATTTTAAAAAGATAATTATTAAAAGACAGAAAGAGTCATTATCACGTGGTAGACAAAACCTTGACTATGGAGTCAGGTAAAACGGGAGTAAATTTTGGAACGATGGGCCGGCAGGTGGTATGGCAGTTAAGGGCACTGAACTCCCCACATGGTCGACTGCGGTTTAAGTTCCAGAACTGGTGGCTTGCTTTCTCACCTTCCCTCTCTCTCTCTAGCTCTCTCTCTCTCTCTCTCTCAGTCTCTCTCTCACTCTGTCCCTCTCTGGTCAAATTAAAATAAAGTTAAATAAAATACTTCTCTAAAAAAAATTGGAATGACTATTAATAGCTGTGTGGTCTTAAGACACATTGCAAACCTGGTCTGCATTCATTTCTTCATCTTTAAAATGGATGTAAGAAGTCTACTTCCACTTGATTTTCACAGAATAACAACAAAAAAACCTCTGCAGAGCATGGTGCCTGGCATATATAAAAATATTTGTTGCTGTTGTAAAAGCAACAATAAAAAGGTGATTATTTTGGGACCAGCAGTTGGCGTAATGGCTATGTCACTGGACTCCCACGTAGTCGACTGTGGTTCGAGTCCCGGACCCGGTGGCTTAAACTCACGCCAGGCGCATGTGCATGCGTGCCCAAGATCCCGAGAGGAGAGTGGAGGAGAGGGGAATTGCAGCGTGGCCATCCCCCCTGGGGAGAGATTTCCTGCTTTCTGTCTCTCTGTCTCTCTCTGTCTGTCTGGCGAGCGCACGTGCCCTATAGCAAAAACCTCTCCCCCCCCCAAAAAAAAAAAAACAAAAGGTGATTATCTTCACCTTTTAAAGTATATTTAATAAAGGGAGAAGAATTGGGGGGAATAGAAGCATTTTCCATAGTTTCATTTTCCAAATAAGTGTCCTTGGCATGCTTGGAAAATTCAATTGGGAGAGAAAAATACCAAAAGAAAAACTGAATCTCCTGCCCCCACCAAGCCCGCTCTAGTTCTTCTCCCCCAGTGTAACCATTGCTCACATTTTCTTATTACTTTCAGTTAAAAACAGTTTTTAAAGAAGTTTTCATTTCAGGGCCAGCCAGTAGAGGTTAAGGTAGCTGGATCCCACAGCACTGACTTCATAATTCGAGTGGCAGACCCAGCAGATTTCTTCTACTCCACTCACCTCTTGGGATTTGAGGCACACATGCACACACGCCCAGTGTGTCTTTCAAGCCACCAGGTCCAGGACTTGAACTGTGTAGTTGGCCATATGGTATCCAGCCATTTTAACCTATTCCTATCTCCAAACCTCTTCCCACCTCCCAGCTGATGACCTCTCCCCTTGTGCTGCTGATGGTTCTCATCTCTGCCTTTGTCCTAGCACTTCTAGGTTACAGTCGTGTTTACTCAGTTCTCTACTCTTGTTTCCCCATGAACTCTTTGAAAGTAAAAATCTTGTCATTTATCTGTTATTCCTAGAACTAATCTAATTCCTGAAAAGAAGTTGGTGCTCTCTAAATATCTGTGTTAAAGGATATCAATTAAATGGCTTTTTTGTTTGCTTATTTTTGAGAGATTTTTTTTTTTTTTTTTTTGCTCTAAGGCATTTGTGCTCATTGGAGAGAGAGCCACAGAACATGAGGAATCACTTCCCAGGGGGGATGGACACACCACAGTCTCTTCTCCTCCATTCTCCTCTCAGGATTTGGGGCACATGCACATGCATCCAGTGTGAATTTCAAGCCTCCAGGTCTGGAACTCAAACCATGGTTGGCTATGTAGGAGTTCAGCACCTTAACTAAGGCCACCCCACCTGCTGGCCGTAAGTTTTTTGTTTTTGTTTGTTTGTTTGTTTGTTTGTTTGTTTTAAATAGAGTAGTTTTTGCCTTGAAAAGAGAAGATGTAAATAGATTGAAAGATTCAATAAATGTATCTTGGCTTAGGAACAGTCATAGGTTACCCATTAGCTCTTCATTGGTTCAGAGCAATCAGTTGATATATTTTAGCTGCTTCAGCCATTCACTCCTAGCAGGTATCCTGCATATGTTTTTCAAAGCAGATATCAACACTAATGAAACTGTTCTGTTTATAAAGGATAGTTGACACTCTTCACAGAATGCTCCCATAAAGTCTTTTAGAGGGGACCAAGATCATGCGTGACAAAGTCTGCAAAGCTTATTTTCAATCCATGACTGAATCATTTTTTAAAAAGCACCATCTGGAACAGACACGCATTTCTCTGGTCCCAAAATGTGGAGTTCAGAACAATGGAGGTAGAATTGAGACAGACACATGTATGGATTTCCTAATAACTACATGTGTTATTAGACAAATGAACTGAACAACTTTTGAGAAATAGTGCTTTCTTCATCCCTGAACATGTCCAAAGAAAGACTGGCTGACCACATATTTGCAAAGTAACAAGGAAGTTTCATGCTATGGAAACAGACGGAGTCCTCTCATTTGTTACTCATTGAAAGATGGATTTATTTGGAATTACTACATTTCCTTCCCAGAAGCTATCTGCATCTGTCACAATTACCTGCCCAAGTGTCATGAACATGTGTGATGGGATCTGCCTAACTCCACATGCATTCTTTGTATGCAAATAGCACCTCTCCCTCAATCATATTTGCTAGGAAACCCCATACGCTAACCAGAGTTGACAGACCAGGGTAATGCTTAACATCAGCCAAAATTTTATTCTTCTAATTAGACTTCTTTTGCCATGAGGTAAATGTGCTAGTTAGAGAGAGACAGAGAAAGAAAGTGAGAGAGACAGAGAGGGAAAGTGAGAGAGCACACCCTGGGGGAATGGCCACATCACAATCCATTCTCTTCTTGGGATTTGGGGCATGCAGGAATGCACACACATCTGGCATGTTCTTAGGCACAGGGTCCAAGACTAGAACCTTGCCGTTGGCCATGTGGGAGTTCAACACCTTAACCACCGCACAACCTGCTGGCCCATATTAGCCTGAATTTTAAAAATACAAATTTGGGCACTGGGGGAAATCTGCCTTCTTACATGCTCATAGAGAATATAAGAAACTGGTCTACAGAAAAATATAGAATAAATGCTGATTGAGCGACAACTATATGTCAGGTACTGTTAAAGGCTGAAGCCATCCTGCAGGAAACAAACTAGGTTGAATCCATGCATTCACGAAACTCACATTTAGTAGGGGCCAGGAGACAAGGATGACAGGCAGAGAGACAGCAAGAGAGCAAGACCGCTAAGAGCGGCCTTTGCATCCTGGGAGAAACCTTGATGGTCTCTAATAAACTTCCCTGCTATGGCCAACTGAAGTAGGCTTCTGTTATTTGCAACCCCAGGGGTCTTAACTAAGACCTCCTGTGAAGATCTTTGTCTCCATGTCCATTCTCTTCACAAGCCCTTTGGGATAGGAAGAGGAGGGAACTCCTTTGAGATCAACAGGCCAGAAGTTAGTGGAAGAGAATGAGAATACTTTTCTTGCCATCACTCCATGCTTTGGCTCTCTAATTTAGGGTCTCTGGGTTTGTAGTTTCCATAATAAGGAAGACAGAGAAAAGCTGTTTCCCCAGATACTGAGGCTGGAAGAGCAAAGGTTATATTATAGGCAGAATTTTATGTTCTTTAGCGCATCCAGGTATTATTATTATTTAATATTCTACATAACTGCATGATAAGCAAGGAAGTACATTCTCCACCCAAGCTTACAATAATAAATAAAATCATTCCAAAACAAGGGGCGGGTGAAGCTCTTTTCCCCAAGAGCTTCAAAGGAAGAGGCAAGTGAAATAATACAAGACAGAGATGTGGCCTGAGGTGAATTCAGGAGGTTTTAAATAGACCGTGTCGTGTCAGAATGCGGTCTGGTTTCCAGGGGCTTTTTAAGACAGCAGAAGGGGTATTATGTGGATGATGTTGAAGCTGTGTGCTCTGAAGAGGGATATAAGTCTATGACGGTATGTACCTCTCCTCCAAGGAGACTCTGCTTCTAGCTCATAGTTTTGCAATCTTCAACATGTTAAGTAAGGGGGTAGGAGAGAGATTAAAAACAAAGGCAAAACACTTAGCCATTTTATCAAACCTGCTTTTATTTTAATGACTCCTACAGTGAGATGCAGATCTTCTTTCAATGTTCAAATTTCTCCTTGCTGATTAATTTCCTGTTGACTCTGAATGTAACTGAAAACCTTTTGGATGAAGCAGAAATAGCCTTAATGCAAGTGATTCTTGTAATGAGATTGGGTCACTTGGGGCCAGCCTTTGAGGGCTTCCTCTAAGCTCTGGGTGGTGGGTGGTTTTTGGCATTCATTCATTTTAAATGTGTTCATTTGTAAACATGTTCAACCTAAAGTCAATCTTCCTCTTGAAGTGTCCTGAGAGGATTCCCCTGACATTCATCTCTGGATTCCACAGCCTAATCTGTGGAATCTGTCACCTTCATTTTCCTGCCTGGCCACCATTTTTGACACTTCTCATTAGTCTTGGCATTTACCTTTCTTGCTGTTCAAGCTCCTAAGTTTGATGCATCGCATCCAGCTATCATTTTTTACCTGAAAGAAAATATTTCATATCAGTCGTTTATACTTCAGTGTGAATTTAAGTCCAATTACTGCCCCTAAAGGCACCAAAGCATGGATTTGAAGGGCAGGAAGGTTTTTTAGAAAAGCAATGGTCTGGTTGTTCAAAAATCCTATCTAGTCCTGCTTCTGTTGCTAAATGGCTAGTTTAACTGGGCTAGACACCTTACTTCTTCAAGCCTTGATTAAAAAAAAAAAAAATTCTAGAGTTCCTTCCACGTGGTCACTGGGGAGAACCTGCCGCTGTGCTGACCGTGCTCTGCCGGACACGGTGTCCATGATGATTGAACTTCCAAGTTTGGGAAGAAACTGACCATCAACCAGATGACTAGAAATCGCTGCAGGACCACAAGAAATATGGAAAAGCAGGAAAATACCTCTCCTCCAAGGGAAAAGGATAACTCATCTTCATCCACACACAGTTCACGGGAATTCATGGAAATGTCTGATAAAGAATTCAGAACATTCATAATGGCAAAACTAACAGAGATGGAAGAGAAGAGAGACAGTGAACTGCTGAAGAGGAAGGAGAAAGAAGTTGTTGAGTTCCAGGAGGTGAGGAAATTCATGCAAGATCTAAAAGAGGAATTTCACACTTTACAAAAGAATCAGATGGAACTGTTAGAGATGAAAGCTATAATACAGGAAGTCAAAATCTCCCTTGAAAGTATTAAAAGCAGACTAGATC
>NW_006160001.1:1774757-1805056 GCF_000334495.1 Tupaia belangeri chinensis | reverse complement strand
AAGAAAAAAAGAAATAAAATAAATAAAAAAAAATGAAAGTAGTTAGATTACTTATGATATTGTGTGATCAACAAAATGTTGGGGGAAAAGGAATGGAAGACAACTGTATATAGCAGAGATAGTGTAATAAGAAAGTGGGAAAGGGCAGAGGGTCAAACATGGGGTAAAAAACATATATACATATACATATGTATGAAAGTAGAAATGGAATATTATTGATGATAACATGCATGATTATTCTAGATGGGAAACCACATTTAGTATGTTGTGATGATGCTCAGGGAATGAATGTTAAGTAATTAAAAAAAAAAAGTTGCAGGAGAAATAATAAAACAGTAAAACTGTTCATATCGAAATTAAAAAAAATGCATATTTGATTACTGCAGTAAGCTATATAGCCCCAGTTGGGTACTACTTTATAATATGTTCATTCTATTCACTGACGTTTATGCCTAAAGTCAGACTTGGGTTCATGTATACGTATATATCAGCTGTGCTAACTATTGGATATATTTACACCAATTAACTTCATTAGCAAATCAATTTAATGGGGGTGGGGGGAGGCATAGAAAGCAACCATGGATACCAGAGACAATGTGGGAGGAGGGTGGGACATGGTAGAGGGTGAGGGATAGGGAATCAATGATGGCAAAACGAAAAACAAGACATAAGAATTGGAAAATTATTTGCTGATAACATGTATGTTGATGTGCTTGATTGAGCCAATACACAGTGTATTTTGGATGGAAAATTCATCTATATGCTGTAATGATGTATAGTGAATTAATGTAAAAGATAAATTTAAAGAGAAAAAATTCTATAATGCAGATTCTACTAGATAATTTGTAAAGCTCCTTTCTGCTCTTAAATCTCTGAACTTCTAGTCCCAATATTAGAGGAGGGTATTTCAGGAGAGCTGCAGCCTCCCCAGATCTCTAAGTTAATTGCATTGGTTTCTGCCTCCTTCATCTAGATGCCAAGAGACCCTAAGGCACTCTCCAGCGATTGGGATCCAATGTCCCGGCTCTTCTCTTGGGGAACGTTTCTGCCAAGATCATATGCAAGGAAAGATACACCCTTTATGCTGGGTACTTCTCTACACTTACATTTCCTAGTATTTACTTCCTAGCGCTCATCTAATACAATGTGGCCACCAACAAATAACTTCACAACTCTTTGTTTCCCTGAGGAAATCATACTTTGTACCTTCTCTCTTTTTTTTTTTTTTTTGAGAGTATTTTGCTATAGGGCATGTGCGCTTGCCAGAGAGACAGAGAGAGACAGAAAGTGAGAAATTACCCCCTGTGGGGGTGGCCACTCCACAATCCATTCTCCTCTCAAGAGTTTGGGAACACACTCACATGCGCCCAGCATGAGTTTAAGCCGCTGGGTCCAGGACTCGAACTGTGATCGACCACATGGGAGTCCAGTAACATAACCATTATGCTATCTGCTGGTCCTGTATATTTTGTACCCTCTATCTCAACTTCTGCCTTTACCTTGAATAACCCACATGCCAGCCTCTTCCACAGCTCAGGCCCTTCAGACTCTAGGATCTTACTGTCCTTTATTGTTAAATTAAATGTCTGTAGGCCTAGTGTTCACCCAAGATACCTGCAGATTCCTGGGGGACTTATATTTCCATTGACATCTCTCCTTGTTGTCCCGAAACTTTTTCTTTCCACTCTGTTTTCTCCTCCTGCAACTGGCATCCTTTTTCCTTATACGTCCCTCCATGATCAACACCATTCCTATTCCTTAATTCCCTCAAAGTACCACTAATAAAAGGCTCTGTGTATAATGGTCTTTTGTGAACAGCTTGGTGCTAATGAAGCATTATTACTACACAGAATAGCACCAGCATCAACTTAAAATTGGGTTGGCCCTGGGCCTGGTGGTTGGGAGAGCCTGATCCCACATGACCAACCATGTGGTTTAAATCCTGACCCCTGTGGCTTGAAAATTACACCAGATGCATGTGCATATGCCCCATATACTGAAAGGATGGAGAAATGAAAAAGAGATTGCAGCATGTCCATGCCCCATTGGGTAGTGCTTTATTCCTCTCCTTCTCTCTCTGTCTCTCTCTGGTGAATACATGCTCCCTCTTGCCAAAAAATAAAAAATAAAAAATAATAATAATAATAGTATATTTTTTTAACAAGTGAACATCAGACATCCTAAAATCCAACATTCCAGACATGTAGGATTATTCATTTTTGGAGCAATTCAAGAGAGTTTTTCCATAATTTTTTTAAACTATCAGACTCTATTCTCTCAAACTCCTGATAACTACTTCATAAGGAAAATTCAATTTTCCACACCCTAGGCTAAGCTAGCCTTTGGCTGACTTTCATACATCCTCTGCTCATTCACTCTGCTAAGCAGAAGGCCAACAACACAACATTATCCCTGTGACCTCATCACCTTTCTGAGCAGAGCCACCTCCTAGCCACCTCTTTCCATCTGTCTGCCCTCCTGGATCTGACGTGCCTGTTCTAGACTGAAATAAGCTCCTTGGTTTAAGTGCCAATTTCTGGCCAGGTAGAACCAGATCATCTACCGTGGGATGTCCCTGCTAGGTGTCAGTGGGGGCAGCATAACTGTGGCCATCAGGGCTGGGAGGGACTTGAAGACACTATGGCTGCTTTACTAAAAGGTGAGTGAACTCAAGGCCAGACTCACACCAGCCTGAAAGGACGAGAGGGTTCATGATGGGAGCCCAGGCCTCTTATGATTCACATCAAGCACAGTGGTGTGACCTTGGACAAGTTAACTTCTCTGTGCTATTATCAGCTTTGAGGCTAATAATAGAGCCTTCTCATAAGACTCATGGAATAAATGAACCACTGCACGCAGAGTATTTAGAACTACATCTTAAACATAGTACATGCTCAGTCTCATGGCCCAAGGTCCCATAGCCAGGTAAGAAAAACTAGAGAACCTAAGTCTTTCGGCTTCTGATCCCTTGTGCCTCTTACTCTGCCAGACTATAAAGGTTAACACACAGATGAATCCACAAGGACTTGCCATCTATCTGAGTAAACACAAAGAACAACAAGACAAATACACCCAAAGCAACCAGAGGCTACCATTGAGAAACAGATGAAGGGGCAAAACAGTGATTCTCAGGTCTGGCTATATGTTAGCACTACCTGGGGAATTTTTCACAATTGTAATCCTAAGGCCATATCAAGATCAATTAAATCAGAATCTCTAGAGGTGAGGCCCAAGCATCAACATATTTTAAATCTGCCCAGGTAATTTCAATATGCAGCCGAGAAAGAAAACCCCCAGCTGGAACAATTGTAGCACTTCGAAGAGTAATCAGTTGAAAGAGGTGATGCAATTAACTTCCAATGACTACAAATGCTTTGGAAAGCCTGTACTTGACTGAATCTTATGACTCCTCATCTAGTCATCATTTTTCTTTTTTAGAGAGAGATTTTTGTTATGAGTCACATGCGTTTGCCAGAGAGACAAAGAGACAGAAAGTGAGAAATCACCCCCAAGGAAGGGATAGCTGCGCTGCAATCACTTCTCCTCCACTCTCCTGTTGGAATTGTGAGCACATGCACATGCATCCAGCATGAGGTTTAAGCCATGAGGTCCAGGACTCGAACTATGGTTGACTATGTGGGAGTCCAACGATGTAACCATTACACCATCTCCTGGTCCCTATTGACCACTTTTTAAGCTATTATTGATTAGGCCTTTATTATGTGCCAGGCTGGACACTTTCATACTTTACTTCATTGACTTAATATTTGAGGTCTATGAGGCCTGTAGTATAATTAGCCCCATTTTACAGATGCAGAAAGTAAGGCCTGGACAGATGAAGTTGTTTGGCCAAGGTGATGTCATTGAAGTGCAATAGATCTGGGACACAAACACAGGCTCTCTGACCCAGAACCCAAGGAACCAAATTGCAAACCCATCTCACTGCTCTGTCCCTTTAAGTATCTTTTCTCAGACATTTCCCTCTCACCTCCCACCCACAATCTGAGGGCGAAACTCTCCCTCAACATCTCACTACCACCACCATCACAATGCTAGCAACATTACACAAAACTTAATGCTTTTCATTTTTGTTAAACATAGATTTTTACTTTGCTTCAATCTCCCCTAGCCTAAAAGAGATCAAGTGTATCCTTTCTCTGTCGCAAAACTCTACATGGTGTGTGTGTGTGTGTGTGTGTGTGTGTGTGTGTGTGTATTCCCACTGTTAGATTCCTTTTGACATGGACCACTGAATTTCTAACCTCCTGTAAGCCACCCAGCCTTCTCCCACTTAAAAATACTCAACATGGGTTGGGGCAAAGCATTGTCCTCACCTGCTGTGTATCTATCCCCAGTCTCCAGAGCAGTTATTTTGTTCTAAAAGGCCTTAACCAAGGGAATTTCCATTTCTCTTGCATTTCTAAGGCCAAATTCTTTTTTTTATGGGATATTGTCTATTGTTGTGTAACATTATTACCAGAAATTTAGTACTGTAAAACAATTCACATTTGAGCCAGCCCATGGCTAGACAGTTAGGTGACGTGGATCCCACATGGCTAACTGTGTGGTTTGAGTCCTAAATTCAATGGCTTGAAAAATACACTAGGCACATGTGCACACATGACCAAATTCTGAAAGGAGGGAAAAAACAGATAAGGAATTGTAGTGTAATCATACCTCACAGGGGGAAGTGCTTTCTCACATTTCCTCTTTCTCTGAGGAGCACATGCTCTGTCAAGCTAAAATACACACACACACACTCACACACACACATACACACACACACACACACACACACACACAGAGTTTTATGGATAAGAAGTCCGGGAACAACTTAGTTGGATATTCATCCTACAGTCTCCTGAGGCTGTAACCAAGATCGGTGTTCATTGGGATTGTGGTCTCATCTGAGGCTCAATTGAGGAAGGATCTCGTTCTGTCATCATTTAGGTTGCTGCCAGCATTTGATTCCGTGCAGTTGTAATACTGAGGGCTTTAATTCCCCATTGGCTATTAGCCAAAGTCTGCCCTCAGCTTCTTGCCACACTATACTCTCTTTAGAGAGCTTACAACATAGCAGCTTTCTACTTCAGGCAGGCAGCAAATATGGGTGCCTCCTCAGAAAGTGGGATTACTGTTGTATAAAATGTGATCACTTACATAAATTACTTTTGCTCTATTCTATTGGTTAAAAGCAAGCCACATGGTCTGCTCACATTCAGGGGAGGGGATAGGGACACAAATACCAGGAGGCAAAGATCATTAGGCCACCTGAGAATATGTCCTTCACAATAGGTTATAGACACCTTTGTTCTCCTTCTGATCCTTCCCCTTGTCCACTTCCCACTTCTCAGCCTTTGCCTAAGTTTCCTCTAATTTGGAATACCAAGGGAAATTAAATTTATTCTAATCCCAACTCTTATTCTAAAAACAGGGAAAGACATTTGGGCAAAAGCCCTTCACTGTCAGTTAATACAATTTGCAATGTAACCTAGGGCAATGGTGGGCTGCATCCTACAATCCTATCACTTTCCCTTCAAAAGTATCTTTCATAAGTAAAGAAAAAAAAAGTTATCAGTAGTGGTTTATATAACATAGTAAAACAGATGTGAATAGGAGCAGTATGAGTTGTTCATGCTAATCAAATGATTATACTTAGAAAAAAATTAATCCTTGTTATGCCAAGGTGGCCTTCATTTTAAATGTTCAGTCAGAGAACAAGGCATAGCCAGAGTCAAAGCCTCTTCAGTCTTTCCCACTGGCCAAATCTTGTCCCTAGAGATGAGCAGGGTCTTCAAATTGTTCATGGGAAATGGAGATTATGAAAAAAAAAAAAACTATGCAAAAAGTTTTGCACCAAAATAAACTTGCATTGTAACTCCATTTTTCTACAAACTCTTTGAAACATCCCCATATACTACCCTCTTTCCAAATAGAAGTCTCAGACACCAGTGTTCACCCCTTTCTCCTGCTGAGCAAGTAGAAGTTGGGCCAAAGAAAAAGGTGATTGTAGAGGATGCCTGAGGCTTCAAAATACAAGAAAGGATCCAATGGTGTAGGACTTGATTATTTTTCTATGAAGTAGTGGGTTATACCTTCACAGAAGGGGTAGAGAGTGGGAGGGTATATATCTCTGAGTATATATCTGACTTGCTTTCAGCTGTTAGAAACAGAAGGTTCTAGAGTAAGAGTGACTTAAACAAGAAAGTTTATTTCTTGCTCATGTTTGAGATGTGTGGAAGTAGCTTGAGCAAAGTTGGTAAATAATTCAGGGGGGTTGGGAGGCCTCTCTATCTTTGTGCTGCTCCGCCATGTACAATCTCAAAGTTGACACATAACACTAACCATCACAGACACTATGGAACTTCCACAAATAGCCCTTCACACACGCACACAGGTGCACATGCATGAACACACACACACATGCACAGGCCTAGATGGTGGAGTTGACACATGGGGTGGTTCAGGAGAACAATCTGCCCAGTTTCATCATCCCTTCCCATGCCTTGTAAAGTTATAAAACTATACAGAATTCTTGGGTACAAAGTCATTTTGATCATGGTGAATTAACTTCAGGAAAGGTTAGAGAGGCTGGGATAAAAACATACATAAAAAACAAACAAACATAAAAAGAAACATACTCCCTCTATCCAGGACAGAACATGGCAGCACCTGTTCAGTGGATTATGGGGCCATGGGGCATCTATGTGAAAAAACAAACAAACAAACTGTTCTTCCCCTTTCCACAGTCCTATGAAAGAAGAGGCCACCAGGAAGGTCTCAGCAGGACAGGGCTGTCTGGCCAGCAGGAAAGGGCTGTCTGCCCAAGCACATCCTCGCAGCTCAGGGCCTGGCCCCACTCCTCTCAGGGTTCTCTGCCTAACTCCATCCATTGTCCAACTATCCTCACACTCGTTGTCTTCTTAGGATTTCCTTTTGTTCTGTGTAGATCTAAGTTTTATGAACATGAGAGGTGTTTTGGCTTTTTCTGTTAGCTTACTGGCAACTCAACTTCAGTGATGATGTCTACACTTTAATATGTACCAACAAAGCCAGAAATGGGTCTATTTCCCATGTGAATTCCAAAAGGTCAGAGTGGGACCAGCAGGTTACATCACTGAACTGCCACGTAGTCTTGCAGACTTGGAGGCTTAAAACTCACGCCGGGTGTGTGTGCATGTGTGCTCAAGATCCTGAGAGGAGAGTGGAGAAGGGATTGTGGCATGGCCATCAGCCCTAAAGGATGATTGATTTCTTGCTTTCTGTTTCTGTCTTTCTAGTGAGCACATGTGACCTATAGCAAAAATCTCTTTTAAAAAAAGGGTCAGAGCCAAGTCTGCATTATTAGTAATACCGGTTTCACTTGAAAGAATGTAAATAACATGTCATAATAACTTACCTGTCCAAATAATATATCTACATTCTATAAATGACAGTAGGAGATTTGGAAAACAATCAATGACTTGTTTTAGTCCTCATGAGAAAGTGAAATAACATGGTTTGTTCATGCCCAAACAGCTAGTTAGTTGTAAGCTGGGTTTTGAACACAAGTCTTGATGCTTATGATAGGTACACTGTAAACATTACTCGGGCTTCTTGGCTTTTCTCCGTTGTCATTTTCACAAAAACAATATCATCTACAAAAGGGACTTTCCAGTGTCTCGGTTGGCAGATATACTTAGATTCTGACTGAAACTCAGCTTTTCTTCTGGTTTTATGCACAATGGAATCATCAGTGCCCTGCCAGGCACAGAGCAAGAAAGAGGATTCTGCTAATGCTTCCTGATTCCTTGGGGGTCAGTGCACGTTGTCCCCACCTTTACGGACGTACGATACCAGCATTTTATCAGATTATACAATAGTCATTCCCTCCCTATCCCAATCCCCCATTAAAAGTGCAATAAGGCAAGACCAACAGATGGCGTAATGGTTACATTGCTGGACTTCCAT
Source organism: Tupaia belangeri chinensis (assembly GCF_000334495.1). Taxonomy (NCBI): domain Eukaryota; kingdom Metazoa; phylum Chordata; class Mammalia; order Scandentia; family Tupaiidae; genus Tupaia; species Tupaia belangeri. The sequence continues at coordinate 1,797,106 of NW_006160001.1, read as the reverse complement.
GGGGCTGACCGCATTTCAAGTCCTGGACCCAGCAGCTTGAAACTCATGCCAAGCACATGTGCATGCATGCCCAAAATTCAGAATGGAGAAGGGATTGCAGTGTGGCCATCTCCCCTGGGGGATGATTTCTCGCTTTCTGTCTCTGTTTCTCTCTCTGTCTCTCCAGTGAGCACACATGCCCTATAGCAAAATCTAAAAAAAAAAAAAAAAAAAAAAAAAAAATAGTGCGCTAAGGCACATCAGAATGACTTTTTTAAAAAGTTCAGTCTACCTTCTTGAGACCAATAAAGCTATTTTATATAGTGTGTCAAACCACCTAAGGCCCCCACGTCTCCTTCCTCCAGGAAAATTAATAATACGTGAGAATTTTCAGGAATTGCTAGAAGTCTGAAACCCACTGTTACCAGATTTCCTGGAAGAAGACTGATTTCTTTCTGACAAATTCATTAGCCATGTAAGGAAATTATGACCGGGATTTTAGGCCTTTGCAAATGTCTCATATGCATCAAACCATTTATGAGAAAAGTACCCTGTGTTGGGCCTTGTGTCCTGGTGACCTGTTGGGAAATGTAGAGGCCGTGTCCCAGAATAAAGAATGCTTTGGAAAACTAGGAAGTAGCCTGAGTAGTTCCATACAGGGCTGAGCCCCGGCTGCCGCTTGCCCTTCTACCCGAGACCCCTGACCTGTCCCAGCTCATCCCACCTCCCATCAAGGCTGGCAGGAGTGTGAACATCACACTCCATTCCAACCCACGTGCACAAGGAGCATCTTCTCTTCCCACAAAGCAAATCTGGTTTTGCCTTTTGCAAGAGATGAATCTGACTCATTTTCCCTTCTGAGGGTTATGAGACAACCTGCTATGAAGCCACAGATTGAACTGAGTCATGCACGCTGAATTGCCACTTGTGCTCATTCCATCATAGCTAACTTTCACAAAACCCCAAACCCACAAAAGCAACTGAGCTGCAGGAGATCAGATCTGCAGAGAGGGGTTTCACTGCTATTCCCTCAGCCGCCTTCCCCAAACCCAGCTCTTCCTTGCCAACCCTCTGCCCAGCATCTCCTTCAGTCTCCTCTCTCTTTGTCCTGCCCTCTCTCACGTCTTGTCCTCACCCCTGCATCTCCAATCTGGTCAAATCTGAGCTTAAACATCCACATGATTTACCCTCCTCGTGGCTGCTGTCTGCTCCTGGCCTCAGGAACAAGGATCACGCCAACAATCCTAAGCCAGAGCATTCTGTGTTCCCCACCCTGTCTTCCTGTCACCTTCCAATTCATTTCCTGTAAGCTGTGACCCTTTCTTAAGAACATTAATTAACCACAACGCGCTTTTTTTTTATCAGAATTCTAGGAAAGTAATATCACTATGACTCATACTTCTGGTGTTTAAAACAGTATTTACTATATTTGAGTGAGGCACATGAGTTTTCTGCTGGGTGCTTACTGTATGGATTTATGACTTTCTGGAACCATTCTGGGAAAGAACGAAAAAGCACATGCACATCAGCACCACTCACAGTTAATGAGGCTTTGCCACATCGCTGCAGCTCAGAGCGAAAACATATGGGACGAGGTATCTTTAGATGATGTCAGAAATATCTTTATTTAGAAATACAACGGATTTCCTTTATGGTGATCGTTTTAAGAAGAAAATTAACATCACTCCTAGAAATTATATTCTATCACTCTTTGCTTGATAAGAGGATAAGTTTATACACTGTATCTACCTAAGGAATTTGCCAATCCCTGTAATCACGAGCTGGGTTAAATAAACAATGTAAATTTATGTGGACCAAGGTCTAAATTAATTCAGGCTGAAATAAATCAAACTCTCGCTAGACTATGATTTAATTAAAAATTGAAAATATGACTCATGGCACTTAAGTTTACCAATGTTTACTGCCAAAAGCAGCATTGCTGGTACGACAGAGATAAACGCAGGAAGGGCTGACGGATTCCTCAAGGTTAAAGCAGACAGAGGTATAGAGATGAACATGGCATCGGGGGAATGTCTACAAGCGCACAAATAATTGTCTTCCGGGCAGTTCCAGAAGAAGGAAACTCAGAGTGTAGTCACCGAAGCCCATTGATACACATTTTTATCTTCAGCTTATTCTCCCACTCATTTTGGATTTCTGTTGTTTTTTTTTTTTCCTTACCTTTATCTTTTCGGTAATTTTTTCAAACGTTATTCTCCTTCCTGTCTTGACGTTTTGTGTATTACTTTTATCAACGACTTGCTCCCTTCTCTCGGTGAGTTTTCTGGAACATGTTCTCAGACTTGCAATGCTAGTCTCTTCCTACTTGTGCAAGTTTGCGTGCTAATGAAGCGTTCTTCCTGGAATGTGTGGGGATGATCTTCCATCCAACTCAGCCTCCTCTTTACTCTTGTGTTCTCAACAGGATCTGTGGCCACCATCACGGCTGTGTGAAGGCAAGAGTCGGGTTTCAGGGAAGATGTGACAGAAACATGTCTTACTCCAAATCAGGACACATGGGCAGACTAATATGTACATGCTTATGAAAATACTGGGAGAGTCTGAAATGTAGATTCTCCTGGGCATGCAACTTGGAACTCACAGATCAATTCCTGGGTTCCAAATAGGGCGGGTGAAAGGGAGCTGTGGCCCCACCATGGCTCCAAGTAAGTAAAATAGGCCATTCTAGAACCCTCCTCCTGTTCCTTGCAGTCCACTCCACCCCACTTCATCCAGTTCTGGCTCCTCTTGGACTTCTCTCCAAGCACTGTCATTTTGCAATGGATTTGTCTTCCAACTTTTCCAAGGAAGGCCTTCTCATCACATTTGTATTTTAAGAAAAGTCTTTAATGCCTTAAGACAAAGTCAGTAATTCGGGAGCTTCAGGCCTTTTGCAGGATGAGAAGGATTTTGTTTTTAAGGCAGTAAGTCCCTTGGAGTCCTCCGACCGTATAGGGTGTCTCGGTCCTGTGTTACCCCCTCCCTACAACCAGGCCGGCTATTCCTCCACAACCAGCTGGCTGGGAGAACTACAGAAGCAGAAAAAGGTTGTCCCAGTCCTCATCAAGGCTACAAATAATCCAGGCTCTCTGTCCACACTCTGACCCTGTGGACCAGCACACACTCTGACCCTATTCAGGAGATTGATTAGAGGAACTTGGTGCACACCTTTGAATTATTGTCTCTTCCTTTCATTCTTCAACGTGAACTTAGACTTGCCTTCCAAAATTCCTGAACAATTTTTTAGGAGACCCAGAGAGACAATAACACAATATTTAGGGTTAAGTTTAAGATCCTCCATTATTTCTCTCAAGAACAGCCAATACACAATGCCAAGAGTACCCCTGTAGTGCCTGGTAAATTTAACTAGGAAAGCAGGAACCAGCAGTTAGCGTAATGGCTATGTCGCTGGATTCCCACATAATCTGCTGTGGTTCGCGTCCTGGACCCAGTGGCTTAAATCTCACGCTGGGCGCGTGTGCGTGCTGTGCCCAAGATCCCGAGAGGAGAATGGAGGAGAAGGGATTACGATGTGACCATCCCCCCGGGGGGTGATTTCTCGCTTTCTGTCTCTATGTCTCTGTCTGGCGAGCGCACGCGCCCTATAGCGAAAAACCTCTCCAAAAAAAAAAATTTAATTAGGAAAGAGGTTGGGAAGAGACAGTTTCTAAAACAACGGTCTTGGCCAGTGGATCTCACATCCTGTTGGTTGTCTGAATGTGCTAACTCTTGAAAGGAATGTCAGGAGCGCTGAAGTCTTTCTCCTCTTCACTCCTAACCTCCCGCAGAAGGCGGCGGCAGTGGGAAATGAAGATTCATGCATTAGCCTGCAGCGCCACCTAGCAATCCCAGAGGGTACTGAAGGAGCCGGGAGGTTTGGGGACTGTGCCAGGTTGGTTTTTTTCCACAACCAGAAGAGGGGGTTTCCATTTCATTCATAGAGTTCTGGGAAATGGAATTTGTATAAAACTTTTCTTGCTCATGGTGAAAAACATTTATTCAAATCTAATGAGAGAATCTGGCCCCAAAGCAGTTTAATCAAATCTTAACAAAGGCTAAGTTTGGTTCTCTAAACTTCCATTTTTCCCCTAGTACTAACAACTATGACGATGCAGTTTTCACGTCAAGAAACTGATTCTATCTTAAGTTAATTATTATATTGTGAAACTGACAAAGAGCTACCATTTCTCTTGTTCTTTTCCCTCTTCTTCTTTTGTTCCTCCTTTCCGTCTTCTTTGTCTTTTCTTGCCCAGGACTGTTTTACCTCTCTGGATGATGCCCTCAAGTCTAGAAGGAAACAGATCCTCACCAAAGATACAATGCTATGGACAAACGTGGGTACTGTTCCGCTAAGGGACATTCTGATAACTTTATGATCTCCTGAGGATGCAGGAAAGTGCGATATGGCTTCCATCACTCCCATAAACCAAGTGTGGTTAAGAAACACAGCCTACACACTGAAACTGCAGCTCCGCCTAAACCTAAATGGAGGTTCTGTCCAGAAAACTAGAGCAACCATTCCATCTAAAAGGTGTATGTCTTGGAATCAACAGATGGCACAGCAGTTAGGTCGCTAGACTCCCATGTGGCCGACCGCAGTTTCGAGCCCCAGATCTGGTGGCTCCAACTCAACATTACAACCGGCAAGTGTATGTGAGTGTTCAAGATCCCTAGAGGAGAAGAATTGTGGCATGGCCATCCCCCCTGCAGGGTGATTTCTCTCTCTCTCTCCTTTCTCTCTCTCCAGTGAGCACACGCCACCTTAAGGCAAAAACCTCTAAGAAAGAATTTCTTTTAGGAGGAAGCATGAAAAAAAAAAAAAGTAAACATCACTGCCCTCTCTCAAATAGATGTTCAATTAATGAGGGTGACCTATTGACAATCAGGGCTAGAAGATCAACTGACAGTTTTTCACTTGCCATTATACTCATTCTTCAAACACCAGAACTATCTCTGGTTAATTCTATAAACTTTTCTGGGTGTTCCCTGTAACAATAAGGCTTTGTTTCATTGATTAAATTTACATTTATTGAGTTCCATGATCCTGCTGGCCAGGAAAACAAATGAGAACCACAATGATCAGATACATTTTTTTTAATTTGCCAGAGTGCATGTGAGAGAGAGAGAGAGATGTTTTGGGACCAACAGACGGCGCAGCAGTTATGTCGCTGGACTCCCGTGTGGCTGACCGCAGTTTTGAGTCCCAGATCTTCCACCAGATAGAGGCCAAGAGGGAAAGTGAAAAAGTACCCCACATAGGGAATAAGCAGGCTGCGTGACCGCTCATCTCTCCTTCTCAATTTCTCCTTTCCAGATTTTGGGCACACAGACACATGTGCCTGGCATATTTTTCAAGTCCCTTGATCTGGGATTCGAACCATCTGTTGGCCATGGAGAATTCAGTCACCTTACCTGGCAGCCATTGGCTGGACCCACTTCCAATTTTACTCTCACCCTATACACAAGAATCCTGACAACACTCCTTGTTACTGAGAATGTCTCCAGGAGTTACAAAACTTTGGAAAAAATGTGGCATCAGCTAGTAAATTCAAGAAGTAGCTGAACTCTCTGACCCAGCAAGTCTACCCATAGTATAGGCCCTAGAGAAATTCTTGCACTGCGTTTTAGGAGGCATATAAAAGAATGTTTATAGCAGCACTGTTTATAATTGAAAAACAAAAACTGAAACTAGACTAAATGCTGATAAACAATAGAATGGCAAATAAATTGTGGTATTTCATCAGGGACTAAATTGAAAAGCTACACACGGCACAGAAGGAATCCAGAAAGGAAGTGCTGACTAAGAAAACAAGCTGTAGGGTCAGCCAGTGGCCTAGCAGTTAAGATGGCTGGATCTTATAAGGGCGAATGCATGGTTCAAGTCCCAGACCCAGTGGCTTGAAAAACATGCTGGATGTGTGTGCATATGTGCCCAAAATCTGGAAAGGAGGGAGAAATGGAAAAGAAGTGACTACGATGTGACCATTCTGCAATGGGGGATGCTTTCTTGCATGCTTTTTCCTCTCTCTCTCTGGTCGGTGCACATGCCCTCTGGCAAAAATCAAAATAATAAACGAGCTGTAGAAGAATATATGCAGAATGACTCCATTTACATAGCAGTCAAGCACATGCAAAACTAAACTAGAGATTCTTTGGAGACAGAAATACATGAGGTAAAACTGTAGAGAAAAGCAATGGGATGATGAACACAAAAATCTAGGAAGTAGTGTCTCTGATGGAAGAGGAAAGGGAAGTGTTCAGAGGAGGGCTCTGAAGCTTTCCAAAATAATGGTGGTGATTTTTTCCTTCGAGTGGGTAGTTGGTAATGAATGAGTGCTGTGCCCTTATTATTTAAGTCACTGGAATGTTTTAAGCTCTTTATCTTGAAATAATTTTTTAGTCATGTAGAAATTTCAAAAAGAACACAATAAATTCCTATATGTCCTTAATTCAGCTTCCCCCAATGATTTCATTTTATAGAAGGGCAGTTCGATGATCAAAACCTGGAAACTGGCTTAAACTAAAATGCAGAACTTACCCTGCAATCCCTTCTACTCCATTCTCTTCTCAGGATCTTGGGCATACACATGCAGGCACCCATTGTGAGTTTAAACCACTGGGTCCGGGACTTGAACCACAGTCAACTACATGAGAGTCCAGCAACATAGCCATTACGCCAACTGCTGGTTCCTCTACATCTGGTTTCCTGTACATCTTTCTGCACTGGAGTTCTTATTTTCCTTTTACTTGGTTTACTTTCATGTTCTGGTGAGGCACATCCTTTAGTAGTTTGCTCAGAAAGAAAGTATGGGAGGCAACTTTTTAGATGGTACTTGTCTAAGAAAATAGCTTATTTTCACCTTTATTGATTTAGGGAGGTGGTGGATCTAATATCTCCTCCTTTAATTAGATATCTCTGGTAAAATCTCTTCTCCTTTTTGTCTATCTCCTGAGATCTCCATAGTAGAAGTTCTGAATAGAAACTTCAGTTCATAAGTTAAACATGCTCTTGGGATTGGAAATGTGTTCACATGCCATAGCCAAGTATCAATTTAGGGAATATGGGGACTAATTGTTTTTCAAAGCCACATTCACTCTCACTTCATGACTGACATTTAGATGTCTGGTTTCCAATATTTTCATGTCCCCCAAAGACTATACTTTATTATATAGATACTGTATAGATATAGAATTTTTATTTCATTCCAAAATACATTTTTATCCTATAAATAGTATAAAAGGCTAAAAAGAAAAAGCCAAGTTAAAAGGTTTCTTACTAGAAATAATATACAAAAATATCTTTTTACCAGATATTGTTGCATGTTATTTATTTATACCAATACACATATATATGTGTTGGTACATTTCGATATACATATGATACACACACACAACTAATGCATCTATATTATTCACAAATCAAAGAGTTCTCAAAGTATGCAATGAAATGTTTTCCCCACATATTTTAAGAAAACCATTATTCACGTCTTATGTTTCCTTCTAGAAATATTTAATGCACATACAGCCAATTATTAGAAAATACATCAGTAATTTGATGAGGGTTTAATGAATAAATTAATTCAAAAAGGTGTAGACAGGGCAAAAGGAGATTTCATGGAATGATAAAGCAACCAGGGGTTGACAGTAGCAGGAAGGCTTTTCCAGGTCTGAGGAGTCAAGGGAATGGAGTGAAATGACTAAAGCCTACAGAGGCAGTGGAGGTTAGTGAGAACAAAGGCCCTTGATAGAGAATCAAAGCCACGCAGACCCAGGGCAGAAGGCAGATCAGGGGATTAAATACCCAGACCCATCCTCCAGCATGGGTCACCTATGACTGAACCCAACTGAAAACTTAAGGCCGCGTACTCACGGTTCTCAGTTTTCTAAGTCAAACATTTCTTGGCTTCATGAGTTTGACAGATATGCTCCTAATCTCCCAATATCTGTCTTCTTTTCTACTTTATAGTAAAAGAACCTATAACTTTTACATGAACCCAGCTGAAGACTATTTCTTGGCTTTTCAAGCAGCTAGATAGGACAATGTGATTAGGTCTGAACCAAAATAACTCATCCCCACCCCACCCCCCACCCCTTTCTTCTGACCGAAGTAAATAGTTGGCTGCAGCAGACTCGGGAGTCATATGTATTCAGTGTGCTGGAGATGCCCTACCTGTTCAGACCACTGCTCTAGGTTGTTAAATGGAAGGGAGATCAATTTAGGTTTTAGGCAAGCCACAGTGTTTTTGTTTTAGACCTGAAAGGGATCAGGATATGCTACCCCTGAACTGAAGGCAATTGATAATCAGCAGACGCAAAAAGGGTTCTCTGTTTAAAAGCAGGGAATAAATCCTCCTTTATAATGATGTCTCTATCTCCTCTATAAAGAGGAGGAGAGTAGCTCTTACAGTTGGAGAGGAAGAGCTGGCAGCAAAATGAATCCACAAACCATACAAAAACAATTCTTATCTTCCATTATTTTTCCCCATCCCCCCCACCATGATTCATCATCCCTCAAGATCTGAATTTTCCTTTCTTAAAATGGCATAGTCATGTGCAGTATAATGTTTCCACCAATAGTGGATTACATTTACACTGCATATCCACCTGTAATCCTATCAGATTAAACCAGAGCTAAACAATTCCTGTTTTCTTGTGATGTCACAGCCATTATAACATCATAGAACAATACACTATTCACGTTTGTGCTGATGCGGGTGTAAAAAGCCTACTGCACTGCCATCATATAAAAGTATGGCTTGTATAATTATGCACAGCACACGATACTTGATAACAAACGACTACGTTACAGCCTCATGTATTAACTATACTATATTTTTATAGTTATTTTAGAGTGCAGAGTGTGCTATCTTATGGCAGCAGCAGTCTCATACATCTCATTTTAACTATATCTCTTGAAGACATAATTTTCTCTTGTGCTTGATTTAATCTCATGTTCTTTTGTTCATCATGGTCCTTCCAGTGGGACAAGATGTACAAGCAGAAATAGCAATATTGATGATCTTGACTCTGTGTAGGCTCAGATTCATGGGTGTTTATGTCTTCATTTTCAACAAAAAAGTTTCCAAACTAAAAAAATAAATAAATTGGAGTACCAGCAGATTGTGTAATAGTTACATCACTGGAATCTCATGTAGTCGACCATGGTTCAAGTCCCAGACCCGGTGGCTTGAAACTCACACTTGGCACTTGTGCATGCATGCCCAAGATCCCAAGAAGAGAGCGGAGGAGAAGGGATTGAGGCAGGGATGGAGGCATGGCCCCCCCCCCCCCCAGGGTGATTTTTCACTTTCTGTCTTTCTCTGTGTCTCCAGACAATGCACATGGCCTATACCAAAAATCTCTCTTTAAAAAAAAATTTTAATAGCAAAAATCTTATAGAATAAATATATACAGAAAATATTTTTGTATATCTGTACAATGTTTGTGTTTAAGCTAAATGGTATCACAAAAGAGAAAACTTTTTTTTTTTTTTTGGAGAGGTTTTTGCTATAGGGCGCGTGCGCTCGCCAGCCAGAGAGAGATAGAGAGATAGAAAGCGAGAAATCACCCCCCAGGGGGGATGGCCACGCAGCAATCCCTTCTCCTCCATTCTCCTCTCGGGATCCTGGACATGCACACACACGCGCCCAGCGTGAGTTTTAAGCCACCGGGTCCAGGATGCGAACCACGGTCGACTACGTGGGAGTCCAGCGACATAGCCATTACGCTAACAGCTGGTCCCAAGAGCAAGCTTTTTAAAATTTTAAAAAATGTAAAAAGTAAAAATGTTACAGTAAGCTAAGGTTAACTTGTTATTAAATAAATCATTTATTTTATTTTATAAATTAAGTGTAATTTAAGTATACCGTGTTTATAAAATCTACAGTAGTATATAGTAATGCCTTGTCTAGGCGTATACATTCTTATTGCTTAATCATTTACCCAGAGCAACTTCCAGTCCTGCAAGCTCCTTTCATAGTTAAATGCTCACTGGTGTTCCATATTTTATATTTTTCACCTTATTTTTACTATACTTTGTATATGTTTAGTTGCGTGAATACTCACGATTGTGTTACAATTGCCTATGGTATTCAGTGCGGTAAGACGCTATCCAGGTTGGTAGCCCAGGCATGATAGGCTGTACCATACAGTCTAGATGTGTGGTAGGCTCCCCTACCTCGGTTTGTGTAAGTACACTCAAAGATGTTCTAAGAATGCATTTCTTGAAATGTGTCCCTATGATTAAGTGACACTTAGCTGGATAAACCTCTGAATCTAACCACTTCTTTTTTTTTCTTTTTTTTTTTTTTTTGAGAGGTTTTCGCTATAGGGCACATACACTCGCCAGAAAGACAGAGAGAGACAAAGAGAGAGAAAAAGTGATAAATCACCCCCCAGAGGGGTGGCCATGCCGCAATCCCTTCTCCTCCATTCTCCTCTCAGGATCTTGGGCAAGCACGCACACACTCCCAGCATGAGTTTAAGCTACCGGGTCCAAGACTTGAACTGCAATTAACTACATGGAAGTCCAGCAACATAGCCATTACACCAACTGCTGGTTCCTCTAACCACTTCTTTGAGTTTCACTTCTTTCAGTGTACACGTTATTAATTAAAACTGAATGCCTAGGGCCATCCCCATAGCACAGTGGTTAATTTGTGCATAGGGAGCAGGATCCCATGTGGCTGACCATGAGTGGAATCCCAGGCCCTGTGACTTGAAAAAAACATGCCAGTCACATCTCTCTACATACATGCGCAAAATCTCGACAGGATATAGAAATGGAGAAAAAAAGGTTTGTGGCATAGTCTCCTTTGGGGGTGCTTTCTCTTTCTTATTCTCTCTCTCTCCTCTCTCTGTCCCTCTCTCTCTCTCTGGCAATAAACAACAAAAAAAAATTGTATGCCTTTTCTCCTGTGGATCTATCTTTTGTTAATTTAATGCACAGACTCTGAACCTACGAGAGTCAACGGAAGGCTTTTCCTCCACAAAGACTTCTTTGGAGAATACAGTATCCGTAAAGCATATTGCTCTCCTGGGTAACAACAGCTGTTTGGTCCAGATGCCACACCATGCTCAGAACTGGCTTCACAGTGACCACTCTAATTTTCTGGTAGGACTTCTACAATTTATTCTCTATTATCTGACTAAAACAACATCTAAAGATTTTCATGACTTTTGGAGAATGGAGGGCAAGAATGAACAGCACCTGGTAAGATGCTCTTGAAAACTTTAGCCCGTTGGAAACAATATACATATTCTCTATGGTCTTCTAGCAGTGGTGTCAGCTAGATAACCACAGATCCAGGCTCTAACTCTTAATAGTAATGCTGCTTAGCCTTTCTGTGTCTCAGTTATGCCATTATAATTACAATTTTAATTGGATTTGTCTCCAAAAGTTGCTACGAAGTTGCTATAATACTTTCATGTGAAATTATTATACAGGTTTACATTATCATTTTTTTATAGAGCTAGATTATCCTTTTGCAATTTTTAGGACAAATTATGACCATGTGAGTCTCTCCCTGGATCTTAGGAAAGTCTGCGTCATCAACTTCACTGGTAAATCTACCCTCCAGACTGACAGGCTCACTGCTTGTCAGCCCTTACTCTCCCTCTGGCTGGGTGCCTCAGGCAATGAAAAAATAAGGAACTGCCTATTTGCTTGTTTGGTTGGTGTACTCCCCTAAGGTGACAGCCAACAGGGTAAGGATGAGTGGAAACAAAACTCCAGGCCGCTTTTCTTGCCAGGTTGCGCATCTCATCACACAGCTGCGTATACCTGAGAACAGGGCTCTTTTGGCTTCATGCGAAGTCTCTGTTCCTCTGCCAAGCCCTGCATCCACTTTTTTTTTATATGCCCAGAGGTGCCTTTGAGTGGGTGAGTGGCCCAGCATGTTCCACCAGCACATGCAGCAACCCTGATCCCTGGCACACAATAAGAACCTTGCAAACATAAATGTTCCTCTTTTGCTCACCCCACCCCATTTCGTATCTGTGAACACTTCCTTTACTTACTCCATCTTATATAACTCAAGGTCATGATAAAAGTTAACTTGCATTTTTAAGGAAGCAATTTGAAACCTCAATTGCCTCAAGGAATTGCTTTGTCACAGTGTCCCATGCTTTATGAGATGGGGTTTAGGGGTCTACATAAACTGGTATCTCTAGTGGCTTTGCTGGATTTCTTGGCTATCTGCATTGGTAGGCTAGGATAAAAAGTCTCAGATTGGCCAAACTGTAGTCAGGCTCCTGAGCCTTCTCTTAGGCCTACCTGTGCAGGTCCTTGTAAATCCAATTTTAGTCAGTTTAGCAAAAGCCCCCCACACCCCACTCTTATATCTGATCACTCTCAAAATGTGATCCACCATCTCTCAGGTGATGTTTAATCACCCTGGCCTATCTTCAGCAAGAATCCTGCTAGGTCAGCTTAACCAGAATTGCTTTTACCCTTGAGGTTTCTTCTTTTTAAAAATTTATTTATTTGTTGTAATTTATTATTTACATATAATCACTATACATCTTTGTAGGGTACAAAGATGTTTTTGTTTTTTTAGAGAGATTTTTGGTATAGGGCACATTCTCTTGCCAGAGAGATAGAAAAAGTGAGAAATCACCCCCAGTGGAAGGGGAGACCATGCCACAATCCCTTCTCCTCCATTCTCCTCTTGGGATCTTGGGCACGCTTGCAAATGTGCCTGGCATGAGTTATAAGCCTTTGGGTCCAGGATTCGAACCACAGTCAACTATGTGGGAGTCCAGCAACATAACCATTATGCCATCTGCTGGTCCTTGATTTTTAAACTATGTATAAGAGTATAATAAAAAAATTGAGGATATAAACATATTCACCATCTTTAATATTTAACATTACATTATGTTGTATACATTTGAAATTCTCTCTACTGGTTATTTTAGAAGTAGATAACAATATTGACGGGCCAACAGTTGGCGTAATGGCTATGTCACTGGACTCCCATGTAGTCAACCATGGTTTGAGTCCCAGACCTGGTGGCTTAAGAGAGAGACAAAGAGAGAGAAAAAGTGATAAATCACCCCCCAGAGGGGTGGCCATGCCGCAATCCCTTCTCCTCCATTCTCCTCTCAGGATCTTGGGCAAGCACGCACACACTCCCAGCATGAGTTTAAGCTACCGGGTCCAAGACTTGAACTGCAATTAACTACATGGAAGTCCAGCAACATAGCCATTACACCAACTGCTGGTTCCTCTAACCACTTCTTTGAGTTTCACTTCTTTCAGTGTACACGTTATTAATTAAAACTGAATGCCTAGGGCCATCCCCATAGCACAGTGGTTAATTTGTGCATAGGGAGCAGGATCCCATGTGGCTGACCATGAGTGGAATCCCAGGCCCTGTGACTTGAAAAAAACATGCCAGTCACATCTCTCTACATACATGCGCAAAATCTCGACAGGATATAGAAATGGAGAAAAAAAGGTTTGTGGCATAGTCTCCTTTGGGGGTGCTTTCTCTTTCTTATTCTCTCTCTCTCCTCTCTCTGTCCCTCTCTCTCTCTCTGGCAATAAACAACAAAAAAAAATTGTATGCCTTTTCTCCTGTGGATCTATCTTTTGTTAATTTAATGCACAGACTCTGAACCTACGAGAGTCAACGGAAGGCTTTTCCTCCACAAAGACTTCTTTGGAGAATACAGTATCCGTAAAGCATATTGCTCTCCTGGGTAACAACAGCTGTTTGGTCCAGATGCCACACCATGCTCAGAACTGGCTTCACAGTGACCACTCTAATTTTCTGGTAGGACTTCTACAATTTATTCTCTATTATCTGACTAAAACAACATCTAAAGATTTTCATGACTTTTGGAGAATGGAGGGCAAGAATGAACAGCACCTGGTAAGATGCTCTTGAAAACTTTAGCCCGTTGGAAACAATATACATATTCTCTATGGTCTTCTAGCAGTGGTGTCAGCTAGATAACCACAGATCCAGGCTCTAACTCTTAATAGTAATGCTGCTTAGCCTTTCTGTGTCTCAGTTATGCCATTATAATTACAATTTTAATTGGATTTGTCTCCAAAAGTTGCTACGAAGTTGCTATAATACTTTCATGTGAAATTATTATACAGGTTTACATTATCATTTTTTTATAGAGCTAGATTATCCTTTTGCAATTTTTAGGACAAATTATGACCATGTGAGTCTCTCCCTGGATCTTAGGAAAGTCTGCGTCATCAACTTCACTGGTAAATCTACCCTCCAGACTGACAGGCTCACTGCTTGTCAGCCCTTACTCTCCCTCTGGCTGGGTGCCTCAGGCAATGAAAAAATAAGGAACTGCCTATTTGCTTGTTTGGTTGGTGTACTCCCCTAAGGTGACAGCCAACAGGGTAAGGATGAGTGGAAACAAAACTCCAGGCCGCTTTTCTTGCCAGGTTGCGCATCTCATCACACAGCTGCGTATACCTGAGAACAGGGCTCTTTTGGCTTCATGCGAAGTCTCTGTTCCTCTGCCAAGCCCTGCATCCACTTTTTTTTTATATGCCCAGAGGTGCCTTTGAGTGGGTGAGTGGCCCAGCATGTTCCACCAGCACATGCAGCAACCCTGATCCCTGGCACACAATAAGAACCTTGCAAACATAAATGTTCCTCTTTTGCTCACCCCACCCCATTTCGTATCTGTGAACACTTCCTTTACTTACTCCATCTTATATAACTCAAGGTCATGATAAAAGTTAACTTGCATTTTTAAGGAAGCAATTTGAAACCTCAATTGCCTCAAGGAATTGCTTTGTCACAGTGTCCCATGCTTTATGAGATGGGGTTTAGGGGTCTACATAAACTGGTATCTCTAGTGGCTTTGCTGGATTTCTTGGCTATCTGCATTGGTAGGCTAGGATAAAAAGTCTCAGATTGGCCAAACTGTAGTCAGGCTCCTGAGCCTTCTCTTAGGCCTACCTGTGCAGGTCCTTGTAAATCCAATTTTAGTCAGTTTAGCAAAAGCCCCCCACACCCCACTCTTATATCTGATCACTCTCAAAATGTGATCCACCATCTCTCAGGTGATGTTTAATCACCCTGGCCTATCTTCAGCAAGAATCCTGCTAGGTCAGCTTAACCAGAATTGCTTTTACCCTTGAGGTTTCTTCTTTTTAAAAATTTATTTATTTGTTGTAATTTATTATTTACATATAATCACTATACATCTTTGTAGGGTACAAAGATGTTTTTGTTTTTTTAGAGAGATTTTTGGTATAGGGCACATTCTCTTGCCAGAGAGATAGAAAAAGTGAGAAATCACCCCCAGTGGAAGGGGAGACCATGCCACAATCCCTTCTCCTCCATTCTCCTCTTGGGATCTTGGGCACGCTTGCAAATGTGCCTGGCATGAGTTATAAGCCTTTGGGTCCAGGATTCGAACCACAGTCAACTATGTGGGAGTCCAGCAACATAACCATTATGCCATCTGCTGGTCCTTGATTTTTAAACTATGTATAAGAGTATAATAAAAAAATTGAGGATATAAACATATTCACCATCTTTAATATTTAACATTACATTATGTTGTATACATTTGAAATTCTCTCTACTGGTTATTTTAGAAGTATATAACAATATTGACGGGCCAACAGTTGGCGTAATGGCTATGTCACTGGACTCCCATGTAGTCAACCATGGTTTGAGTCCCAGACCTGGTGGCTTAAACTCACACTAGGTGTGTATGCGTGCGTGCCCAAGATCCTGAGAGGAGAATGGAGGAGAAGGGATTGCAGCGCAGCCATGCCCCCTGAAGGGTAATTTTTCACTTTCTGACTCTCTGTCTCTTTCTGTCTTTCTGGCGAGTGCACGCACCCTATAGCAAAAACCTCTAAAAAGAAAAAGTATATATTGAATTGTCAATAATGCTCTTTATTGTGAAATACAGTTCTAAAGAAAAATAAAGTGACTAAAACTCAGACAACAAAGAATCTCATAATAATGAAGATGGATTTTTGAAAAACAAGATAACCTTAACATAACCAATAAAAAAATAATTTGTAATTTCCATGTAGAAGATTGTGGGAGAGAAGCACTTATAATTTGAAATGATCTGTAGTATTAATCATTGGTCCGGTTAGTGATAGGTAAAATTGTACCTAACAATAGCTCATTAGAAAGAAATATAAAAAGAAAACTGTTACTCACTGAGTTCTTGTAAGACCATGGTACTGTATTGTGCATAAAGAAATAAGTACTCAAAAAAGCAAAACCAAGACAAACTTAGAAAGAGATGTTCAAAAGTGAACACATGCATGTGGCATAGTGGTAAGATGTTGGACTTCCACATGACTGACCGCTGTTCGAGTCCTGGACCTAGTGGCTTGAAACTCACGCTGGGCCTGTGTGTATGTGTGCCCAAAATCCCGAAAGGAGAATAGAGAAGAGATTGCACGGTATGGCCATCCCCCCAAGGGGTGATTCTTACTTTCTCTCTGTCTCTCTCTGGTGAGTGAATGTACCCTATGGCAAAACCTTAAAAAAAAGGAGGGGGAGAACACATGATAAAAATCAGCGATTTGGTGATTTATACGCCTTAAAAAGGTCTTGATTTTAGCCCTCTTTAAATTCATTCTAACGAAAGACTCAGCTACTTGTAACATTTTGGACATTTCCTTTGTTATTTAGTTTTACATAATGAATAAAGGTGGTGAATTTGTACTTAAACCTGTCTGTGTGTAAAATAGTTGAATCTTCAGCCTTTCAGTTGTAGAATTTAATCAGTGAAGACCAAGCTCCCCCTTCTCCCCGTTGCCCCCGCAGCAGGCTGGGTGGGGAGCCTGACTGATCAGCTCGGGCAGGTGAACTTTGCTTCCCTATTGCCCTGGCTGGGTGAGCGGAAGAATGGCATCAGCACAGGCGGGGCAGCAGCTCCTACTTCTGATGTTTCCTCGTGATAAGTTTCTGTCCACAGAGCCTGCACTGCTGCTTAGCTATAAATTTCCATTCTCCCATGCCATATTCAGAGTTGAGCCCAATTTCTATCCCCAGTGCAAAACCCACTGCTGCAGTCTATAACTATTATGATGATCTTGAATAAAGTTTTCCTTTTCATGCTTTACTAAGGATCAAAAGTATTTTTTTTTTTCTTTAACAACTGATGGGAAGGAATTTGGGGTTATACCACCTGGGGAATGCCCAGAGGTCATCTTCAGCAAAACTGAGCCAGAGGGCTGTGCCAGGCTAGTTTCAGAGCCTGGGGTAGGGGTGGAGTGGTCAAGCATCAATGGCCTCTGTGTCAGACTTGCCTTTTGGACCCACAGCGGAGACTTGAAGCAAATTCCTGAAGTGGCCCATTATTTAAAAGGTAGCCACTAGAGGGTGTCTTAGGGTCTCTCTCTCTCTCTCTCTCTCTCTCTCTCTCTCTCGGCTGTAAACTGAAAGGAAGCTTCTTTGGAAATCTCCCAGACTGGCTGAGGAATGAAGAATGGCTATATCTCATGGGTTGGGTTAGGTTAGGTTAGTGGATCGCAGATAGGACAGCAAAGGCCATGTTCATACCATCTGCATTATCTCTGCTGAGCGAGCTACCACGAGACAAAAGAGCTTCTGCCATGCACAATTTCCCCCATCAAAGCAGATACACATTTAAAGTGTTGGTCATATAAAGGTCTATTAATAATACTCTCACCATAGTATTTGAGAATTAACTGTTGACCCTCACCCTTATCAACATTTGGCATGATCAATCTTTACATTTTTCTAATACAATGGATTGCAAATACATAGCAAGCAAATTTTCTTATTTTTATTTAGGCAAACCTGTTTTTTATTTATTTAGATAAAACTATACTTATCTGTTAGTATCCTGTCAATATTCTTCGCCCTGTATGAACACTTAAAAATTATATTTCTTGGGACCAGCAGTTGGCATAATGGCTATGTCACTGGACTCCCATGTAGTCAACCTCAGTTCAAGTCCCAGACCTGGTGGCTTAAACTCACACTGGGAGTGTGTGTGTGCGCACCCAAGATCCCAGAAGGAGAATGGAGGAGAAGGGATTGCGGTGTGGCCATCTCCCCTGGGGGGGGGGGTGATTTCTCACTTTATGTCTGTCTCTCTGTCTTTCTGGTGAGTACACGCGCCCTATTGCAAAAACCTCTCCAAAAGATACTTCTTACTTCACAAAGTCCCCTCCCTATACAAAGTAAATGTAGTTGATACCCAGCCCTTTCTTACAAGAATATCCAGCCACATAATTTCTCTTCCAAACAAAATGTGGTTGGTTTTCCTCTCGTAAAGAATGTCCACCTGTGGTGTGATTGCTCAGTATTTCCAGTTTTGTGACTGAGCCTGTAAAATGTTGTCTGCTTTGGACCAAAACCTCTTGAAGGGGCAGACCTGCTTTGCTTATTTGCTTTCTTCTTATCTGAGAAAGATAAGTTTTGGCCTTGACTTCTCCCTCCCAAGGACCAAATCTATTCTGTGATTCTGACCACAGCTAATGTGTAAAACAGAGACTCCGGCTAACACTCATACTACAAAGAAAAATAAACACTAAAGCCGAGAGCTGCCCTCTGCTGATGAGGAAAGCTTACTGGCCTAACTTCAGATTCACAGTCTGTAGCCATATATGCCTCCTACTTACGGAAATTTCAGTGGCAGCTTTGGTTTCAGAGGATCAGAGGATTTCTTTTTCACTTAAAGAAATGTTTCACAGATTATATTGTACATAGTTCTTTTCAAATAAAACCATAATCATTGGAAGAAATTTGGAAATCTCCTCAATAGCATAAAAATAAGTAAAAAATAAAACATAACCTCAAATTTAGAGATAACCATAAATAACATATTTTGCATTTCCTTGTAGTTTATACTTACAAGCATACATACATATTTATATACAGATGTTTTTTCTGAAATTAAAATCTTTAAGATTCTATGTAATGTCTTTTTTCACTTATCATTGACATTTTCCTGTCATTAAATATTCTTTAAAAGCCTGACTTCTAATGGCTAAATGATATTCTACTATACACACATGCCATAATGTCTTAACAAATTTCCTTTTGAGTCCAATGTGCTCAGTCATTCTGCCCTCCACTTCCTCTCTTGGGTACATAGAATGCCCACATTTCCCAGCTGCCCCATAGTTTAGTTGGGGCCAGATGACTGGGTTCTAGCCAGTGAATATGGGTGAAAATGAGTAGCCCCTTCCACCACCGGGCTGGCCTGGCCTGATTCACGCCATCCCCAGTCCTCTCTTCTGATGCTGCAGTGACTTTGGATGCCATGTGTCCCAGATGGCATGGCTATAACAGGGAAACAGCCTAGATTTGGAGTTCTTCCTTGGCAGGGAAAAGACCAGTCGAACGGCATCAGGTTGAGTGAGAAACATAGCTCTGGTACTGCACCTCGCCCAGTGATGCCTTAAGTAAATCCACCCAATGTAAAACCTGCTAGGTGTTTCCAACCTTCTCTTATTATAGGTAAATAGAAACATTTTGGTTATTCCAATTGTGTTGCTATAATAATTATTAAATACTTTGCCAGATGGTGGTGTGAAGATGGCTGGAACTCATGTGGTTGACTATGCGGTTCAAATCCTGGAGTTTGAGAAATACGTCAGACACATGTGTGTGCAGGCCCAAAATCCCAAGAGGAAAATGGAGGAGAAGAGACTGCAGAATGGCCATTCCTCCAGAGTGCTTTCTCACTATTCTTCTCTCTCTCTCTCTGTCTTGTGAGTGTACATGCCCTGTAGTGAATAATAATAATGATAATAAAGAAGTATTTAGGTTTTAGAGAAAAGCAAAGTTGTCTGACAAATGGCCTCTGAAGCTGCATCTGGCAATGGGCTGACCTGGACAAGGATTTCCTCTTCCCTGT
The DNA here is from genome assembly GCF_000334495.1 of Tupaia belangeri chinensis. Taxonomy (NCBI): domain Eukaryota; kingdom Metazoa; phylum Chordata; class Mammalia; order Scandentia; family Tupaiidae; genus Tupaia; species Tupaia belangeri. The sequence goes on along the minus strand of NW_006160001.1, from coordinate 1,777,279 downwards.
GAGAGGGTCTGTGTCGCTATGGGTTAAGGCCTCTCTTTTCTTAAGCTCTCTGAATTTAATTTCTAAAACTGTTGCCAGAGTTCTCAGACAGCTGCTGCACAGTCTCCATCTATACTCAGACTATTTGGTGCCTAAGGTTTGTCTGTTCAGGACAAGTTACAGGACATGTTACAGGAAGCCCACTTGTTGATAAGCTCAGCCTATATATACAGCACGGGTCAGCCTCTCTGACTTGAGTAATCAAAGGTTTTTTATGTAAAGAATTATTTTATTTAACGTTATATATTTACTTATTTTAGTTTGACCAGAGAGGGAGAGAGGAGAGAGTGTTCATGAGAGAGAGAGAAAGTGAGAAAGCAAGCTTCCAGGTCTGGGACTCAAACCACAGTCAACCATGTGGGAGTCCAGCACCATTAACCACTACACTATCTGCCAGCCCCTCAAAGTTACTTTTTAAAGTTAATGTTTCAGCTAAGTAATATATTTATGTGGAAAAGAATCCAGAAAATAGAAAAGGAGGATGAATTAAAATGCTCCCCTCTATCTCTTAGCCACCCAGAGACTTCCCTAGACAAAATAACTTCATTTTTGTATGTTCTTTGAAAGATATTTATTCTTTTTATACTCTTGTATTTTAAAAACATGTTAGTACGTAGGCCAGCAGGTAGCATGGAGGTTAAGTTGGTTGGGTGCTACATGGCCAACTATACAGTTTGAGTCCTTGATCCAGTGGCTTAAAATCGCCAGGGGCAAGTGTGTGACCAAAATTCCAAAAAGAGAATGGATAAAGGATTGTAGAGGATGGGCGTCCTCCCTGGAGGGGGATTTCTCACCAACTGTGCCACCTCCCATACCATCTCTTTTCAACAGCAAGTGCATTCACCTTAAAGCAAAACTCAAAAAAAAAAAAAAAAGTATGCGTATGAACTTCTGCCCACTGCCTGTAGAATGTAATACAAAATCACCATATGACACTCAACAACTTTTGAACTGGGAAGAGTCACCTTCCTTCAGGTTTGATAGGTCTATACTGTAAGATGATGGGTCTCCTCCAGTTCCCTGCAGCTCATTCAGAATTTAATCATCCCAGCACTTTCCTGAAGACATGTAGAATTGAGTAGTACTTATGAAAGGGTTGGTACAGAGATGTGTTTTGCCAGAGAGAGATAAAAGAGATAGAGAGACAGACAGAGAAAGCACACCTCAATAGGGGCATGGTCACAATACAATCTTTTATTCTCCATTTCTCCATTGCATCAGGATTTTGATCACACATACACACCTGCTCAATATTTTTCAAGTCTCCAAGGCTGAGAGTCAAACCAATGTCAGCCATGTGGGATCCAACTGCCAGTGCACAACACTTAAGCCTTGTACTATGGGGCCAGCCCAAGACCCAAATTTTCTCTGAATTACCCAAAGGACCTAGCATGTGCCTTGTATATAATTGTTTCATAAATATTTATTGACTATAAATTGAACATAACATCCAAAATAAATAAGAAACAAGATTCTTTAGCAGGATATTATTTTATTTCTCAAATTACTATTTTTTTTTCTCAATCAAAATATCAGCAGATTTTTATTTTTTGTAGAAATTGATAACTTCTTTTTTTTTTTGAATAAAATAATTCTTTATTATAAATTTTTTTTTCTCATCACAACACACATATGAATTTTCCATCCAAAATACACTGTGCATTGGCTCAATCAAGCACATCAACATATATGTTCTCAGCAAATGATTTCCCAATTTTTGTGTCCTGCATACCTTGCCTTTTGTTTTGCCATCCTAGGTTCCCCATCCCCACCCTCTGCCATGTCCCATCTTCCTCCTCCATTGTCCCTGACATTCATGATTGCCCTCAATGCCTTCCGCCCCCCCCATTCAATTGTTCTACCAATGAACTCAATTAGTCTAAGTATATCCACTAGCTAGCACAGCTGACATATCCTTACACATGTATCCAAATCTGATCCTAGGCATAAACCCCAGGGAGTAGAATGAACATACTATAAAGTAGACCCCAGTTGTGTCCATACAACTCTCTTCAGTCATCAAATGTGCATTTTTTTTCCTCCTGCTTATTACTTTTTTTATATTAAATTATATTGCCTAACACTCATTCCCTGAGTATCATCACAACACACCAAGTGTAGTTTCCCATCTAGGATAAACTACATAGTGTCTTAATCAAGCATGTCGTCACCAATACTGTTCCATTTCTACTTTCATACATATAAATATGTTTTTTATCCTATGTTTGACCCTCAGCCCTTTCCCCCTCTCCCAATTACTCTATCTCTGCTATAGACAGCTATCCTCCAGAGGGGTCATTGAAAATGCGATACCTGCGAGTAGAGGGAGAGGGGCCAGGAGTCCAAAGTTTTTAACAATAGGGAAAATAGATTCCATTCAAGGTTGGATCAAGTGTGGGTCTCGTGCAGTTCCGCAACTGTAGGTGAGTCTCCATGGAATACAGTTTCAGGAAGGCGGTTCTGGCAAGCAGAGTTGACCATCA
>NW_006160001.1:1762594-1773043 GCF_000334495.1 Tupaia belangeri chinensis | reverse complement strand
TGAGCCCCCGGGGCCGTTGGGCCTCAAATTACTATTTTTTAAAAGTAAAAATACTCACAACAAAAATCCAATCTGCACAGACAGATCTTTTCCTCAAATTACTATTTTTTAAAAGTAAAAATACTCACAACAAAAATCCAATCTGCACAGACAGATCTTTTTTTATTTTTGGTAAAGGTTTTTGCCTTAGGGCACATGCACTCACCAGAAAGAGAAAGAGAGAGAAAGTGAGAAAGAAAGTGAGAAATAACCCCGCAGGGGGGATGGTCATGCTGCAATCCCCTCTTCTCCAATTTCCTCCCAGGATCTTGGGCATCCACGTACATGTGCCTGGCAGGAGTTTCAAGCCACTGGTTCTGGGCCTCGAATCGTGGTAAACCACGTGGGAGCTAAGCAACATAACTGCTATGCCATCTGCTGGCTCTGATACAGATCTTAAAAAATATAAGCCTCTCTTAGCCCCCTTCCTCCATTCCTAGACCTGCTCTACAAGAATAACCCTAGTAACAAATTTTTTGTAACCCTGCCCAGGATATTCTTAGGGAGTAAATATTTATGTATTTACCCCATAAATATTTTGAAAACTTAAATAGATGGGACAGATATTCTATGTGCACATTTCTTTTCTTTATTTTTCTCTCTTTATTTATTTATTTATTTATTTTTTGAGGGTTTTTTGTTACAAGGCAAGTGTGCTTGCCAGAAAAACACAGACAGACAGAGAGACAAAGTGAGAAATCATCCCCCAGGGGGGATGGCCACACGGCAATCCCTTCTCCTCCATCCTCCTCTCAGGATCTTGGGCATGTATGTACATGCGTCCGGCATGAGTTTAAGCTACCGGGTCCGGGATTCTAACTGCAGTCAACTACATGGGAGTCCAGTGACATAGCCATTATGCCAACTGCTGGTCCCTATATGCACATTTCTGATTCTTGTTTTGTTTTATTTTGTTTTTTTCCTCAAATTTTATGCCTTGATATTTGCATGGGAGCACTTACATATGATCATTCTTCTTTTGAAATGATGAAGCATAGTTTTCAGTCTTCTATTGATAGATCTTTAGATTGTGAAGAGTTTTTGGCTTTTACAGCGTTCTTCCAATGAGTATCCAAGTGTGTATCTGTACATATTATAACGTTGCAAGTATGAATGTTTGTAAGCCTAGATTTCTACTCAAATAGAAAAGTCTTTAACTTATTTTTCTTTTCTAAGAACATAGGAGGCTTTAAGAAGAAATTTCCTATGGTCTTATATCAAAACACTTGCACCTTCATCTTTAGACATCATGTTCCAGCAATTTCTAGGAAAACAAGTTCTTATAATTGTTTCTGGAACAAGAGCTAAGAAAATAGACTTAATAACATTTCTCTTTTTCTTGGGTGTGCCATCTAACTCTCTTAGCCTGGCTGTTACATACTGAGTTTGAATGAATATTTCTCCCTGGTCTGTTCCCCACATACTTCCCTTGGGAGTAAGGAAATTACCTGAACATTATTTCAAAGTGACTAAGCAACACGCGTTAATATTTGGTAATGGACAAAATAATCACTGTTGTGTTAGAACTGGATAAATGCCGCTACATTTAAGAAGCTGATATGATAGAACACAAAGCTGAGTGCCTTTGGGAAGTTTTTATTTCAGTCTAGATGGAAGTTACTCAAGCACCAATGGTATCACAAACACAAAGATATAGCTTACTGTAATTCCCTTCAATAAATTTCATGTTTAGCATTTGAACAAAGTTCAGAGGCAATCTAGCAATTAGTTTAGACACTCCCCTCGTCTTTTGAAAAGTCTACCTATTTCCCTTCTCCATGAGTGAAAGAGACAGAGAGAGGGAGAAAAGGGGCAGAGAGAGGGACCATGATTCGTCTCCCACTTCAGTTATTCCTAGACCATGGGTACACATAATCAAGTGTGTTCAGGGAGGTCTCCGGATACAAACCTAAAACTTGCCCGTGTGAGTCAGCCTCACAGTGTTTCACCACTGCTATATCACTGTCTGCCTTCCTTCTCCTTTTTGGTTTAAAACTATTTCCTTTGTGTTGAAGTCTTTTTGATACTTACAAAGCTTCATTCCTTTTTTTTTTTTTTTTTAAGAGAGATTTTTGCTATGGGGCACATGTGCTTGCCAGAGACAGAGAGACAGAGAAGCGGTCAATCACCCTCCAGGAAAGATGGTCATGCCACAATCCCTTCTTCACCATTCTCCTCTTGGGATTTTGGGCATGCACACACACATGCCAGCTGTGAGGTTAAGCCGCTAGGTCTAAGATTTGAACCACGGTCGACTACATGGGAGTTCAGTGACATAACTATTAAACCATTTGCTGGTCCCTGTAAATCTTTACTCTAAAGTAATATTTAGATGGGCCAGCCCTGTAGTACAGCATTGTGCATTGGGAGCCAGATCCAACATAGGGGACCACAGTTTAAATCTTGGCCCCCAGAGGCTTGAAAAACACACCAAGAACATATATATGTGTGTTTGCCCCATGGGCTGGAGAAATGGAGGCAAGAGATTGTAATATGACCACACCCCACTAGAGGGTGTTCTCTCTCTTTCTCCCTCTCTCCTTTTCCTTCAGTGAGTGTAAATACCCTCTAACAATTAAGAAAATAAAAATTTTAACTAAAGAAGATAAAGTGATGTTTAGCTATAATAGATCAACCTAACAAGATGCTATTAGGTTTTCTTTTTTAATCCATTTCCATATTTAGGTCTAATGCACATATATTCTAATCTTCTGAAAACCCGTTACATATAAAAATTGTTGTACTGAAAAAGAATGTAGCTTAGCAGAGGAGTTCATATTATTTCCTCCCCATAACCTAATCACTTAGCAGCTATAACAAGTATAGGGAGTGTCACTTCCAGCCATAGCTAAGTAACTCCATTAAACTGGCCTTCCTGCAAATAACAATATAAAACACTAGAAAAATACTTGATAAATCAAACTCAAAACATTTAAAGGCAGTGGAGAGTGATCAAAGTGGGCAGATTGTAAAAGGGAGTCAACACTTAGCAGAAAGGAAAGACATCAAGTGGGTTTCCCGAATTTTACCATCCTCATTCTGAGACTAGTCCAAATCTGCACATGAGGGAGCTAAAATTCTGTCTGAAAACTTGTGGTATTTCTGGATTAAAGAACCAAAGTTCAGAGCTCAGAGAAAGCATAGCCTTCGGAAAATGAGGAAAGAAATTACATAAAGGAGAAAATTAGAGAGGAAGGGGCCCAAATTCTATTTAAACTCCATATTAATTATTGGCTAATCTCCGAATCATACTTTTGCAAGTCAAACTCAAAGTAGCCAAACTAAGGCTAGAAAATGAGATTATTTTGCTACTTACTGAAGGCAGTATTAGGTCCGCAATTTAACCACACTGCTTGTCCATCTAAAAGGAAAAGCAGGGTCATTTTAGTAGCAGATCAGTACCCAGTCTTCATAACATCTTATTTACAATATCTAGTTCACACTTTGAAATTACTTTATAATCCAAAAATAAATAAATGAACCAAGAAAATGTGATTTCTTTTCTTTTTTCTTTTTTTTTTTTTGAGAGATTTTTGCTATAGGGCGCATGCGCTCACCAGACAGACAGACAGAAAGTGAGAAATCACCCCAGGGGGGATGGCCACAATCCCTTCTCCTCCATTCTCCTCTCGGGATCTTGGGCACGTATGCACACGTGCCCGGCGTGAGTTTAAGCCACTGGGTCCGGGACTCGAACCGCAGTAGACTACATGAGAGTCCAGCGACATAGCCATTATGCTAACTGCTGGTCCCTTATTCTTATAAGAAAAACAATCGTGGAGAATGACCCCAATAGCATCTAAGTATTGGAATAACAAAATAATGCTTTAAAAGCAGTGATGACAATAAATATGTTCAATGAGGTAAAGGAAAATATACTCATGATAAAGAAAATAATATGGACTATCAGTAGAAAAATTAAAAAACATATTTTAAAAAAGCAAACTGAAACTCTAGAACTGAAATATACAGTACCTATAGCACAAAATTCACTAGATAGAGTTAACAGCAGAATGAAGATAAAAAAGGGAAGCATTAGGAAACTTAAAAATAGTTCAGAAATGATCAAATTTGAAAAGCACAGAGAAAAAGACAGAAAACAACACAGCCTCATGGGTGTTTGGGACTGTATCCATGTATCTAACATATTTGTAAGTGGAGGTCAGAAAGAGATGAGAAATATAATGTGGCTGAAAAAATATTTGAGGATATACTGGCTGAAAAATCTCTCAAATTTGGTAAAAAGACTTAAATTCACAAATTCAAGATTCTAACCAAATGCCATGTACATGAATAATAACAGCATTTTAAAACCTCTAAGCACATTATTGACAAAGTATTGCTAATGAAAAGAGAAAATTTTGAAAGCAATGACACTCTATATAGGGGGAGAAGATTCAAATAAGACTGACTTCTTATCAGAAGTAATGAAGGCTGGAAAACTGTGGAATAGCATCTTTAAATGATTAAAATGAAAAAGAAATCAACTCAGAATTCTATATCCAGCAAAAATATCCTCCAAGAATGAAGTGAAATAAAGACATTTTCAAATCACATATACAAAAAGTATATATTTTCAATAGAGAGCTTCACTTAAAAAAAATTTGTACCAGATAAAAACTTAAATCTCCAGGAGACATTTAAGAACACCGAGAAAGGTAAATATAATGGTTAATATAAAAGAATAGTTTCTTCTTAATTTTCAAAAATTATATATCACATTGAGGGTTTTGTCTTGTCTATAGATGTAATATACACCCATGCACACGTTTCTGGAGTGATTTTCAAGCTGCTTGGTCTGGGGCTTGAACCGTGATCAGTCACGTGGATGTCCAGTGCCTTAACCTGCATGCCAGTTGCTAGCCCTTTCTTTAGAATTATTAAGAATGATGTTATCCCTCACTTAAATTCACTTAACAGAATTTAGAAAGAAAAAAATAAAACCAGAAAACTCATTATTAAGTAATTACAGGGCATTTCCTGAAATTATAAAGTAAGAAAGCTCTGGGTGGCCCTCTTGGTCTCAATATCTCATGTTATCATTGCTGAATCCTTTTTTTGATATTTAGAAGTGATATATATCTCTTAAGTAGTCAAATTTTATAATACATTTTAGATTAAAAACCCTAGGAGGGACCTGTTTAGTTTTGCACAATACAAGGGTACATTTACAAAATAACATTATTGGACTGGCCCTGTAGTCTAGTGGCTAAGGGATCTGACTGAGGTTTGAATTCCAGCCCTGGGAGCTTGAAAAACATGCCAGGGGTATGTGTGTGCATGTCCAAAATCTTGACAGGATAGAGAAATGGAGGAGAAGAGATTGCGGTATGACCACACCCCATTGGGGAGTGCTTTCTTCCACTGTCTCTCACTGGCAAGCACACATGTCCACTGGAATTAAACAAAACAAAACATTTTAATGTCTCTTAGGTTTTATTAGAAGTAATGTCAATATCACCACCAATCATAATCAAGGAGGCACTCGCTAAGGCCTCAAAGTGAATCTTTCAGATATGAAATGTGGGGTCAGCCCTATAGCACACTAGTTAATGGAACTATGTCCCACATGACCAACCACAGTTCGAATCCCGGCTTTAGTGGCTTACAATATGCACGTGTGTCTCCAAAATCTTGTGGGAAGGAGAACTGGAGGAAAATGAATCGTGGCATGACCATGTCCCATTTCTCTCCTTGTCTCTGTCTCTGTGTCTCGCTCTCTCTCCCTCACTCTTTGTCTCTAGCAAGCACATGTACACTGTGGACATTAAAAAAAAAATTAAGATATCAAATGTGATGCTATACCAATAAGATACAGAATTCTTAAAGATGAGGGTAATTGTAAACCAACATCCACTGCTTAGAAGCCATTTTCTTCACAAAACTTCCAATCCCTTCAAATTCCAATAGTCTGGTAATCAAATACCATCCAACATATAATTATAGATATTTTCAGTAATTGAACAAATAGCATTATAGTTGTATTTCACAATTTGCATGGGTGATTTAAAATAGATGATAGAAAGAGACTTGTGCGTTACAGAAGTATTTTTCCTCCAAGAAGTTGGACAGGATAGAAGTACACTGCACTCATACCTTTCTTACAATATGAGACTTTCTGATCGAAATGATCATTCCAAATTTGGGGGTCCAGTGATCAGAGAATACTCGTTACCTTAATAAAGGTCAAAAGTTAGACTGTTCGGGCACCAGCCATTGGCACGGTGGTTAAGGCAGCTACATCCCACATGGCTGACTACACAGCTTGAGTCTGAGACCTGGCAGCTTGAGAAACACATTATGCGTGTGCCTAGCACCCAAAATCCCAAAAGGAGGGCAAAATGAAGGAGAAGAGATTGTGGCATAACTATTCCCCATGGTGGGTGATTTCTCACTTTCTCTCTCTTACTCTCTCTCCTCTGTTTTTCTTTGGTGTGCATGTGCGCTCGCTGGTAAATCAAAATAAAAAAAAGTTGGATTGTTGATTTTACTATATGAGGAAAAGTGAAGAGTTTGAACTCAGACATATTGAATTTGAAATACAGATACATTGGTCTGAAACTCAGATGAAATTACTGCAATGGAACTAGTGCACAAGCAATCACTGAAAGTTTGGATGTGGGTGTGCTGTCAGGAGACTATACAGATTAAGAAAATAATGTTAAGGATGGGGCCCTGGAACAAACCTACATCTCACAGGCAAGTGAAAAACAAGAAGCCCAAGGAGATGATGGGGAAGAAAATAAGAGGAATGGAGCCACAGTGGAGAGTTTTCTTGCATTTCATAAAAGGAAGAGAGAACATCAAAGAGGAGTATTAAAGGGAGCAGAATAAATACCTGCTTTTGCAACGTAGTGTTTATCAGTGCTAAGCAAAGATGGCTGTTTTAACTTAATAAATAACTTAATAAATACCATTGGTATTTTTAAGCTTTTTAAAATTTCAGTTATTGTCAGGTAAATTTTAAAAACTGTTGGACACAGCTTAGGTATAAGTTTCTTAGGGTTCCTGCCATAAATTGACATAAATTGCATAGTTTAAAAACAACAGAAATCGATTCTCTCACAATTCTGGAGACCAGAAGTCCGAAATCCAGGTGTTGGAAGGCTGGGTTGCTTCAAACAAATTATGGCATGACCATATCCCATTTCTCTCCTTGTCTCTGTCTCTCTCTCTCTGTGTCTCTCTCTCCCTCACTCTTTCTCTCTAGCAAGCACATATGCACTCTGGCAATTAAAAAAATTTTAAAGATATCAAATGTGATAATATACCAATAATATATTGGTCTGAAAAAGAATCTGCTGGGTGCCTGTCTCCTTGCTCCTGGTGGTTGTCCATAATCCTTGGTGCTCCTTGGCCTGAGGCAGGATAACTCCAATCTCTGTTCCTATAGCCCAGGGTGTCCTTCCTAAGTATCCATGTCCAAATTCCCCAGTTGTTATGAGTACAGAAGCCACAGAATATAATCTCATGTTGACCTGGTTAAATCTGCAAAAATGCTTTTAAGGAAGTCATATTCTGAGGTTTTGAGTAGATATGGGTATTTGGAGGATCCTATTCAACCCATTATACCAACTCTAATGGTATGATCACAAATTTACAGGTGTTCCAGCAACTAACTGTAGAACATTAAAAAATATTTAAATGTGCAAAAATAGTTGTATTTTAGGTGGGCACTAAATTGGTCTCCTTTGATTGTCATAGAAGCCCAAAGAATTCTACTTCATAGAATTCTTCATATGGAATATTTTTATTTGAAATCTCATCTGCTATAAGAAGACCTCTGTCATTTTTATAAATAAGAATTTTTCTTCTCAGTGAAATATAGAATCAGAAAGATTTTCCAACCTTGGAGACTTGGTTTGACAGGGTTTCCATGGCTTTGCAGATGACTAACATAATGGACTCTAAAACTTAAGTAATGAGAGGTGTGGCAAAGGACCATATATTTATTCAGAGGAAAAGTGCCTTTTGTTCATTATCACCAAATACTTACTCTGTACCATGGTCTTCTGGGTACCATTAGGCATTAAATGTACTAGGTCCTTAAAAAAAAAAAAATCAATCCCTGGGATGACGTTGGGAAGGCACAAAAAATATAGACCAACATAAGAGCAATGTTTTTAAATATTAATTCTAACATGATTTGGGTCCATCCAGTCAATTCAGGAAGTGATTCTAAGATATGATAAATAACAAGACCCTGGCATTTGATAGAAAGTGGTCAGATATGGAGGATCTATTGCTGAGTGAAGTAAGCCAGACTATGAGAGAAAGATACTGTATGTATCCACTTAATATATACCGACTGTCTGCACTCTGTGGTAGAGAGCGAAATATTGGAGGACATGAAAGCAATGAAAGTACTTAACGAGAATAAGACAGTATGGAATGGGGGAGGTGAAGAGAAGAGGATAGAGAAAGATAGCAAGAGAATAAATAGAGAGGCAGGACGTTAACGGTCAATACTATTTGATCACTCTTGGTTTCTCCCTGAGCTTCCTTCCTTGTGTAATACCTTCCAGGGTCCCCAAACTCTAAACCAGGCTTAGCTGAGCAGGAACAAGATCCCAGGAATAAGCCCTTGGAACTACTGGACATCCAGACAGACAAGTCCTTCAGATCCAGAAACAGCCACTCACCTCTCCAAGGCTATCATGTAAGGGAGCTGTCATGTAAACTCACAAAGAATGTGAATTTAAGAGATAAGAGATCATTCTAGAATCAGGATGGAGAAATATCCCACGATCACAGTACTAGGAGGTGTGGATGGAAATAACCAAACTCTCTGAGACTTTTTTTAAAAAATAATTATTTTATTTAACTTTATTTATTTATTTTGACTAGAGAGAGAGAGAAAGTGGAAAGCAAGCCACCAGGTCTGGGACTCGAACTGCAGTCAGCTCCGTGGCAGTTCAGTGCCCTTAACCACCAAGCTACCTGCCTGTCCCTGAGACTTTTTTTTAAAAAGTTCATTCATTTGTGTGTGATCACCACCTGAGATACATCCCTGAGAGCGCTGAGAAAAGTGTCCTGGGGGGCTTGGACACAGCGGCTCGTGTATTTAGTTCTGAGAGGTGAAGATACAAGTGAAACTGTAAATGAACACACAGAGTTTTCATATGGCCTGGCCCAAAAAGGGAGACCATGACAGGAGGGAGTTCTAGGTGGACTCAGAAATTAGGTCAAGAATTGGCTAAAAGCACAAGTCTGTCTCAAAAGGACTCAAGAGTCAGCAGAAAAGAATGTGAGTTTAAGAGATAAAGCTTTGCTCTAAGTTCCAGAGTCAGGATGGAGAAATATCCCACGACTGGACCAGAGGGCTGTTTCAGGGGATTAACCGCTTATTAGCTGGCATGCGCCTTGCCGTGGAAGAAACAGAACAAGGAAGGAGGTCTGTTCTAGCTCTCAGGTGGTTTCCACGCGCGCTCCGGACGTCGTTGTATTTCACTATATAAAGGGAGGTCCCTTATGCTTTTCCAAAAGGCCCAGAGAGTGGAACGATTAGACGGTATTTTTTTTAAAGAAGCAAACCACGTTGTCACATACGCTGCTTTTCACGAAAAGAAGGCTTCGGGATTGCTGCAGAAGTTGCATTTGTGGGCGCGGGCATTTCCAGACAGGACCCCAGGGCGGGGAGAAACGGGGTCCTAGAAATGGATTCAAACACGTTCGCGTCGCTCTCTAGGACAGATGGAAACCGGCGCAGAAGTGTGGTCGACGGGCTTGACTTTGGCGGAGGATTTTCCGCAGGGGAGCCCAAGGTTCTGGTGTCTGGCTGAGGTCAGGCGGCCTGGTGGGCCACCACCGCGTTGCCCAGCGGTCTCGGCGGTCCCTCGGCTCCTCCTGGGTCCCACGGTGCGGCGCTGGCGGGGCAGGAGACGCGCGGGCCGCGAGGCCTCGGCTCCGCCCGCGTTTTCGTTTCCACTTTCCTTCCCGGGCCTCTCCCCCTTCCTTCCCCGCCCCCGGGAGCACCTCCCGCAGGGTCCCGGCCGCCTCCCCGCGGGACCCAGAGGAGGAGAATTCCTGTGGGTCCCGGGAGTGCCAAGAGTGCGCAGCAAGACGGGAAATTGCAAAAGTCCTCGGCCCTCTGCCCTCCCCGTGGCTTTCTCGTAACTCCCGCCCCTCGGCGCCTGTCCCGCGGTTGATTCATAGCCCCGGCCCGGGCCTCTGTGTCCACACCCGCGTCCACACCGGCGTCCGCCCCGCGCCCCCTGGCCGCCGAGGACCCGGCCGGGCAGGAGGAGCCTTCGCCCGAGGAGTGAGTACCCACGACCCACCTGGCCCGGTTCTGCTTCGCCCCGCGCCTCCCTCGGTGACTTTTCCGACCGGCAACCCGGGCGTCGCACCCGAAGGAATCCGACAACTTCGCATCGTTCCTGGCGGGTCGCGGCCGCGGCACGGCGCCTG
>NW_006160001.1:1746387-1762543 GCF_000334495.1 Tupaia belangeri chinensis | reverse complement strand
GCCGGGCTCAGAGGGGGCCCCCGCCTCTGGCCCGCCCACCTGGTGGGTAACACTGACTTAATTCCTTACAGAGCGCAGGGCTGGGCCCTTACCTAGCCTGCTATTAAAGTCGCCGTCCCAGCCGCTGACCAGGACTATTTGTTGATTTAAAATTCTCATTTGAACCAGTTTCGCCTCTTTTCCAACAGACACATCAACAGAGTGGGAGTTAATTGCCCTACGTGGCCTCCCCTCCTCCTACCCCTCATTTCTCTAGGAATCCGTGTGTCTCCCTCCATCAGGTCCCCTTTAGGGGTGGAAGTGGGAGGCGCTCTTGCACAGGTTGGGAGAGGAAATCCCGGTGACTGCAGGGTGGAGGGTGCCTGGGCAGATGCTTATCTTTGTCTCCAGCCGGGAAAAGAAGTGGCTAGCACCCTCTCCTGCGCGCGCGCGCGCGCACACACACACACACACACACACACACACACACCTTTACAGACCAGAAACCTAGGCGTGGAGGGATTCAGTAAGTTATCCAAGACCGTATAATTAGCTGTGGCAACACCGAAGTCAGAACCCCAGGTCTTTCTGGCAAGGGCTTTTACAGCAACACCATGGTTCGTTCGTTCCTTTCTTTCTTTCTTTCTTTCTTTCTTTCTTTCTTTCTTTCTTTCTTTCTTTCTTTCTTTCTTTCTTTCTTTCTTTCTTTCTTTCTTTCTTCTTTCTTTTAGAGAGATTTTTGGTATAGGGTGCATGCACTCACTGGAGAGACAGAAAGTGAGAAATCACTCCCTCCCCAGGAGGGATGGCCACACCTCAATCCCTCCTGCATTCTCCTCTCAGGATTTTGGGCACACTAGCACATGAGCCTGGCATGAGGTTTAAGCCACTGGATCCAGGACTTGAACCACCGTCAATTGCATGGGAGTCTGTAACCATTAAGTCATCTGCTGGTCCCTGGTTTTTTCCTTGACCTGTCCTTGAGCCTCCCACCCATACACCTATCCATCCTTCCGGAGGCCATGTGGCAGGAGGCACAGTGATGGGGGCCTCTTAGTAACTGATCTGCCTTGGCAAGACTTGGAGACCAAGCTTATTCTCTAGCTAGAGAGGAGTAAACGTGAGCGTGGATGTAGGCCAAGAGAAGAGAGGATCCTCTGCTAGAAGGGAAAGGAACTTTGGGTCTTAGTCCTGGCTCTAACCTGACTTAGACTTGGGTCAAGTAACTTTTGCCTTTTAGTCTCAGTTTCCTTGTTGGCAAAATAATATGGTTCATAGTCCGGAGTAGACACTCTTCTAAGTTCTTCACAGTGTGTCTGCTCACTTAAAACTTTACGGGTGGAGAAAGTACTAGCACCGTTGTCCTCATCTGAACCAGAGAGGTAAAGTAACTCGCCTGTGGCTCCATGGTGGCAGTCTGGATCTGGCTCTGGTGTCTGTGCACTTCCAGTATGCTGTACCTTGAGCTCTGGGGACGCTGTACAGAGTGGGCTAGAGGGTGGCATCTCACTATTGTCCTACGCTGTCTCTGTTTCAGGCTGCTCAGAGACTGTTGAGGGTGAAGGATCCAAAGCGGTCATACTGGTTGGGAGTTGGCTAACTTAGCTGTGTCTGAGAATCATTCTTGGAGCTGTTCAAGGCACAGTAACCAAGGGACCTATTCAGAACCTTCAGCCTGTGCTGTTCGGTGTCTCCTGGGTAGCCTTCAGTACTGTTAGGTTGCCTCTAGTGGCAGTGAGCTCACCACCTAACTTTCACTGCTGGACAGAGCTAGTTCTCAGCTGTACCTGGCCTTGGAACTCACGTCTTGGCTGGGTTCTACCTCCAGTTATCGAGGCAAATGTGTCTGAGTTTTGAGTATCAAAAGCCGCTTTGAAAGGGCAGGACTGGTCTTGTCTGTCCAGCAAGGACCTGAACCGCACTGGGGAGAACACTTCTACAACCTCTGTCCCTTTACCCTTTCCTTTAACCTGAACAGGCCAGGAACACATACGGGGGGTCACAGATGGTTTTGTAACACAGAATGGGTCTCAAATGTTTCTGTAACCCTTCTGTCCTGAGAAAGGAACCAAGTCAGGAAAATATTTAGGATTTTCAAAGAGAAATCGGTGCTATTGTATTTGAGAAGAGGAAGAGTGTATTTGCTTTGTGGGAACTGGGCTGGGGTGTTGGTTGGCTCCTGCAGAAGGAAATCTTAGTGAGTGTCCTCTCTCTCACTTACAGGAACAGTGAACCTTGGCCCTCCTTTCCCTGGGGGAGGAAGGCCTTTTTGATTCTTTAAAAACAAGAAAAAATAACACAAAATCTGTGTGAGATGCAAAAAAGAAAACCAAATAGAATATGCTTTTCTCTGTCTTGATAGATGCAAGCTTCCTTGCAGCTGTACGAAGCCAGTTTCTTTTCCAGTAACTGCACCCTTGGCTTCACTGCTTCCCTTCCCTCCTCATTTTAGTTCCACCGATTTCTCTGCATTTATTTTCTCCAGGTTACATTTTATCTTATTTTATTTTAATGTTGTTATTGTCAGGGGTGTGTGTACTTGTCAGAGAGAGAACGTAATTGGAATGTAGTTGTGTCACAATCTCTTTTTTTCCTGCCTTCTCATCCTCCTGGGATGTCTTCAGCTTCCCATGTCTTATAGACCGTCCCATGTCTGCATATACGTTTTTTTTTTTTTTTCTCTAATGTCTGCATATTACTCCAAAGTAGAAATAGAAATCATGTCTCCATCTCTTCCCTTACTAATGGACATTTATGGTTATTTAACATTGTTCAGCATTAGGAATGGTATTTAGGGAAGCTTATGTATTTACTTGTGTGCACAAGTGTATTTCTGTGGGACAGAATCCAAGGAGAGAGATTCCTGGGTCAAAGGAATTACCCATTTTCCACTTGATAGATACAACCCTTTAAATTGCATTACTCTTCCCCCTCCCCGAGTGCCCTTAACCACCACACCACCTGCTGGCCTCCCAACTATTATTTTTTAAAAATATTTTCAAAGCTTATAAATGAGTGAAACCTAATAGCATTTTCATTTGCATTTTTCTAATTACTACTGCAACTTAATATCTCTGTATATTTGTGAGTCATTTGTTATTCTGTGAATTACTTGTTCATGTCCTTTCCTCATTTTTCTACTGAGTTGATTTTCCTTATTCCTATTTGTCGTAGATGTTCTCTCCTGCTCTGAATCTTAATCCTTTGCCTATATGAATGATGCAAATATTTTCCTAGCATAATGTGTACTGTATCTCTCTCTTATTATCACAGGGCACGTGTGCTTGCCAGAGAGAATAAGCAACCACACCCCAGTGGGGGCATAGGCACACTATAATCCTTTTTCCTCCATTTCTCCATCCTGTGAGGATGTGAGGCACACATACACATGCACCCAGTGTGTTTTTCAAGCCGGTGGGGCCAGAATTTGAACTGCAGTCAGCTATGAGGGATCTGGCCCCCATGCACAGGGTTTAACCCATTGTACCACAGGGCTGACCCACATAATGCTCTGTCTTTCCATTTTTTTTTATTGTGGTAAAATATACATGTATAATATTTTCCATCTTCACTATTAACTATACAGTTCAGTAGTATTAAATACATTCATGTGTTTGTGCACTCATTATCACCATCCATCTCCAAAACTCCTCGTCTTGCAAAACTGAAATTCTATACCCATTAAATAATAACTTTGTATTTTCCCCATTCCCCAGGCTCTGGCAACCACCATTCTATTTTCTGTCTTTGTGAATTTGACTGCTTTAGGTATCTGATGTAAGTCAATGAAAGTGAATGACTTACTTGAATTAATGTAACCTCTTCAAGGTTCATCTATCATAGCAAGTATTATGATTTCTTCATTTTTCCATTATGTTAATATCAATTCATCGTGCTTTTGTCTTTATTTTGCTGCACAGATGTTTTAAATGTTTATGTGAACAACATAGAAATCTCATGATTTCTGTGCTTTGTCTAACTTAGGAAGGCATTTTTCACCTTAAAAAATATTTTAAAAATTATTTTGTTTTGGGACCAGCAGATGACATAATGGTTACATCGCCGGACTCCCACATAGTTGACCATGGTTTAAGTCCCAGACCCGACAGTTTAAAACTCATGCTGGCCACATGTGCATGTGTGCTCAAAATCCCAATAGGAGAATGGAGGAGAAGGGATTGCAGCATGGCAATCCCCCCCCCCCGCGGGGGAGGTGACTTCTTGCTTTCTGTCTCTCTGTCTCTCTGTGGTGAGCTCACATGCCCTATACCAAAAATCTCTTTAAAAAACTATTTTGTTTTTCTCTAATACTTGCATTTTGGTTTTCATATTCAGCTCTTTAAAATAACAAATTTATTTTATAAGGTGAAAAGTAAGGGTATAAGTTAAAAAGTTTTAGATGGCTGATCCAACATCATTTATTCATCTTGTTTCTAACTCATTTGAAATTATGTTTTTATCATAAAGTAAATTTCTATTTTTTATAAGTCCATTTCCCAAGTCTATTTTGTTTCATCAATTTTTTTTCCATTTTAATTCTTTCTTTCATGAACAAGAGAGTCAGCACCCCCAATTCAGTCCTCACCCTGCAATCCATCCCAACCTTCAGCCAGCTCTGAAGTCAGGTGCATACCCAGAATACTCAGGGAGGTCTCTGGACTTGAACTGGGGACCTTGCCATGTGGGATTGCCTTGCAGGGCATCACAGTTTATGGCTACACCACTATCAGACCCCCTCACTGATTTTTTTTTTTTGTCTTTTCCTATATTAGTACCACCCCGTGTTAAATACTACAGCTTTATCTGTATATTTTTATGTCTAGGAATATCGATTTGCATTTTTCTCAAAGAAAATTTTTTAGAAATGGTTCTCATACATTTTCTGTTTTGTATAAACTTTGCAAATAGCTTATCAAGCTTAATAAGATCCTGTTGGAATTTTTCTTGGGATTTTATTGAGTTTTATTTAATGTTCATTCTCGTGTGAGCTCAAGCACTGAGGAAGCAATTCATACAGGAAAGCCTTGGCGACTGACTCAGTCAGTTTGGTGACTGACTCACCTGGTTTTAAGTTTGGCTTCATACTGCATTAACTGTCAACTTGGACGAGTTACTTTTAACCTAGTTTACCCATAATTTCCTCATCTGTATATGGGGATAGTCATAGGAGCTCTTTCAAGGGACTGTTACAAGGATTCCATTTAATAAATGCTTGTAAGTCACTTATTAAGTCACTTGGCATAGTTAGCATCCAATACATGTTAGCAGAGATCATTTTCATATTTTTCTTTACATCCTACTCTGGCTTTACAAAGTGCCTCATTGGTATTATATTACCAGTAAATATTTCCCTTTACTTATTGATAGTTTCCTAGGAGACAGAAGTATGTAATGAACATAGTAGTGCTTCTCAAGCATCAATGTGCATAGGAAGCGCCTGGACATCTTGTTTAAACACAGATTTTTATTCATAGGTCTAAGGTGTGACTTGAGATTCTGCATTACTAATAAACTTCCAGGTGATGTCCTTGCTGCTGGTCCTTTGTCCACACTTCGAGTACATTGTCTTTCACTGGTATTTACAGTGAGGCTGCTAGTGGTAGTATTTCTTGTTTGTAATAAAAATGATGGGCAGTACTTGTACATTGCTTTGCTTTCCTATGATATGCTAAAGAACCAAATTATGTTTGTTCTTCCTCCCATCCTCCTGTCCACCATCCTTTTCTTCCTTATTTATTTATATTAAAAGAAAGAGAGTTAATGACAGCATTATCTTAACACCTGGTTTTATTCTTAGATCTGAAATCACTGAGGTATATTTGACTGTCTGAAATATTTAAAACTGTTGGCTTAAGATAAAGATACTCACATAAAATATTATTCAGTCTAAGTATGAAATCTAAAGCCAACTAAAAGAAACCCCACAATTGGAAGTGGATTAGCAAATAGAAAAACTGAGAGACATGGAGCCATGGAGCTCGCAGGTGATGTGGTGGTTAAGTGTGCTATACTCCCACATGGTTGGCCGCAGTTTGAGTCCCGAACCTGGCAGCTTGCTTTCTCGTTCTCTCTTTCTCTCTCTCTCTCTCTCTCTCTCTCTCTCTTTCTCTCTCTCCCTCCCTCTCCCCTTTTCTGGTCAAATTAAAATAAATAAATTAATCAATTTAATTAAATTAAAAAGTATGTGAAACATAAAAACCACTTGAAAACATGAGAAATAAACAAATAAAAACTCTTGGAAAACATAGAATATAGTTTCACCGTTCGAGAACACAGTGGGGCCAACTTTTGAGAAGGTAGACCAATAACAGCTATACTGTGCTGTGGGTAAAATTCCACACATTTTGTTATCTCTGAGTCACCTCTGTTTATGCCCCGTCTTCTTATGGAGGATTTTGACTAAGTTAACTTCTGTATTTAATTCAGTAAGGCCGTCTGTCAGAGGAGATGGTATGTCTTTCCACCCAGAAATGCATTATTAGAGTATCTGTTCTTGCTCAGGAACTGAGAGGTCACTTTTTCGTACCAAAACACATAACATCCTACTAGGTTGATCTACTGGGTCATCAAAAAAGTCATTAATAATTTTTGCAAAGAAACACAGAAAAATATGTCAGAACTTTTCTGATGACCCAGGAAAAAAATACCTAAAAGTACCTAAAAAAAAGTACTTTTTAGGTTTGCTCCATTGCAAGACTGGATTCAAATCATAAATGTGAGTCACTTAGTTTTATTGGGATATATGGTTGAAGTGTGGAAATAATAGAAATTCAAATGTGGAAATAATGAAATTGCTACTACTTGCACAACTGGATTCAATATTTTAAAACATATACATACACAGAAATATATGTTTTAGAGACTGCTTTAAGCTGCAGAATTACATAACTCAAAAGAGTTACTCATATTTTCTTCCATCTCTCTATCTCCCTTCCCCCATCTCAGTTCTAAATTTATAATTGTTAATAGACAGGTATGGGTCCAGTCAGTGGCAGCTGGATCCCACATGGCCGAATACCGTTCAAATCCCAAACTCCGTGGCTTGAAAAACACTGGGAGGGAGCAGAAGATGGTGTAATGGTTACATCACTGGGCCCCCAAATAATCAACCATGGTTTGAGTCCCAGACCCAGGTGCTTAAAATTCATGCCAAGCGTGTATGTGTGTGTGCCCAAAATCCTGAGAGGAGAATGGAGAAGGGATTGTGGCGTGGCCATCCCCCTCAGGGGGAATTTCTTGCTTTCTGTCTCTCTGTCTTTCTCTTTCTCTCTGGTGAGCACAGGGCCCTATAGCAAAGATCTCTCTCTAAAAAAAAAATGAAGAAAATAAAAAGAAAAACGCACTAGGTGTGTATGTGTGTGTGCCCAAAATCTTATGAAGAGAATGGACAAGAAATTGCTACATGGCCAACTATCTGGGAAGTGCTTTCTCTCTCTCTCTCTCTCTCTCCCTCTCTCTCTCTCTCTCTAAAGAAAAAAAAAATAGTGGATATGTCATTTGTGGCCAGTTTGGATCCTTTTAACTACAAGACAGAAATAGATGTGCAAGAAATGTATTGGGGGAGCACTTGTGAAGGAGAGAGAGCAAAGTGAGCAGAATAGGCAGAGGGAGCCGTCAGAGCCAATGGAGGTCTGACTCCCGTGAAGGGGACAGGGAAGAAGGAAGTTGAAGAGGAGCTTCCAGCTATAGTAGAGTAGTGAGAAAGCTCTGGTCAGACTGATGGGGTGATCCTGATCAAACATGCCATTAGAGGAGTCCAGAGTTGGAAGGAAAGGTTAGGCTTGATTGTTGGTGGGGAGCAGCCTGGTGGGTGTGGATATGTAGGCAGTCCAAACGGCAGTGGCTGGAGGCTGTCAGTCAGCTGTATTCTTGGAGCACAGATTCTAGTAAATAGGTTCGTCTGAAGGGACTCTGTGTGCTTCAGCTGCATGGTTGCTACACATCTTTCCCGGAGATGTGTTTGTGTCCACATCATTCCAAAACTTCCTTTTCACTCCACATCCACGGGACATCCTTCCATGTCAACACATGGATCTAGTTCGTTCTTTTTAACAATTGCATAATATCCCCAGGTAGAAATGCACCATAATTAAATTCTCAGTTCATTTCCTTTATTCTACTGAAGGACAAAATTCCAGAAATAGAATTATAGAATAATCTATGGATCAAAGAAGGTGCACGCTAAAATTTTGAGAAATGTGGCCATCTGACCTCTGTAATGGTGTACTCTTTGATCACTAGTGAGTGACAATGCCTGCTTCTGCACATCTTACCACTGAGAGGTATTAAAACCTTCTTACATTTTGTCAGTTGCATACTTCATAGACACGCAAAGAAATTCAGTCAGACACAGTTACTGTTTTATTACATTTTTGTACATTTTAGTGATCTTGCCCAGTTTTTCCTTTTTCTTTTTTGGGTATTTTCATGAATTACATGTTCATATTTTAGAGTTGTTTGCTTTTAAAAAAACTTATTTCTAAGATCTGTCCATTAATTTAAGGTAGGAGCTCCTTGCCATATATATTATTTTCAATTGCAGCACTACAAGTTTTAAATGTTTATTTGTGTGATCAATGAAGTTATATTTATCTTTATTGCTTCTGGAGTTTATACCGTGTCTGACAGTTTATAAAAATATTCACCCAGGTTTCATTCTAGGACTTTTAGTGGTTTCATTTTTTGTATTTACATCTTTGTTTATCTGAAATTTATTTGGCTGAAGAGCATGAGGCAATAGCAATAATAACAAAATTAATATGAATTGAGTTTATTATGTGTAGGTTCTCATAATCCCATTTAATCCTCATGCCAGTGCTATGAGGCAGTTCCTTTCAAATTCTCATTTCACAGAAAAGGAAATCAAAAGGGGTTAAATAATTGTGCTTGGCCATTGCTCCGGTTTGAGTGTCCCTACTGAAGCTTACCTTGCAACTTGACACTAAATGTGGCAGTGTTTGGAGGTGGAGTCTCATGGGAGGTGTTTGGGGCAAAGGATGGATCCCCTGTGCATAAATTAAGACCGGTCTCCTGGGAGGGAGCAAGTTCATAATTAGTTGCTGCAAGAGTGGGTCCTTGTACAGCAAGTGGCTACCTATAGTTCCCTGTCTGCATGGGCCCATTTGCCTTTCTGTTTTTCTGCCCTGGGGAGAAGCAGCGCAAGGTCCTCGCCAGAGCCCAACAGATACCACTGGATGCTTTTGAATTTTCCAGCCACCAGAATTGTGAGCCAAATAAACCTCTTTCTTTTTCTGTTTTTAATGCCAGAAGGCACATGCACATGGCAGAGAGACAGAAAGAGAAGAAAGAGAGAAAGAACACCACGCTGCAAACCCTTCCCCTCCATTTCTCCATCCTGTTGGGGTTTGGGGCACCTATGCACATGTGTCTAGCATGTTTTTCAAGCAACCAGGATTGAGATTCAGACAGCAGTTGGCCATGTGGAATCTGGCTCTCTTAACCACTAGGCTATGGAGGTCAGTCTGTCGCCTCTTTTCTTTATAAACCACTGAGCCCAGGTAATCTGTAATAGCGACACTAACAGACGAACATAGTCTTACAGTTATGAAGCGCCAGAATATGACTTTGACCCCCAGCAGTCTTATGTTAGATCCCACATACATAACTATGGCAGCCTTCCTTTGCCATGTATGTCTAGGCCATTATTCCAGTATCATTTTGGAAAATAATACATCTTTTCTCAAATGATTTCAAGTATCATCATTAGCATAAGCTAAACTACTACATATTTCTTTAGATCCAGAATATTCCTTGGATTCAGGTTTTCTATTTCCTTTGAGTTCACTCACCAGTTAGAGATAGCTTTAATCCTTGTTGATGATATAAGAGATCTTTCAATTGCAAAGGGGTTAAGAAGGGAGAAAAGTTTATGTTTCAATGTAAAAAATTCTTTAACAAATTGCTGAACGCAACAACTCAAAAGAAGACAAAAATCCTTAAATCTGGAAGACAAAACATAGAAGAAAATCAGTCATGTTTTAGAAAAAAGTCGTAGACTTCAGTTTCACCAGTTCAGTCTCATGTAATCTCTTGTTTAATTTGCAGTGTTACTGTGGTCTGACCTTTCCGTTAACATTCAGTATTACTATTGATATTTCAGAACTTGTCCCTACCATTAAGTTGGCCTTTCTCTTGGTAGTTTTTTGTTCTCTTATTTGTCTGTCTTTAGTTTTTCTGGTATAGTACTCCCTTCAGAATTTCTTGAAGAGCTGGTCAGTGCTGGTAGATTCTTCCAGGGTTTGTTTATCTGAGAAGGTTTTTATCTTTTCTTCCCATATGAAGGATAATCTTGCTGGATACAGTATTTTTGGTTGAAATTGTTTTTCACTTAACACTTTGAATATATTTTCCCATCCTTTCCTTGCTTGTATTGTTTCTAACTAGGGGTCCAATCCTTTTTCTTTCTTTTTTTTTCAAGAGCACTGCTGTTTGACTTCTTCCAGTCCAACACCAGCACAAAGTGAAAAGTCAGAATCCATGTGCATCTGAGCTGGGCTTTCCCTGCCCCTTTAACCAGAAAAAGCCTCTGCTGATGGGATATCCTTTGAAAGTAACTTGACATTTTTCTCCTGCCAATTTTAGTATCTTATTTCTGTTTGTGGTTTTGGTTAATCTGGCTATGATGTACCTTGAAGAAGATCTTCTTGGGTTGATTCTATGTGGGGCCCTTAGTATATCTTAGGTCTGGATATTTGAATGCCTTTCTAGGTTTGGGAAGTTTTCTTCCAGGATTTCTTGAAATAGGTTATCAATGCTTTGATTAATTTCTTCACCTTCTGGGATACCAATTATCCAGATGTTTGGACATCTAATCGTATCTAGTATTACTCATATATATGCTCATTTTGAGGGGTTATTTTCTCAGTCTTTTTGGTGAATTTTTCTAGATCAGAGGTTCTATTTTCTACATCTGAGATTAGATCTTCTGCATGATCTAGTCTTCTTTTAATACTTTCAAGGGAGTTTTTGATTTCCTATATCACAGCCTTCATCTTTAACAGTTCTGTTTGATTCTTTATTATGGCATGTATTTCTTCTTTCAGATTGTGGAAGAACTTCCTCACCTCCTGGAACTCATTGTCTCTTTTCTCCTGAATCTTCTGCAGTTCATTGTCTCTCTTTTTTTGCACTTCTGTTAGCTTTGTCACTATGAATAAACTCCTGACATTTCCAGGAGTTCCATTGTACTGTCTACAGATGATGAAGGGCTGTTCTTTCCCCTTGGGGGAGATATATTTCCTTGATTTCCCATATTTCTCGTGGCTCTGTGGTGGTGGTTTCTGGTCATCTGATGAATTACACGTTACTTCCTACCTGGCTTTTCACGGGGTGTTGAGCCGGAAGGAGGAGTTTGAGGTGAGGCTTTTTTTTTTTTTTTTTTTGAGAAAAAAGGAGGGCAGGGAAAGCACACCTCAGATGCACATGGATTCTGACTTTTCACTGGGTGTTGGGCCCGAAGGAGCCAAACAGTAGTGCTCTTGGAAAAAAAAGAAAAAAAAATTGCATTTGAGAATCATGAGGTGCCTCAAGGGAGTGACCTGCAACTCCTTATGCTGTCACAGAACTCACAACTGCACATAGCCAAACTCACCTACTTTCTTTAAACCTGTATTTGCATATGACATCATGGGGTCACCAGGCCAGTTTTGACAGGTTTGATAACACACCCAAGTTCTTGGGAAGCCAATGACTTATCATCACACAGGTTCTCATGGGGATTATTTGCAGCAAGAAAACTTCCTGGGAAAAAATAGTTCAGTTATGATGGAGCAAGAGTTGCTGGCGAAGGGCAGAGGAATACTCATTTTATTTAAAAATGATGTTTTATATATACTGAAGGATTCTGAGTAGCATCTTCACTGAGAATAAAGTTTGGTAAAGAGAAGATTTGATTAAGTTCTTCCAAACAAATGGACAATATTTCTTTTCTTTCTTTCCCTCACCACTCCCCCTCCAGATGGAATGTCTAGAGTGAAAGAGGCAGTATTTGGCAACGAAAAAGTAGGAAGGCCTGAAAGGGAATTTATTTTCATTCAAGTAAGACTGAATGCAGAGAACAGAATGGGAGAATATTGGTACACATTTTTAATCATTTGCCCGAATATTCCTGGGTAGCGGCTGTGATTGGCAAGTAGGCCTCTCCTCATGGTCTAGTTGGAATGATAGAGTTGAAAATAGAGGGAAGAGCAGATTTGGGGAAAGGACCAAGTAGTCCAGGTAAAGCTGAAGGGTCCTTTTGTCACACTTCCCTGGCTTCCTTTTCTTACCTGAAACTGGAGGTAGCAATACTCCTTTGATGGTTGTGGAGAGAGAGCTGCTGGGTGGGTGAGAGAGCTGGCGTCCCCTCCCCTGTGCAAGTCAAGCTGCCAAAGAAGAGCCTCCCCCACAGCTGGGCATGAGCTCATGCTCCGTAGGAGCTGTAGTAACAGGAGGGAGCCCAGCTGGGACAGGCTGCCCGCCTTCCCAGCTCTCAGCCCTCCTGCTCCAGGTGAGGCAGGAGGGGCTGGCTTAGTCCTGGATGTTCAGTTTGACCTGCAAGAGGGAGCCTGGTGTAGGGTGTAGAGCACCTCAGCACTTGAGCAGGGACCTCCCCCCCCTTTTCTTTCTTCCCTTCTTGGTATCCATCCAGTCCTATGACTTTAAATACTAGAAGTATGCATGGAAGACACTTGGACTTACATACCCTGGCCAGGACCGCTCCCATGAACTCCAACTTATGTACCCAGCTAGCTGCTTGATAGCCCCACATGATGCTTCACTAAGCCTCTCAAACCAAACATGGTGGAAACCGAGCTCTTCGTATAGCCCATCACATCTGTTCCTCCCTGTCTCCGGCATCTCTGTAACTGGAAATGACACTCTTGAAGGAGCTCCAGCCAAAATTCTTGGAGCCATAGATGATGTCTCACTTTGTCCCACCTTCTGTCATGCTGCTTTCTTTAAGATCTGGTCCTCATTATACCACTCTCGCTTCCACTGCTACCACCCTGGCCTAAGCCCCATGCTTCTTATCTGGCTTGTCACTCTCGCCTACTAACTACGCTCCCTCTTTTCACTCCTTCCTCTTCTCAGTTTAGGGATCTGTTCAACTTCGGTCATGCCATGGTGTCCCACCCCGACTCCACTGGTTCCCTCTGACTCAGAGCAGAGCCCAAGGTTTGTGTTTCACCTGCGCTGTTCTCTGCATGCCCGCCAGCTTCATCTCTCAGTACTCACCTCCTTGCTCAGTCTCTCCAACCACATCTGCCTCCTTGCGTTTCCTGGAATCTGCCCAGCACCCACACGCCTCCAGGCCTTTGCATAGTTTGCTGTCATCTCCAGGTTTCTGTCTTAGTCAGGGTCCCATCAGGAGACAACTGGCACTCAGAATAGGATAACTTGAAGATGATTTATTTACAAGGTGTGGAGTCGGGAGCAGGTAGGAGTGCCTTCTCTTGGGACTGGGAAGCCCCTGACTCCATGTCGGTGTCTGTTCTTTTCCTTACCCTTCCAGCTGCCTCAAAGGGGATGCTATGGGTGTCTCTGGGATATTTTTCCAGTTGCCATTTCCTATTCTACAAGTTTGATGAACTTTTTGATTTTTACAAGACAAGAGACAGCACTTGTACTCCTGCTGGTGGTCCCTAGGCAGTTGAGCCAGAAACATTGAAGCAGGTAGTGGAGGCTTAGGATGGATTGAAGTGTCAGGGCTCTGTTGGGGGTGCTGTTTCTTTTCCTCTCTTTGTTTCTCTCACTCATGGAAGAAATAAAAAGTTTTAAAATAAAATTTAAAAATGAAAGAGCGTGGATAGTGAAAATTTAAGATCCAGTTCAACTCTGCAGGACAATGATAAAAATTGGCTTTGAGTGGGTTGTTTCATTGCTGTTGTCTGCTGAGTCAGAGTTTGAAGTAGAAAAGTGAAATTCAGTGCTTCCCCTGACTAACCCATTCATAATTAAATTCAAAACATAGTTTTTTTGAGGCTCATCCAGGCTCATTCTTTGTGCCCTCAGATTGCCCCATAGTCAAAATACCTGATGAATCAGTGACTCCCTTTGGCCTGTAGTTTTCTAAGACAAAGAAAATCGGAAATCATTTAGAACAATGAAAAACTGACTATTTCCTGGTAAAATATACTAACTTATCCTTAGTTAAATTTTAATGAGGGAGATGGGAAAAATTGGAGATGTGCCCTCTCCCCCGTAGAGTTCATTTAATTTAGCTCCTTTGAGACTATGGAATTTTGTCTCTAGAATCAGAGCCAATTGTTCTTACTTAACTCTTGTTTCTAGGCTTTACCTTTTATTTCCAACCTTTGCTTGGTTTGAAAGAATTAGTTTTTATTTATTTACTTATTTATTTTAGAGTTTTGCCCATGTGCACTCACTGGGAAGAGAGAGAGAGACAGACAGACAGACAGACAGATACAGAGAGAAATCACCCCCCTAGGGGGATGGCCATGCCACAGTCTCTTCTCTTCCATTCCCCTTTTGGGATTTTTGAGCACATTGGGATACACATGCACATGGCATGAGCTTCAAGCTACCAGATCCAGGCCATGTAGGAGTCTAACGCCTTAACCACCCAGTTCTCCATTGCTACCAAACCCCAGTGGCACACGACAAGGGTTTTTGCTCTTGTAGCTGCTCTTGGCTGGGGTGTAGCTGACTGCTGGCTGATCTAGGCTGGCCTCAGCTGGAGCAGCTGCAGTGACTCAGCTCTGGTTGATATCTTGCTTATTCTCCTCCTGGGTCCTCTAGGGTAGCCCAGAAGTGTTCTTCTTGGTTGAAAGTGGAAACACAAAAATGCAAGCAGAAGCAAGGTCACTTGAAGCCTTGGCTCCTAGGTGGCCCACCATCATTTGTGCTTCATTTATGTGTGGGAAAATAAAAATTGACATGGAGCAGGGAAATACACTCTATTTTGTGGGGGCCTCTGATGTCACTTGAAAAGATTCATAATATAGGGCAGGGAGAAGAATGGGAGCCATTAGTGCCATCACCTACTACAAATGACTGAGAAATCTGCCAGGAGTTAAATATTCTTTCTTTATAATTTGTCTGTTTCAGAAAACCAGAACCAATGGCTGTCTTTGCAAACTTTCAGACAACATTCTTCTTAGCATTGCTGTTCTTGAGGATTTCCCAGAGTGAAGGTAAGAAGTGGGAAGAGCAGTAAAGAAAAAAATCTGAAACTTAATATTGAGGTGATAGGTGCTTTGGAGAATAGTCATGATCTTTTTTTTCTTTGGGTCTTACTTGGAGTTGATGAGCAGCTCACAAGAGGAGATTTGTGAATCTCTCCAAGCGAGGTTGTCTTCTCCTTGGCTTCCATCATCTTGATGTTTTTCAGAAAGTCCTGACTTCCTGCTCAATGCACAGGTCATTAGGGAAGTGCAAGTGTACTTCATCTGGTAGCACTTCACGATCAGTATATTTTGCCAAAGTAGTCCCTACTGTCCCCTCCTGGGTAAAGACGGTGTATCCTACCCCAGTACTGGCCACTGGGTTATAATATATAATGTTGTGTTGTCCATCAACATTAATTACATTAATTTAGAGGCTGTTAGCTTCGTAATGCATGAGTCAAAGTAAAACAAAGTTATGAGCCAATAGAAACTCTTTCAAGTCTCTGCAAGATAATATGCTGACGGGGCCATGCAGGCAACACAAGCTGGTAAGGATGTTGCCTCCCATTTTAAGGCAAGGCCTGGACTGGGAAAAAACTGAGGCAAGGCCCAGTTTACGAGCTCTCCCTTGTGTCTTTGAACTGGCTGGTATTTAATTTTTCTGCCGTGAGTTTTATTGTTGTTACGGTACTCTGCAAGGGTAAAACATTACCTCCAACCATTGCAATAAAGCCAATTAGTGATCTTGTAGGAATGTGGTTCTCTAAGACTGACACGAGAATCAGGAAGTCTAAGACTCCCCTACTTGTTTGTTTTTAAGCCAAAATTAACATATAGATTAAGTTAGTATAAACCAAATTAGCATTAGAAGCATATGTAGACTGAGTTAGTTTAAAGTTAGTTTTACTTACATACCTCTTGTTAAAGCTACAGGCCAAAGTTAACTCACACTAGCAAAGTCAGCACATTTACCACATAACAGAGACTTAGAGATAAAACAAAAGAACTCACTAATTGACAAGACTCAACAAACAAAATGCAGGAACCCA
>NW_006160001.1:1692873-1745838 GCF_000334495.1 Tupaia belangeri chinensis | reverse complement strand
AAAAAAAAAAATACACCAAAAGTGTGGAAGTGGTTTTGCACTGGGTAATGGATAGATGTAAAGACTTTTCAGGTACATTGTGGTAAAAGAGACCTTAATGGTTATTCTGGGGAGGGCTCAGGAGAAGGGGGACGCTACAGGGACCACCTCAATCTTCTTAGAGATTACGTAGTGGTTATGAAGAGGTCATTGATAGAAACACGGGCTGTAAAGCTCATTCTGATGAAGTCTTACAAAAATGAGAAAAAATAGTTTGGAAACTTGAGGAAATATCCTCACCAACAAGCAGATTACCCTGAGCAAGGCCCTCTGTGCTGTCACAGCAGGTGCTTCCTCCCAGGGCTCCCCAAGGGACAGAGCCAACCTCCCTCCCCCTCAGACTGCACTGTGAGCAGAGCCCCAGCCCAGGGCTCAGGGAAGAGCTGGGCAGTCACTGGATGGACACACATTTGAACGAAAAGCCCCTCCTGTGGCAGAGGGTGGGAAGAAAGGGGTTCTGGGGCAGCCTAGTCATGTGGGGACCAGGGGTTGTGCCCACCATGGCCTGGACTCCTCTTGTCTTCATGCTCCTCTCTCACTGCACAGGTAGGGACAGGCTGTGGGAATCAGGAGCAGCTCCCATTCTGCTTCTTGCCAATTGCCCCAAGAAACATCACTCTGGTCCCATTACCCCTACGCTTCTCTATCTGCAGATTCCATTTACAGCCTGTGATGATCAGCCTCACTCCCTCTCTGCATCTCCTGGAGCAACTGCCAGACTCACCTGCACCCTGAGCAGTGGCTTCAGTTGGTCACTATGGGATACAGTGGTACCCCAGAAGCCAGGGAGCCCTCCCTGCTATTTCCTGAGCTATGACTCAGACTCAGTTAAACACCAGGGCTCTGGAGTTCCCAGCAACTTCTCCGGATGCAAAGATGCCTCAGTCAGGGCAGGATGAGGAGCCAGTTAGGTTCCTGAGAGGATAGAGGTTCCATGGACCTAGCAAAGCCCGCTCTTGCCACTGTCCCCAGTGAAGCCTGATGGGGGTCAACGCCACATGACATTGTGATGTCTGCATTTGAAGGTGGTTTCCAAGGAGAAAAATTGTTCTGAGTACTGTTTCTTGACGGGGCCATGCAGGCAACACAACTTGGTAAGGATGCTGCCTCCCATTCTAAGGCAAGGCCTGGACTGGGAAGAAACTGAGGCAAGGCCCAGTTTACGAGCTCTCCCTTGTGTCCTTGAACTGGCCGGTATTCAATTTCTCTGCCATGAGTTTTACTGTTATTACTGTACCGTGTAAGGGTAAAACATCACCCCCAACCATTGCAATAAAGCCAATTAGTGATCTTGTAGGAATGTGGTTCCCTAAGACTGACAGGAGGATCAGGAAGTTTAAGACTCCCCCACCTGTCTGTTTTTAAGCCAAAATTAACATATAGATTAAGTTAGTATAAACCAAATTAGCATTAGAAGCATATGTAGACTGAGTTAGTTTAAGGTTAGTTTTACTTACATACCCCTTGTTAAAGCTACAGGCCAAAGTTAACTCACACTAGCAAAGTCAGCACATTCACCACATAACAGAGACTCAGAGATAAAACAAAAGAACTCACTATTGACAGACTCAACAAACAAAATGCAGGAACCCACAGATTTATTAGAGGAAAAAGCCTGGATGGGACAACAGAATAAACAAAGCTGAGGGCTCCACAGAAAGATTAACCATTTTAGCTGGGAGTTCTTATCTAAAGCAACAGGTAGCTTTCAACTACAAAGAGTTTCTCATCTATGTGCTGTGGACTATGAAAAACTGCTAATAAAACATCCTGTGTTGTCTCCAGAGCTACAAAATCATCTTCCTTTCCCATATAAGATCATAGACTCATCCTCTATTGTTGTAATGTATAGATAGTCCATATATTAACTGTGTCTTTACTTAACAAGACAAGATTTCCATCTAAGTCATTGTAACCAGCAACGTTATCGCCCTGGCCCGGGACTGAAGTTGTCAAACATCCTGCAAGCCCCCTCTTCAAAAGACTCTTCCCAGTAATCAAAATCCAAGAAAAAAATACAGCAGACAAATGGACTTCCTCATCCTAAAAACTGTAATTGACTTTACCTGAGCTAACAAGACAAACAGCATGTTTTATAATTATTACTTCCATGCTTTGTATACCCTGTTCCTTAGAATAAATCTTTTACTGCCCCTCACCCATTTACTTACATATATCACATTTTCAATAAAAAGGCACAATAATTCCTAGCAGTTGTCACTCCTCAGAGAGCGATCTTTGGGAGTGTCCGGCTAAGGACGTACATAAAAAGCATCGAGGCCTTAGTCTTCCTTTCCAGCGCCGCCTCCGTCGAGATAACCCACCCACGCCGAGGCTGGACCCCGGCAATATGCTAGGTGCTGAGATGCTGTTTACAGATAAAGAAGTTATACTTGTCACTTAGCTACTCCCCAAGCATATTTTGAGATAAGCCAACTTTATAAATAAGGTCTATTAGAATTCATCACCTCTAAAATGTTTGTGAGTGCAGCACCTTAACCACTACATTACCTATTGGCCCCTCTCATTGCTTCTTAAAAAAATCATAGTTTTATTGTTGCTTTCTTTTTAAACCTGGAACTGAAAGATGAGAACTGAGATTTTTTGTTGTTCAATTTAATTGCTGGAGGGTACATGCACTTGTGAAAGAGGGAGAAAGAGACAGAGAGAGAATCCCTCCATTGGGGTGTAGTCCATCACAGTCTTTTTTTCTCCATCCCTCCTTCCAGTAAGGATTTTAGGCACACACACACACACACACACACACACACACACACACACACGTGCCTGGTGGTGTTTTTTAAGCCACTGGGGGTGGGATTGAACCATGCTGTTGGCTATGTGGGATACAGCCCCTTAACCACTGAGCTACAGGGCTGGCCTAGGAATTAGGATTTCTCATTTGTAGTTGGTATACCTCTCATTCAATCTACTTTACTTTCTAAAATCTAAGCACAGTTCAACTGGGCTGACTGGGTAGCCCATACAATAAGACTATTTAAGTCCAGCCAAAGCTCTTGATTCCTAGACGAACTTACTGCTCCAACTCCAGGCTCTCCAGGAGATCAGAGACATTTAACTATAAGCTTTTGGCACAGCTCATTTCACTACTGAAGTCTCCTCATCTGGCCCTGCCATCCTTTACTGCACCCTTCCACGGTCAGCACTCTGCTCCCAGAGCAAACCACTTTTGGCTTCTTTTGTTTAGATCAGACATGAATTTTCATTTTCCTATCAACCAGTCTCCTTTTTGCTTCCAGCTTTCTCTGCCAAGCATGCCTTCTTTGGTAAGCAATGCTGTCTTTGTCCTCATCTGTTCTGTTTGGATTTCTTATCTTAGTTTGACCAAGTACCTTCTAAAACCTTCACTCAAACTAGTTAACTTAGCACTCAATCACTTAGCTAGGTTCAGGTCTGGGAGAGAATCCATTTCAAAGAAACTGCCTGACATCTCCTGACCAACAACGCAGAGCCATGACTCTCTTTAGTCTACTCTGTACATGCTCCCACCAGTCAGAGGTCATGACTGTGTTGTTTTCTTGCATTTTTCCTCTTCTTCTATGTATATATCCATACAGAAAGAGATAGAGACATATATGTGTAGGTTGTTTTTTGCTGTTGTTTTTTTTTAATAAAAGTTAAATTATTGCAGGACCAGCAGATGGCATAATGGTTATGTTGCTGGACTCCCACATGGCCAATCATAGTTCAAGTCCCAGACCCGGCAACTTGAAACTCATGCCAGGCATGTGTGCATGCATACCCAAAATCCTGAGAGGAGAATGGAGGAGAAGGGATTGCAACCTCACCCTGGGGGTGTGTGGATTTCTCACTTTCTGTCTCTCTGTCTCTCCGGCAAGTGCATGCGCCCTATAGTAAAAATCTCCCTCTCAAAAAAAAAAATAATAATAATAAATAAAAAAATAAAAAATAAAAATAAAAAGTTAAATTATTGGGTTGTTGAGAAAGTCCATGATATGTTTTTTATGCAAAAATGGGTCGTGGGCTGGTTGTACATCCTTGGCAAAGTCACTTCCCTGTTTTAATTTTATGGGGGGGAGGGATTTAAAAACATTTTTTATAGTGTGTTGTTTTTATTAAGTTGGTACACCAGAAGGTGTGATAGTAAATGCAGTGGGATCACTTCCCTTTTTTTAACCTCAGCTTCCTCACGTAAAAAGGAATGAGATTGGACTTAACTATCTTCATGGTCTCTTTTATCTCTGACTACCTCGGCATTTCTCACTATTTCCCAACTAAGTCCTACATTGCTT
The DNA here is from genome assembly GCF_000334495.1 of Tupaia belangeri chinensis. Classification (NCBI taxonomy): domain Eukaryota; kingdom Metazoa; phylum Chordata; class Mammalia; order Scandentia; family Tupaiidae; genus Tupaia; species Tupaia belangeri. Next base: position 1,741,525 of record NW_006160001.1, on the reverse strand, counting down.
TTGACCAAGTTATTTCTGACTGATGTCACTCCAGTACCTGAGTCCTTCAACACTCCCTGAGAGCATATATTAATTTTTTGTAAAGCAGCATATGGTTGCTTTCTGGAGCTTCCAGAAACAAAGTTCATCTTTGTGATTGACTCATTTGTTCAGCAACCAGTCATCGAATGTGTGCCCTGCAGCTAGCACATGATTTAGTCTAGCTTCTCTCATCCCACCCTTGTTTAGCTCTCAGTCTACAGAGATGGATACAGACTGTGTGAGAGAAGGGAATGCCAGGAAGGACCAGTCCAGGGGCTAGAGAGAAGTCACTGGTCAGGGACTGGAGACCTCAGAGAGCAACTGCATCTCTAGAACTTGAGATCAGCATCTGCTGTGGGTATGAGGCCTGGCCAAGTGCTGGGGACAAGAGTCCATTCAAAGACGTGCAAGCCTCAACCTTCCTTCTCCAGGAAATTAGAATCTAGAGTGTGAGATACAGAAACTATCATACAGGCTAAGTGAGATGAAGGCTAGGAGAATGGGATAATTATGCATGTGCTCTGCTTTCATTCATGCCATTAGCTCCACACTTATTAAAAATATCTTTCCCTGCTTTGTCATCTTTCCAAACCTTCTTTAAGTTACTTTACATCTTACGTTTGGGAGACTCACCCGACTGATACACTTTTAGGGAATGGGCGTGCTACAGTCCCTTCTCCTCCATTTCTCTGTCCTGTCAAGATTTGGGGGCATGTGTGCATGTGCACACAGTGTGTTTCTCAAGCTGCTGGATCCAGGATTTCAACCACAGTGTTGATCATGTGGGATCTGACTGCCTTAGCCATCCAGCCATGGAGCCAGCCAGTATTTTTTTTGCTCAAAATTTTTGACGAATTCATTCTTTGAGCTAGGAACCTTGTCACAATTATTATTATTTTTTTTTTCACAGTAAGGGCTCGGTTTGTTGCTGGCTTCATTAAAAGGGTTCAGTAAAGTCTTGCTATTGATATTTTAAGTTGTGTATTTTGATATGTAAGTGATTGTGTCTAGAGATAGGATATGTTCCCACCTTATAGCCCTTTATGAACAATGAAATACTGACTTATAAAAACGTTTTGATTCCAGGGAACCAGCAGTTAGTGTAATGGCTATGTCGCTGGACTCCCATGTAGTCGACCACAGTTCGTGTCCCGGACCCGGTGGCTTAAAACCCATGCCGGGCACGTGTGCGTGTGTGCCCAAGATCCCGAGAGGAGAATCACCCCTCTGGGGGGTGATTTCTCGCTTTCTGTCTCTCTGTCTCTCTCTGTCTGTCTGGCGAGCACTTGTGCCCTATAGTGTAAAACCTCTCAAAAAAAAAAAAAAAAAGTTTTGATTCCAGAAACATGAAGTTTGTAGCACAAAGGTCTTTTTTAAAAAATTAAGCCTTGTTATAAATTTCTAAATCAGTTACATTGTCCAATAAAAAACTCTTTTGTTTAACTGCTTATCAATCCAGTAACTTGTTGTATATTGTTGAGCAGGTCATTCCATTTATCTAGGTCTTAATTTCTTCATCTTCCAAGTGATTTCTAAATTTCCTTCAAACTTTTTAAGGTGTCTGATTCTAGGACATGAAAAATATGAACAATATTTTCCAAAACTAAATAAAGATGATGTTGAACAGTTTAATTATCTATGACTAATCGGTCTTGCTCCTATTAAGCATTATTAACACCTTGTTTTGGTCTTTCAGTCTTGTCTGAACATTTACCATTGACTCCTGAATCACTTAAAATTTCCATCAATTCTGCACGTCAGTATTTGCATGTACAATGGACTGTCCGCAACCTTCTTTATCATCAGGAATTGAAAATGGTTTTTCAGATACAAATCAGTAGATTTAATTCATCCAATATCATTTGGGTGGTAAGTATATGCATATTTATTATTTTTTGCTCAATATTTAAAAATAATTCCTAAACTATGATTGGTCTTTTATAACTTAAAAAACAAATAAACAAACTCAATATAGAAAGATTTTTTTTTTTTTGGAGAGGTTTTTGCTATAGGGCGCGTGCGCTCGCCAGACAGACAGAGAGAGACAGAGAGACAGAAAGCGAGAAATCACCCCCCGGGGGAATGGCCACACCGCAATCCCTTCTCCTCCGTTCTCCTCTCGGAATCTTGGGCACGCACTCACACACCCCTAGCATGAGTTTTAAGCCACCGGGTCCGGGATGCGAACCGCAGTCGACTACGTGGGAGTCCAACGACATAGCTATTACGCTAACTGCTGGTCCCATAGAAAGATTTTTAACAAAACAGTTTTCCTCAACAATCACATTCCTGTGTATTTTGTTAAAAGAATTTGGGATAAGGTAACCTGACAACTTTGCTTTGGTAGGTGGGATAGAATGTGTTAAGAATGTGTTAAATTACTTTCTCAGTTCCTCTCTGTCCTCTAGGAAGACTGTCCTTGGGAGTACTGGATTCAAGAAATCCATGAAGGACAGCATTTTAGTTTTTCTCCTTTCTTTTCTTCTCTACTCACCAGAAACTTTCCTAAATAAACTGTGGTAATCTAGCAGCATTGTTCTTGCCAGTGTATCTTCCTGTCGGTTTCTTCTCTAGTCCTCTGCTGAGTTGTGAGAAAGAGCATGCCTTAGGTTCCAGGCAACAGAGGCTCTCCATGGCCCAGGTGGACGCTTACTGTGTCTTTCATTGTCTCACATATGAGTTCCCTACAAAGTAGTAAACTGAGAAAATTTCCAACCAGCTGGGATCACAGGCGTGCATACCCAATGTGTACAGGTCGACTGGGGAGCTGAGCCCATGATCTTCCATATGGATCCCACTTTGCTTTAGCAGTACGTTACCTCTGAGCCACCAAGCTGGCCCTGACTTCACTCTTTTTTGTCTTTGAATTATTTGGCATGTATTTCCCTCGTGTTGGTTCAAATACAGGTTGTACCTATCTGCTGCTTCCACATGCAGTGCATTGAAATATATTGGGAATATATCCATTATCATTTCTGGTCTGGGGAGCCCTAATAATACACATATAGTGTTCAGTCCTCTTCTTGGGTCATTTTCTCATTGAAGAATATTCCTGGAGGTAAGGAACACACAGGGCTGTGCTCCGGACCTCCTCTAGCTGAGTCGGCGTCCATTTTTCTCTCAGGCAGTGGAGGTCTGGGCACAGGGGTGCAGGACGATCGGTTCTTATAGTAGAGTTTAAAGGTCACTACTTACGAAGTCTTCAGGTCCTTTCTACATTCATCGTTGCATTTGAGCTCTGAGCAAAGGGCCTATTAAATCAAATTCTGACTCTGTCCATTTGAATTCATACCAGGCCTATAATCCTATCTCTCAAAGGACAGTTTCCCACAAAAGTGTTTAGAATTCTGATTTTAACAGCTTTTGAATGCTTATGTGCTGGTGCTCACTTCCCACCACGGGCATGCTTTCCCACCATCCCACCTCATACTGTGAAGTCTAATCTTTGTATTTTGATAGGTCCATTGATTGGGCCCAGAAAACACTAAGGTCATGAACTGTCCAATAAGAAGAAATTTGGGAGAAGTGCTAGAAGAATTGTGGAAAATTAGCATTTAGCACCAGTAGGAAAAATAACTTTAACCATTAACCAAGTGGACCTTATTCTGTATTTTTCTAAAAGATAGTTTATATCTGATATCATACAACAGAAAGTAATGTTAATTAGAGACCAGTTGGATCTTGTTCTATATTTTTCTAGAAGACAGTTTGTATTGGTTATCATATTAGTGAAAATAATTTAGCCAGATATCAAATGGATACCAGTTTTAAATTTTTCTTCTTTTAAAAAAGATTTATTTTTCATTTTATTTATTATCATTATTCTTCAGTTTTAACCAGAGAGAGACCACAGAGAGAAAGGGAGAGTGAGAAAGCAAGCCGCCAGGTTTGGGACTTGAGCTGTGGTCGGCCATGTAGGAGTCTAGCACCTCAACCACCACGCCATCTGCTGGCCCTGCATTTTTAAATTTTTCTAAAGAGCAGTTGTTCCTATCTGTTTCCATATGCTTTTCATGAAAGAGAGTCAGAGAGAGAGGGTTTCAACAGGGTCTGCAGTCTGTAATCCACCCCAGGCTCATCCGGCCCAGATCACAGACACACGCAATGTCCAGTGTGTGCAGGGAGACCTCAAGGCATGAATCCAGGACCTTTTCCATGGATCTAGCATGAGAGTGTTGCCTTACCAATGCAGTACCAGCTGGCTCCTCATATCTATTTTCATACTGCATTTGTGTAATAGTTCTCTTTGCAAGGTGAAGCACCTGGTGTAACCCACTAGAGTTGAACGTCTTTAGGAGTAGTTTTGCCTTGTCCATTATATTGTCCTTACAACATCTAACCCATTCTAACTACAGCAGAGGAGAAAACCACAGCATTGAGGAGAGTGTTGTGCCATTCAGGGTGACAGAGGCAGGTGGTTTCACCATTCTTCACCCTTGTACCTACATAGGGATGACAGACACATGCAGCCTCCTAGGCCTTTGGTGGCCATGTGTCCCACAGGGGAGCTGGTACCAAGAAAAGCCCTTGCCCGAATCTCTCATACGTGAAGTCGAGGAGAGATATCAGATCCTTGTTCAGTTATGGAAGAGAAAGCCAGCTGAGAGAGGCTGCCGAACGTAATCTCTCTTTCCTAGGGCAGTTCCCTAGGGAACCTTTGCAAGTCTCACTCATGCTGGGAAGGCCAGCTTTTAAACCCAGAGCTCCAGGTCACTGTGTTCCCAACAAGCCAGAGGAAAAGCTTCTCAGTCCAGATGTTTGCAGCTGGACCAGGTGCACCAAGCTGTTTCCTGGTTGGTGCTGGCCACTCAGACCTGCTGGCAGTTGCACTATGTTACCCTGCCTGGGCCAATGTTCTCCCAGCTGTTTGCATTATTATTTTGTCAATGGCAGAGGAAGAGAGTGGAGTAAAAGCCCAGCTTGGAAGGATGCCTAGAGTATGAATCAGTTTAGGGAGAGAGCTCTTGCCTCTGTAACAAATCCACAACTCCAGCTAGACGTCTGCATGAATATGTGTGCCAATTTCTTGGGACTCACTAATGTCTGCCAGGCCCAGAATGAGCTTGCACTTCAATGAATGAAAAGGGCCCAAAGACAATTCATTGCATTTATTAAAAAAAAAAAAAAAAAAAAAAAAAAAAAAAAAACCCTCAATTGATGTATTCAAGGAATTATCGCCTTCATTTAATTCATTTACAAGGCTTTAAAGACCATGAAGCACAAGCTGGGGTTAGACAGAACCCACACAATTAGTGTTTGAGAAGAATATAACACACTGCATATGAATGAATGGTTATATCACTCAATCCATGGTCTTAGCTTGTGGGCCCGGCAGGACTGCGCACTGCATGGGGATATCAGAGCTGAGCGCCCAGCAAGAGTGAGGAGATAAGCACCCCATAAGGACATTCTAGATGGGAGAGCTGCAGTGCATGTCACTGGCCAGGTGCTAGGAGGTTGGACTTTGGCTTGACTGTCTCCTGCACTTTGGACAAAGAGCTGTTTGAGCCAAAAGATAGAAGAGGATTGAGTCACTTTAGAAAAACTCTCTGCCAAGCCCCAGCAAGTGTGAGCAGAGAGCAGAGGCCTTGAGAGGGAGGGACTGGAGAACTTCCAGGCAAGAGGCTCGCTGCTGTTGTGAAGCAAGCACTTTGGCTTTGTGGGGGGAGGGGGTGGTGGTGGCAGGGGACGACATATGGGCAAGAACCAGACCACCCAGGGCCCTGGGGAGCATGCTCAGGCTTTGTTTCCTGTCCTGGGAGCATGGAGAAGGAGGGAATGGCAAGATCTGATGTGAAGTTTTTAGAAACGCAACCATCTGCACAGAGGTGAGCAGCTGGCAAACCAGGAAGTTGCAACGTGGTCCATATAAAGAGGGCTGTGCGGCTGGGTAGGGCAGAGGTGGGAAAAGCGGCTAAATTTGAGGGAGATGTGGGAGGTAAAATCCAGGCTGTGTTGCTGGCAGGCTAGAGAATCATTTGATATCGTTTATTTTATTTCTGGTATTTGTTTGTTGAATTAAAACACTGTTAAGAGGGAGCCAGCCGGTGGCATAGTGGTTAAGGTGCCAGACTCCCACATGGGCATTTACAGTTCAGTCCTGGACCTGGTTGCTTGAAAATCATGATGGGGCTTGTGTGCATGTGTGTCCAAAAATCCCAAGAGGAGGATAGAGGAGAAGGGATCGCAGCATGGCCATCTCCCCTAGGAGGATGATTTCTCTCTTCTCCTCTCTGTCTCTGTCTTTATCCGGTAAGCACACATATCCTATGGCAAGGACTTAAACACATGCACAGCATGCACACACAATTAGATTGAGAGTAAATTACTCCTGTTAAATAGTTTCATGGACCTGTGGTTTAAAATGTGCTTTGTGAGGTTGGGTGGTGAAACAGCAGGAAAACGGGATGCTGTGTGAGGCTGACACACATGGGAAGGCTTTGAGTCCTCACCCAGTGGTCTGCCTGAGTACACTGGACATGCATGTGCCCTTGGTCTGGGACTGGCTGAGGCTTGAGATGGATCACTGCCTCAGGAACCTGTTAGGGATGCTGTCTCTCTGTCTCTGTGTTTCTCTCACGTGGAAGAAATTCACTAACTTTAAAAAACACATATGTTGGTGGGCTAGCCCCATAGCCATGTAGGATTCAGCCCAGGAGACGTGAAATACATGCTAAACGCACTTGCATGTGTGCTCAAATCTCAAAAGGATGGATATATGTAAGAGAAAGGATTGTGGTGTGACCCCAACCCACTGGGGGGTTGTTTTCTCTGTCTCTGTTTTTCTCTCCATGGTGGACACACAGACACCCTCTGGGAATAAAAATATATAGATAACTATGTGTTTCATGATCTAGGAATAAAGTAATATGGTAAGCTAAAAGAAAATACAAATATTTTAAAAATCACATGAAGTAAAAAAAGAGATGCGCAATTAAAGGCTCCCTAAATGGTAAGGTGTCCCCACTCCAGGGCTGTGTATTGTTTGGGCATAGGTTCTGTTTAAGGTTGGTCACCTAACCTTGGGAAGGGGACATACATAAGCAGAAGAAAGCCTCAGAGTTGCCAGCTCCAAGTGGTATGTGACACTCGGTTACTCCAGCCTCCTCACTGAGAGCTTACTATCTGACTGAGAAACAAGGAGGCAGACTCATTTTCCCCTAGGCCATGCAAAGTGTTTGTAGTTTCCATCTCCTACTGTCAGAACAGAAAGCAGGAGTCTTGGGGCAGGTTCTCTGAGGAGGAGAATGAGTACATGGACAGGACAAATCCCCAATGCAGAAGGGAGTAAAGGGATAATAAACTAAAGACACGACCTGGTCAAACAGTAAGGAAACACTGAGGTGTGAAAAGCATGAGGCATATCCCAGAAGTGTTGGGTAAATCACTGCGACCAAAAATAAGATTCCAGCAAGGGAGACTTTGTTGGAGCCGGGTTATAGAGGGCCTTGAATGACATGGTAAGGTGAAAAGGAGCCATTGAAGCCTGTAGAGTTGAAGAATGGAAATACCACTGTCTAAGAAATAATCCTGAAAGACTGAGTTACAGTTCAACTTTGACAAGCTTCCTAGAGAAGACTGTAACATATTTCTATGTGATTGCCATTGCTGGGGGCTGAAACTTCTGACAGACAGAACTCAAGGGAGGGAGTGTAGTCCACGTGGCCACCATATCTGCAAAAAATAAGAGATTAAAGACCAGGGGAGACATGGAGAGCCATCTATTTACTTCTGGGGAACAGTGGAACTCCCTGGGTCCCATGAGGGATAGGCTTCCCTGTTAACCCAATCAAACTTGACTGAAAATGAATATTAAAAAACATCCATCAATCTTGCTTATTTTTGAAAAGGAGTACTGAATTAGTTCTCTAGGTTTTGAGAGTTTTCTTAGCGGAGCCTCTGTGACCAGTCTATAAATACTTCTGTCTCTGATTTGCTCCCCTCGAGACCTGAGTAGTTCTATTTTCTCTCCTACTTGCTGCACATGAGCCTCCGAAACTGAAGGACAATAAGAATCGGAGCTGGGTTTTTCAAAAGGAGGCTGTGGCTGGGCTGTTGTTGAGACATCAGTGCAAGAGAATTAACTGTTAGGAATGGACTTCACTTTTACCCATGGAGGAGTAACAACAGGGTCTTAGGTTTGTGTTTTGGATAAGTTAGGTCCAGCTACTTTCCAGGACAGGATGGCTATATGTTTATTTTTCTCTTTTTCTCATTTGCTTTTAGGGGAATTACAGCACCACTGTGAAGCAGAACCAAGTCCTACACTGGAGCTGGGAATCTGAGCTCCCTTTGGAATGTGCAACACACTTTTTAAGAATACGGAGTATGGTGGATGATGCCAGCTTCCCCAAGTCAACTATCTGGAGCAACTGGAGTTCATGGGAAAAAGTCGATGGTAAGAAGTGAGGTGTTTACAAGAGCGAAATGTTTAATACTTAATGTATTTTTATTTTCAGGGATCAATACTCAAAAAATGGAAGGTCCCTTAGAGGAACCCTAGGTAGCTATCGACATTATTTCCCTTTGGCCATATTGGAACTAAAAGGCACAGGCATGGAACTTCCTCCTAGGAGACAAGCATCTGAAGTTTTACCTCTGAACTTATTCATTGAGAAAATTATACAACTTAAGACATTTTTGTATTTGTTTTCCAAAAGTGTGCATTCTGTAATTCTTGTTCACTAAGTGAACAATGCAGGACATAAATTATATGTGTATTTTTATTAGAGCAACACAAGGTATGTACAAATCTAGAGCAGAGATTGGGAAACTTCCTGGAAAGAGCTGGACACTCTCTGCCATGACTACTTAACTGTGCTTTGGAAAGCAACCATGACATTATGTAAATGAACAAGCATGGCCGTGTTCCAATAAAACCTATAGTTGAGTGAAGAGATTATGGATTATGTTTTCAACATCGCTTAATTTTTAAATTTTGTTGTAACTAAAATTTAGAGTGGGTTTTTCTTAAGTTTCTCATGCTCCAGTTAAACTATGAACCAGTTCTAAAGCAATGTGTTTGTCTATTTCACTACATACCCTATGAGACTCTGAAATTCTGTTAATAGAACCATTCCTTTGTTAAGCATTTATGCAAATCTATGAACTAAAACTGGTAACATATTAACCCACGAGTAGCCTAGTGCTTGGATTATTAATAATAATAGAATTAAATCTAGATTTTAATGTGTTGAGCATTATACTTATGAATTTAGGAACTGAGGCACAAAAAGATTAAAAGAGGGGCAGCCTTGTAACATAGTGATTGAGGGAGCTGAATCCCACTCAGCTGACCGGCCCGGCTAGCTTGAAAACAAACTTGAGTGTATGTGTGGGTGTACCCAAAATCCTGATGGGAGGAAGAAATAGAATGAAGGGGGTTGTGGAGTGATCATACCTCATTGGGGATGCTTTCTCTCTCTCTCTTGCTCTCTAGTGAATGTACATGCCCTTTGGCAATAAAACACACACACACACACACACACACACACACACACAATCCCCAATTTATATAGTCATCAGAAAAGTCATGACATATTTTTTCATTTCCCGCTATGCAAAAATGCATCATGACTTTTGTAATGACCCAATATATGTATGTATGTATGTATGTATGTATGTATAGGTTAAAGAACCCATACAAGGTGATCAAGCCAGAAAGTAGTGGAGTCAGGATTCCGATTCAGACAATCTGGCTCTAGAGGCTGGCCAAGCTCTTAACCACTACATCTTATTGCTAAAAGAAGAAGACACGAAGGAGATTAAGAAGATAATGAGGCCCAGCTCGATGGTGTTGTCAGTAGCAAACTGAATTGTACTGCTCTAGAAACCATGTGGTTGGCCATGGGTTAAGATCCCTGGGTCAGCCTAAAAACACACTGAGTGCGTGCATGTGTGACTCAAGCCCTGATAAACTGAAGGGCAGCAGGAAAAGGATTGTGGTGCGATGAGAACCTGTAGAGGGTTCTTCTCTCTCTCGCTCTCTCTCTCTCTCTCTCTCTCTCTCTCTCTAGTGTATGCACATATGCTCTCTATTAGCATAAAAATAAACTTTAAAAGCTAAAATTTCAAAATAAGAGAAAGACATAACCACATTACAAACAACTCTGATAAAAGGCCTTTCTTAAAACTATGGCCTCAAAACTCTATCAAGAATCAAGGGGGGAGCCAGCAGTTAGCGTAATGGCTATGTTGCTGGACTCCCATGTAGTCGACCACGGTTCACATCCTGGACCCGGTGGCTTAAAACTCACACCGGGCACGTGTGCGTGCGTGCCCAAGATCCCAAGAGGAGAATGGAGGAGAAGGGATTGCGGCGTGACCATCCCCCCTGTGATGTGATTTCTCACTTTCTGTCTCTCTGTCTCTCTCTGTCTGTCTGGCGAGTGCACGCGCCCTATAGCGAAAACCTCTCAAAAAAAAAAAAAAAGAATAAAGGGGAAGCCAGAGTTAAGTAGTCATAACAAAGAGTGTCTGGTTATTCCTAACCCCCAAAATACCAATTCTCAACCAGGGTTGCACAGTAGCATAGTAGCATCATCTGGGGACCTTAAAAAATCCATGCCCAGGCCACAGTGCACAGGTATGGTCAGAGATGACAATTTTCCTCGTGGCCAGCAGCCACACTGCATCTAGCTCAGGAGTGAGATGGGTGGAAGCTCCTTGGAGGAGAGACTAGAAAAAGTGATGGAATGGAGACATGGGAAAGACAATGGGTGTCCTTGAAGAGGGCGAGCCCTGAGGATATAGTAGACCAGTGAGCCTTGCAGGAGACTAAAGTCAAAGTGAGTGACTAGCATTTCTGAGAAGATGGGAAGAGGATGTGATCTACAATATAACTTAGAGATTATGGTAATCACCTATGAGGTCTGAATGCACTTCGCCACTTACTAGCTGTGCAAACTTAGGCTCAGTCATACCTGTCCTGTTGTTGGAAAGGAGTAAGGATGACATGAGATAATGTTCTCAAAGTATTGAACACAGCTCTTTCCACATGACTAGGACTCAATACAGAGTGGTAACTGCTGTCGTAATAGTCTAAGAGCAACAATTCGACAGTCAACAATGGTAATAATAATGATACCATCTTTGACAGTGTCAGCAGAAATAAGCAAACTAGAATATTGAAAGAGGTTTATTCTTAGCCAAGTAAGAGTGACATCTTGGGAAGAAAGAGACTCAGGTAACCCTCCAAGGGTTTCTGTTATAGAAAGTCTCTCTTCTATGTATATGTTTGTTTGTTGAAAACAGAAGATTCAAGCGAAACTGTAAATGAACATGTACAGTTTTTACACTGCTTTGGCCTAAAAAAGGCAGAATATCTGGACGTGGAGGCTCATCAGTAAGAGGTGGTTTTAGAAATTCTTAGGTCAGTAATTGGTTAAATATGCAACAATTTGTTTAAAAAGAACTCAAACTCAGCAGAAAAGAATGTCCAAGTCTAACTTTAATGTAGACAAGAAGTCCTTGCTAGTCATCATGTGATACTATGCTAGGGTCAGGATGTGAAGAATAAACCACGATCAACTAGTTCAAAGAAGTCCGTTTCAGCAAGACTAATGTTCATGAACATAACTCTTCCCAGGCCTCCTGGAGAAAACTTAAAACTAGAAAAGTGTTAGAAGTCAGCCTTTAGCAATAATAGTATCAATAATGGCATTAATATATCAATAGGAGCAATGATGACAAGGGTTGTTTTACATGTGTCAAAAGATAGAAGCCTGGTATAGAAATTTAGGGTATTGTTTTCTCCAAGACGTAGAAGAGGCTAAAGTTACCCACACAGCGAGATGAGAGGGAGTTGGCTTTAACTGAGTGAGATCTAACTGAACTATGTTTTGGGCTTTGTTTTTGTTTTGTTTTGCAGTACAAGATTCTCTTGGACAGGATACATTATTCGTTTTCCCTAACGACAAGCTGGTGGAAGAAGGCTCCAATGTCACCATATGTTATATTTCTAGGAACAATCAAAATAACATATCCTGTCTTTTGGAAGATGAACAAATTAATGGAGAACAACTTGATCCACATGTATTTGCATTCAACTTGAATAATGTTCCTTTCATTAGAGAAACAGGGACAAATTTCTATTGTCAGAGGAACAAAACTGTGAAAGGCATTGTTCTCTTTGTCTCAAGTAAGTAGGCAAATTCTCTGTGTCCTGTCTTCTGTTTCCTGTAGAATAGACTGACTCTCCTTTACCAGAAGACAAGCAAACATTTCCATGCAAAGACTTGATTTCCTTTTGTTTCCCAAGCCTTCTAGGAGAGACATTCAGCAACAATATTCTGAAAAAAGACTTCCAGGATTTCCTTTTGTTTTCTTGTCCTTACTGACAGTTTTATTCCTAGAAACTAACAGTATTAAAGGAGAGTAGGTTCAGGTCATGACCTGAACCAATAGAAAAATCTCCTGCCTTGTCTCAGACATGCTGGGATTTCTGCAGAATGACAGATGAAGCCAGGAGTCTGCAGGTTGAGTGACCACAGAAAGGCATCCAGGATAATAGGTCAGAAGAGCTGGTTTTGACCCTTCTTCTCTTGGCTGGAAATGTCATCTTGGACAAATTTATGAGTCATATGCCTCTGCTGTGAAATAGGGATGATGATGGTGGTTGTAAGGATTAATGATCATGGACAGAGCCTGGCCTCGTACAATAGTTGCATGCAGTAGGAATTCAGCAAATGGAGGCAGTGACTGTTCTTAATTGTGTGGAAAATTGGCTGCACTGAATGTATCGGTGGAGAGGAAACATTGACATTTTTATGTAGATTTATACATGCGCTCAGTGGCTGCCTGTGTTTCATCTTGAGATTCTCTTTCCCCTGTACCGGTAAGGTGGTATCTATCAGGTCTCCCTCCCTGCTTCCCCTGTCAAAGGAGATTTCCAATCTTCTGGAAGTGTGGTCCCTTTGTGTCCCTAGCATGGCCACTGTTAAAATGAAAAACGCAGACTAGTTACATTGAACAGTTCATATGAGCAAGAGATAGGTTCTAGAACTTAGAATGACCTAGACAGGTTGATTCAGAATGCCTTACCCAACTGCATGTGGTGGTATTATTTATAGCCAGAGAAAAGAAAGTGACATATAGAACCAACCTGATTAGCTGCAGTTGGCATTTGTTTTGTATGGGCATGTTTTAGCAGCTTTGAGCCTCTAATTGGCTAAAGCTCAGCTGCTGTGATTGGCTAAGGCTTCATTGCTTCGTTACCAGGGTATAGATTGAAAGTGACATATGGAACCAACCTGATTAGCTGCAATTGGCATTTGTTTTGTATGGGCATGTTTTAGCAGCTTTGAGCCTCTGATTGGCTGAAGCTCAGCTGCTGTGATTGGCTAAGCTTCATTGCTTCGTTACCAGCGTATAGATTTAGGTTAGGTCACAACTTGTTTGCACATCAAGGTAGGCTGCAGTTCAGTATGGAAGGAGCCAACTGTGGGCCAAATTTTACTTTCCAAGTGTAAAAACAGTCTTAAGCCAAGTCTATCAATTTAACACTACCAAGAGTAGCAGTGGCTCTGGGGGATTTAAAAGTATTTGTCAGTCCTTGGAACTCTCAGCTCCTGGTTGTTGCGTTTAGCAAGTTCATGAAATCTGATTTTCTGGCATCCCCCAAACTCTCTGTAAGCCACAGTATTTGAAATAAAATACTAGCAGGCACATAGACACAAGCTTTGTCAGATGGGCACAGTGCCAACCACTTGCCTGGCACTGAATACCTAGTCCTGAGGTACCCCAGAAAATCACAAGGGGAAGAAGAGAAGGATCTAAGATCATGATGCACCTGAAACGTGACGTTATAAGGCTATCGATATATAGGTTTGTCATCTCAGTGACCCCTTCACTGTTCAGAGTAACTCTGGGGCTTCAGACCTCAAACACCTTTCTATTTGGCTTGTCTTTCAATGAAGGGCTTTAACCAGGTCTTAGGTCTGTTTTTTCTTTGTATGGACAGAAGTACTTGAGGAGCCCAAAGACTTTTCTTGTGAAACACAGGACTTCAAGACTTTGAACTGCACTTGGGATCCAGGCAGGAACACTGACTTACGGAAACACGCTTCCCAACGCTACACATTATTTGAATTGTAAGTTAGCTCCAGTTACGTTATTAACAGGCAATTTCTTGTTTAAGATGCTTGGAATGGCATAACACAAACACATGTCATTGTTACAGGAAATTGTAAGAAATATTTCAAAACCACCTACCAGGGACAGGAGGAAATCTTTTAAGTGCTCCCCAGTTAATAACACTTCCTACCTGAGTTTTTGTTGTTGTTTTTAAGGAATATGGGAAGAAAGACATAAAAATGATACTGGTAATGGTGAATCCTGATGTGAAAATAGTCCCATCTGAAGATCTGGACCTACTAATTTCTGATAAGAATATTTCAAGTAGAGCTGACCTATAGCCCAATAGTTAAGGGAGCTACACCCCACATGGCCAACCATGGTTCAAGACCTGGCCCCACTGGCTTGAAAAATGTGCTGGCGCATACATAGAGTGCCCAAATGCCAAGATGAGGAAATGTGGAAGGAATTATAGTGTGACCACACGTCATTTAAGGGTGCTTTCTCCTTCTGCCTCTCTTTCTCTCTGTTTCTCTGTCTCTCGCTGGTGAACATACATGCCACTCTGGTAATTAAAAAAAAAAAAAGAGAATATTGAAAGTTAATTAAGGAGTGTTCTTATACCCACAAGGGAGAGTCAGCAATTCATTGTTAACACATTTAAACACATGTCAAATATGTTGAAACAGTATTTTCATGGTTTGTGTTTGCTGATGTTGGATCAATGCCATCATGTAGGGCATAGTTTCAAAGTCATTCAGCTTACCCTGAGAGATAAGGGACATGTCTGCTCTGATGAAAGTGTAATTGTTGTTTTGTTTTGTTTTTAAAGCTATTCTGGGGAAAAGAAACTCTGTAAACACAAAAACTGGTGTAATTGGCAAATAACGCAAGACTCACAAGAAACGTATAACTTTACACTCATCGCAGAAAATGACTTAAGAAAGCGAAGTGTCAGTATTCTTTTTAACCTGACTCAACGAGGTGAGACAAGAGTTTTGGCCCACTGTGGCCCCTAGCACGTGTTTGACACCCTGTGTGACCCAGTCAATGTGCTGCAGATTTCTGACTAATTCTCAGCGGGAGTTGTAATTCAGACCTGTTATTTATGCTGCGTTTCTCCTCATGCGTGCATGTGCCCCTGACTAGTTGTTTGTTTTGATGATGTCATAAGCACGGATCAGTTTTCTACCCGACTTCAAAATGAAGACTCCAACAATAGCTTATTTCACATCTCATTCCACAGCCCCCCACCCTGATCTTTCCACCAGGATAATTACTACTTTAAATTGCTTATGTGTGTGTATGCAAGTATTATCATTTCTTTCTTTTTTCTTTTTTTTTTTTTTTGAGAAGTTTTCTCTATAGGGCACGTGCGCTCGCCAGAAAGACAGAGAGAGACAGAGAGACAGAAAGCGAGAAATCACCCCCCAGGGGGGATGGTCACGCCGCAATCCCTTCTCCTCCATTCTCCTCTTGGGATCTTGGGCACGCACGCACACGCACCCAGCATGAGTTTAAACCGCCAGGTTCAGGACTTGAACCGTGGTCGACTACGTGAGAGTCCAGCAACATAGCCATTACGCTAACTGCTGGTCCCAAGTATTATCATTTCTTACGTAATCTTAAATGTATGTTTTATTTTTGTTTGATTTTAATGTATAGAAAGGACATCAAGCTCTGTAATAATTTAGTAATTATTTTGACATCATATTAAATTGCTGATTTTTTTTGCTTAGGATTGCTTTGGTTGTTCAGGGGCTTTTGTAATTCTATACAAAACTTATAGTTGTCTTTTCTATTCTGTGAAGCATGTGATTGGTGTTTGTATAAACACTGCATTGAATCTGTGGGTATCACCAAGTAGGCCACTTGACCGTGAGGGATAGTAGGGGCCAACAGTGCAGACCTACCATGCCTCAGGGGCTCCCGTTGGAGATATGGGTCATGTGCTGGGGTTACAGTGGGTACTGTGTTCTGTACCAGGTCAAGAGTGATGGCCAGAAGTACTTGGAGTACTTATGCAGGAATTAGGGAGCCTTGTACTCAAGCTGTGGCTTGTCCCAGTATGGGTCTGTGCCTGATGCCTAGAGGACTCCTGCCAGGGGCTGGTACAGGGGAGCTATGACATCGGCTGGGCTTGGCTTGATTAGGGAACTGCAGTAGGTAGAACCTAGAGGGCTCCCACTAGGGGAGGGGCTCATGTGCTGAAGCCGTATTGTACACTGGATTCCTCACATATCAGTAACAGAGGCTGATGGAGCCTGGAGGCCCTCATGGAGGACAGGTGTCTGTACACTCAAGCCACACCATGTTCTGGGCTCAGCTTGGCGGGTTTCCACAGTAGTAAAATTGTTCCTCAGAGCAGTCTTCTCACTCACCTATGTCCCCCTTCTCACTCCCCACTATGTTCCAGAGTGATGCCACTCTGTGGGTTTACATAACAGGGTCTCGTGACAATCCCCTGCCTCAACTTCCCCAGTTACTGGGGATTACAGGCAGATGCCACGCTACGTGTCCTTTATTGGACTGGGGACCTAACTGTGTTCCAGCCTGCAGATCACAGCAGCTTAGGGCACACCATTGTGGCTTGGCTGACATCTGTAATTCTGTCGGGCTGCCAGGATCTGAGTGTTCCAAAAGCAGACATGGATCTTGACCTGTTGAATGGCCTCCGAAGCCTGCCTCTGCCAAGGGCCCTACTTAAAAATGGTGGCTTTGTGAGTCACTTTGACTGCCAAAAAGACATCTAGGTGTTTACATATTCTTTCTAGTACCCATAGAGGCCTACCTGCTTTGGGCCTCCTTTTTATTAGCGGGTGTCATTAAGTTCAACTACTTTTGTTTGTTTCTAGGATATTTCTTTGCTGCCCCACCCAGGTAGCCTTGGCATTTAGGCTATGATAGTCCATTGTTAGTCTCCATGCACCAGAGCCTTTTCAACCAGCCACACTCAGCTATTACATTGTGATGGAGTTGTTTGTAACATTTTTTATCTGTATTAAGTCCTGCACTTTGGTGCTGGCCCCATAGCCTACTAGTTAAGAGAGCTGTATCCTGGGGCCAGCAGATGACATAGTGGTTAAGGCACTGGACTCCTACATGTCTGACTGCAGTTCAAGTCTCGGACCTGGCGTCATAAAACTCATACCAGGCGCATATACATGGGTGCCTAATCCTGGGAGGAGAATGGAGGAGAGGGGATTGTGGCTTGTCCATCCCCTCTGGGGGGATGATTTTTCACGTTCCCTCTCACTGTCTCTCTCTGATGAATGCACGTGCCCTATGGAGGAAAAAAATTTAAAAAGCGCGAGAGAGCTGGGTCCTACTTGGCCAACCACAGTTCAAATACTGGACCTCATGGCTTGAAAAACACACTGGATGTGCATGTCTGCATGCCCAGTCCTGACAGGATGGAGAAATGGAGAAAAGGACATTGCAGTGTGACCACATCTCACTAGGGGTGCTTTTCCTCTCTGTCTCTCTGTCATTCTGGTGAGTGCACATGCCTTCTGGCACTGTCAAAAAATAAAAATAAAATCTAGATCAGTAGGTGGCATGATGGTTGCAGCTCTGGATCCCAGATGACCGACTCCCGACTCATCAGCTTGAAAAGCACGTCAGGGGTGTGTGTGCTCAAAGTCCTGAGAGGAGAATGGAGGAGAAGGGATTGCAGCATGGCCATCCTCCTGGAGGGGGGTGGATTTCTCACTTTCCTTCTTTCTCAGTCTCTCTCCAGCAAGCACACTTACCCTATGGCAGAAATCTTAAAAAAAAAAAAAAAAAAATCCTATACTTTTGCTCCTCAAGTCTGGGACTCTAACAAATGTTTGAATTATAACCCCATATCCCCTAAAGCTTTGTTCATTTTTGAAAATCTCCTTCCTTCTTATTGTTCAGGTTAGACAATTCCCATTGATCTACCTCAGGTTCACGGGCTCTTTCCTCTGTCATATCTATTCTGTTGTTGATCTACCAAATGAATTTTTTATTTGTTATTGCATTTTCATGTCAAAACTTTCTGTTTTCTTCTCTTTATCTCCTATCTCTTTGCCAAGATTTTCTATTTCTCCATTCTGAGAATGTTTGTAATTGCCTGTGGAACATTGTTATAATTGTTTCAAAGTCTTTGACATGCAATTCCAACAGCTGTGCCACCATCTTGTCGGCATCTGCCAACTGTCTTTTCCCTTATGTGTTGAAATTTTCCTGGTTCTTTGTATGCTGAATAATACAGAATTTTATCCTGTATATAATTATGAACATAACCTGAATAGTATGTAGGG
The DNA here is from genome assembly GCF_000334495.1 of Tupaia belangeri chinensis. Taxonomy (NCBI): domain Eukaryota; kingdom Metazoa; phylum Chordata; class Mammalia; order Scandentia; family Tupaiidae; genus Tupaia; species Tupaia belangeri. The sequence goes on along the minus strand of NW_006160001.1, from coordinate 1,723,145 downwards.
AGACTGGGCATTTAGATCCTATGGTGTATACTGTTGGTTTTTTTTTTTTCTAGTTGACAATTAACCTGGTTTGCTTGAGTTTCAGCCTGCTGCTTTCTGTGGCTGTGGTTCAAATATAAGTTCAGTTTTCAAAGACTTTGCAGTGCTTTGTCCAATAGATCTATTCCAACTGTGTTTTTTATTTTTTATTTTTTTGAAACCAGTGTGGAACCCAGGCAGTGGTCTGTTAGTCCTTTCTCAAAGTCTAGTGTGCTGATTAAGATCAGATTCATGGGCTAGCAGGTGGCACAAGGTTGGGGCATCTGAATTCCACATGGCTGACTGTGTAGTTTGAATCCCAGAGCCAGAGGCTTGAGAAACACACTGAGTTCACGTGCCCAGGGTCTCAAAAGATTAGAGAAGCGTTTGTGGTGTGTTCAGGGGGTTGGCGGGCGGTGATTTCTTTCTCTCTCTCTCTCTCTCTCTCTCTCTGTCTCTGTGTCTCTCTCCAGCAAGTGCACATACTCTATAACAAACTAAAAAAAAATAATAAATAAGTCAGATTCATGAATACATGATTGGGAGGTAAGCACATAAGTCCATGAACAACTTCATGAAGTCACTTTCCCAAGCACCTTCTTCTCCATGATCTCCCTAGTCCTTTTCAGTTCCCTGGAACTCTCCTGTCAGAAATCTATAACTTTGGTTATCCATTCTGGCACTTACTTCCATTACTGTACCTTCAAGCCAGGACAAGTGATGGGAGAACTGAAAAAAAAAAGAAAAAAAGCTGGGGAAGCCAATTCACTTCCAGTTCATAGGTACTTCCGATGTTGGTGTTCTCTAATCTGCCGGCTCTATTTTTCATAGTTCTTAAATAGCACTCCATGAATTATGTCTCCTGTATCTAGTGGAAAAGACAGGATGAAGGTACTTACTTCATCTTTTTCCAGAACTGAACCCTTTCTCATCATTTTGTAATAAAATTTCAGATATTCAATTGTTTTGGTGCTGAAATTTCCATTCAGTTCTTTTTCAGAACAGTTTCTATTCTTTCTGAAAGGTGTTTTCTCTCTATTTATTTCAGTCGTGTTTGCCTTTACCTCTTGGAGCTATCTTCATGTTACTGTCTAATAATCATCCCGAGGCTGGCATCTGTTGATTGTCTTTTGCCTTGGGAATCTGAAGTTTTTCTGGATTGTTCTTGTTATTTTATTTGTCAAATAATTTTGGATTGTATCCTTGACATAATTAACGTTGTTTTGTTTAAACTCTGTATTCTGTTATAATCTTCCTCATAGGTCATCTTCTCCAAATTTTTAATCCCCTCTGCAATCTGCCTGTTTATGTTTAACCTTAAGAGACCTCAGATAACTTATTTTTGTATTTTGTTCAATGTGTCTAATATAGTCAGTGTGAAAAAAAGGCTGTAGTTAGTTTATTCTATCTTTTCTATATGTGGTTTTTCTATTTTCTCAGTTATAAACACAAAAGAGTTGTTGAAGAAATAAAGAAATGAATTGCCTTTTTACCAGTCTTTTTGGATGTGTGCTTGATTTTGTTTGTTTATTTGTTTGACAGTTCGACCAATGACTCCCTTCAGTGTCAGTTTTGAAACTGTAAGTGCCACAAATGCCATGATGACCTGGAAGGTGCATTCCATTGGGAATTATTCCTCACTTTTGTGTAATGTGGAACTCTATGGTGAAGGAAGAATGATACAAGTAAGAACTTTTCTTAATTTCTACTTTAAAAAAATCCCTTTATGTCCCGAACGGAAAGACTGCTGAATAAAATCACATTAAACTTGGGCCAGCTGGTGGCAGCGTGGCGACTAAGGTAGCTGATTCCGCGTGGCCTACCCTATGGTTTGAGACACAAACCCAGCTTGAAAAACATCCCAGGCATGTGTGCATTTATGCCCGAAGTCCTACAATAAGGGAGAGATGGAGGAGAAGGGATTGCAGGGTGACCATTCCCTATGCGGGCTGCTTTCTCACTTTTCCACACTCTCTGTGTCTCTCACCAGTGAGCAATCCAGCAAAAACAATCAAAAATCACTTTCAACTTTATCTCTTTGTAGATTCAAATTCAAATGATAGGGATCATCTGTTTGAAAAGGGTCATGAAACTAAGTGAAGACTATTAGGGTAAGAAAGGGGGCCTTAGAGTTTTTTTTTTTTTTTTTTTCCATAGAAAAACTTCATCTCACTCCAAGCCCAAATGTACTGTGTCCTGCTTTGATTTTGCAATGAGATGTGTTTATCAGTACTTCTGTGTTCTTTTGACTCTTTCTTTCTTGCAGCAGCACAATGTTAGTGTCAAGGTGAATGGTGAATTCCTCTTAAGTGAACTGGAGCCTAACACGAAGTATACAGCCCAAGTCCGCTGTGCTTATGACAAGCACATCTGGAAATGGAGTGAATGGATTAGTCAAAGCTTCATCACACTTGAAGCTGGTAGGTTCAGCTCTGTGGCATTTAATCCAAGGCTCCAAACCTTAGCAGATGGGCTGGCATCTCTGAGAGCTTTTGCTTATAACACAAACTAGGAGGGAAGCATTAAAAAACAGATACAGGGCACCATTTTCAAAAGTTGGATTAAATGCCTAATGAGAAGGGAGTGGGAAGCCATCAACCTCACACATTTGACATCAGTGTTATTTCTACTAGACATTTTCTCTCTTATCTTGTATTTTTCCAAAATGGTTTCTAAGCCACTGCCGTTGCTGGATTCACATTGATCTGGGGCTATAGACTAGGGACCTACAGATGTGTTACTGCCAAGGTAAGCATTGAACTCTTGCTAAACTTCGTGCTTTGTCTGGAAATGTAGTACTATTTGGAACTTTAATTATTATGAGAAAGCCATTGCTTCCAAGAACAACACACTGGGAGCACTCTCCTGTATGCCCTCACTGGTGCAATACACAGAATTTTTCTCCCAAATCACTGAGTCTCAGAGCTCAAGTAGGCCTCAGGAGATGAATCTGGCCTTCCTCTTCCTGCAATTCAAGATAATAAAGTACAGTAGTTCCCCTTACTCACAGTGTCATTTACCTGTGGTCGACCATGGTCCTGAAAATAGTCATGACTCATGGGAACCAGCAGTTAGCGTAATGGCTATGTCGCTGGACTCCCACATAGTCGACCGCGGTTCGTGTCCCAGACCCGGTGGCTTAAAACTCACGCTGGGCGCGTGTGCGTGCGTGCCCAAGATCCCGAGAGGAGAATGGAGGAGAAGGGATTGCGGCGTGACCATCCCCCCTGGGGGGTGATTTCTCGCTTTCTGTCTCTATGTCTCTGTCTGTCTGTCTGGCGAGCGCACGCGCCCTACAGTGAAAATCTCTCCAAAAAAAAAAAAAAAATAGTCATGACTCATTAGGGTCCAAGGTCCAGGATCACCTGAAGCAGATGATTCTCCTTCCGACCAATCATCATCAGATCAATAATAGCCTAACACCATGTCACGATGTCTGCACCATTCCCTCACTGCACTTTATCACTCGCATCATTTCACATCATCACAAGAAGAAAAAGAGTAAGTACAGTTCAGGAAGGTATTCTGAGAGAGAGAGAGACCACCTTCACATAACGTGTGTTACGGTATATTGTTATAATTGTTCTCTTATTAATTAATTATTGTTGTTAAACTCTTACTGTGCCTCATTTCTGAATTAAACTTTATCATAGTTTGTATATAGGGCCAGTGTTAAGTGCAGCTTCAGGCATCCACTAGGGTCTGTGGGTCATATCCCCAAGGATAAGGGGGACACTACTGTATCGCTGTTGCCCATCTTATGGATGAGACAACCTGAACCCACAAATTGAAGAGACTTCCCCAGTTTTCAGAGTTGATGAATGTCAGAGACATCATCGTCATTGTGATAGCATTTAACATTTGCCGTGGGCTAGACATAGCTCTACATGCTTCTTGTACTTTTCTCTTTTAATCTTCACCACATGCAGTAGGTACAATTTTTATTCTCATGTGATAGATGGGAGCATTGAGGTCTACAAAGGTTAAGTAATTTAACTGGCCAATAAGTGACCGAGATGACTCCAGAGCTATACCCTTAAATAGATCTGGATTCTGTGTATTTTCCTTCTTGGTGTTATTATTACAATCTTGAGATCTTATTAAGTCAATTATTTTTACTAGCAAAGGAAACATTACATATATGCATTTTATTCTACCTGATTATTTGTGTGTGTAGGCAAGCAGAACTCTTTCTGTTTCATTCTAGGAGGGAAACTTAAAGTGTTGACTCTAATTTGGGAGTGGCAAGGGGAACTAATCAAAATCTACACGTGGGTTTAGTAGTTAGTCAAGCTTAATAGGCCTCTTCTCATTCCCTGGGAGTTCCTGCTCACTGTGTTCCCACTGAGACTCCAGTAATTTTTCCAGAGGGTCAGATTCTTCAAGGATTCTCATTGTAGAAATCCTTCTTCCTGATAGGAATATGCTATGTTCCTCAGTTGTGTTTTACTAAGGAAATCTTGCCTTAATAATTGAGGTTTTCTTTGAGGTCTTTTTTTTTGGGGGGGGGAGTCTAATTTTTGCAAATTTATTCCAAAATTATAACTAAAATTTTATGCAAAAACAGCATGCCAATAGGATAGAGTTTCCTTTATGTTATACAATAATAAAATAAAATAATGCACTTTGGTTTTGGTGATGTCTTAGTCTGTTATTGCATTGCTTACAGAAATACCTGAAACTGGGTAAATTTAAGAGGGTGGAGGCTTATTGATATTTCTGGCCATATGGTAGGTTCAAAGGCATCCTAAAATAATAGGGGGCAGGATATTGAGCAGAACTGCTGTCAATAATTTTCTGCCAGTTCTGGTCTCCTAGTCTGCTTTATAAACACATCAGAAGTTAATCATAGTCCTCACTCCCAATAACCTTACAACACTCAAATGCCCCACCCTGGGACAGGACTAAGTTTTCACTTAATACCTTTATAGTCCAACCAAGTCCTAAAACTTGAATTTTAAAGGCCATCTAAACTACACTTTCCACCCCTAGCTCCCAAAATGCATGGATTTTTCACATACATAATCATCCCAATAGCCCCCCAAAATCTCAACTCTTTCCATCACCAACTCCAAAGTCCAAGGTCCAAAGTTGTATCTGAGACTCAAGGCAAACTCGTTCCAACTGAGTGTGTGAAGCCAACACAAATGACATGTTCCCAAAATACAGTAGTGAGATAGGCACACGACCCTAAGAAAGTCTGAAACTCAAGAGGGCTGGCGTTCAATCTTGAAATTCCATATGCTAGCTACATTCTAGATGCACTGAGGGGTTAGAGCATCAAGAAACCTTATTTCCCTGTCTTTGCTGGGTTCAGTCCATACCTCGACTCTCTCCAGCTGGAATCTCATGCCTGCAGTTCTTTCCGGCTGGCACCACATGCTCCAGCTTCACAATTCTTGCATCTTGAGGGTGGTCCTGTCTATGTAGTTTCACTGGACATTGTCCTCCAGGATCTGGCAGGCTGGAAGATGGAGGCAGGGGATGGGGGCATGACCAGACACTGTGGAGGGTGCTTGTCTCTCTCTTTCTCTTACTCTTGTGTGAGTGTGTGTGCGTGTGTGCGCATGTGCGCATGCTGTCATAAATAAAGAAAAAGAAATAAATACAATTAAATAACGTAATGAACAAGACCCTAATCATCTTGGGTTCAATCTTGACTCCATCCTCACAGCTGGGTACTTTTGAGCAATTAACTTAATCTTTAGGCCTTAGTTTCTTTATCTAGAGAATGAGGTAGATAATAATACCTGTCTCAGCATTGTTAGAAGGCCTATATGAGTTAATATATGTAAAACACTTAGAATTAGCCTGGCACCTGTAGTCCCTCTATAAAAATTAGTTGTTGTCATAAATTTGAGGCCCCAAACAGTTTTTTATGAAGGTACCAGAGTTGGTTTATGTTAAAAGATGGACCCTCCTCTTGTTAAGTTGATTGAGCAAGCACGAATTCAAATGCTAACACAATCAATTGGTCCGTCAGTTTGCACAGATTTCTAATCAAAGGTCAGACACAAAAGATGGGAATATTTAAGCAAGTTGTTTTCTCGGTTCCCTCTTCATTTGCTTTTTATTCATTCTAATAGTGTTTAGGGAGCTTTTCTAAGTGCCAGGCTCTGAGCCAGAGGCTAAGAGTTTCGAAGTCACAAGAGCCAAGGAAGCACATTACTCTAGAATCACATGGAGAGAGTCCTGATAAGAGGGAACTGAGCAGCTGGTGCCTGGAGCATCTGTAAGCAGGGCTCAGGATGAGAGCAGGGAGGCTCCTCTAGGCTGTCACTCCCAGGAGTGCAGGGGAGCCCCCCTCCTGCCCCTCGAGGCTTTCTGCTAGTGTGCCTGATTGTGGCCTTCACAAATAAAGCCAGGAAGTGGTAATGGTCAGCTGTGGAGAATGTCCCAAATTGGTCAGTCTAAGGAGCTCACCTCTTAGTCACTCTGACAAGTCAGAATGTCCCAAATTGGTCAGTCTAATGAGCTCACCTCCTAGTTACTCTGACAAGTGATTCCAAAATTCCTTGGTGGTTTCCAGAAGCTCTGAGGCTTGATTTATAGAGGCTTTCAGTTTGTTGTTCTGTTCAGAGGTAGCTGACCTATGTGTTTTTCCTGAGGAGGGAACAGTGTGGCTGTGGACAGTGGGTGACAGTCACAGGGAGCGGAACAGTAGGACTGGTAATCTTCACCATTTAGAAAGGTTGAATGTTATTCTATACATACATATTGTGACCCAAGTGCTGCTCTTTGATACATTTCAGCTCCCTCAGTGGCGCTTGATGTCTGGAGAAATGTGAAATCCAAGCCAGGAAGTCAAAATGTGATCTTATTCTGGAAGGTAAGATGTATAGTTTTGAAGTCTTATTTACTCTCCTGTGTCTTTCACTATGAAACTGTGGATGTTAGTGCAGACTTTGAGCTGAGAGGGATCATAACATGAACCAAATAGAACTTCTTACCTAGTGCAAGAACCCACTGGCATTCATGTCCCATTGCTTGGATTTGGACCTCCTTGACAACCCAAGCCACTATGGTCAGCTTTGATAGAACCTTCCTCACTTAATTTTCTACTCAGACCAAGCTGAAACTTTTGCAGGCCCAGGACAAGGGTAAAAGTGGAGTGCTACATACCATATTCAAAATTATTAGTATTTGAACACTCAAGCTATTTTTTTTTTGAAAGAGAGATTTTTGCTATAGAGTGCATCCACTACCAGAGAGACACAGAGAAACAGAAAGTGAGGACTTACCTCCTATCCCCAGGGGGGATGGCCATGCCACAATCCCTTCTCCTTCTCCTCTTGGGATTTTGGGCACGCACACACATGTACCTGGCTTGAGTTTCAAGCCTCCGGGTCCAGGACGTGAACTGCAGTTGACCATGTCGGAGTCCAGCATCTTAACCACTATACCACCTGCTGATCCCCCCACCATTCCTAAAATTTTATTTATATTCTACCATTGTATAGCTCTATGGTGTACAACAGGATTTTTCAAGGCATGCATGTAGTACATAACCATCAAATCAAGGATCACCATATACGTCATTTTCAACAGAGAACTTTCCATTCCTTTGTCTGTTAAGTGTTTCTTCCCTTTGCCCTTCCCACCTACACTCTACCCTCCACTACCCTCCCTTACAGTCCTCTCATACTGTTAGGTCCTCGGGAAAGCTGTGACGTATTTTTCTATTCAAAAATGCATCATGACTTTCCTGACTACCCAATACTTATATTTAAAAATTATGCATCAAGCTAAGAGACTATAATGTAAAATAAACTTTATTCTTTGCCTAATATACCTTCAAGAAAGCCAGAAAGACCAGGTTTGTATTCAGAACTCTGAGTCTTCCTTGTTTTATATGAGAACACAGTGATGCCGGGATATTGGGCCCCAGACACAGCCCATCCCACTTTTCTTCCTATCTCTATTCTGGCACACTCCCTAAGGACCTCTGTGCACATATGAGCAGACGTGCCAGTCTGCATATTCTGGTTCTTTTCACACCTCAGGGAGACAGCTACTCCCTGCCTGGTCTCAGATCTAGGGTGCACACACCAAGGCCGTAGTCTATCCTAGGGAAGGTGGACCTGAGGAACAGACCCTGGGAGTGGGCTCAGGATCATACAGGCAGGAAATCTCTGCTCCTTAGAGGATCATCAGAAGAGGACAGTGGGAATGAGGAGAGCACAGCTATCTGGGAATGACACAACTAGAGGGGGTAGGGATGAGGCCAGGATCCAGATGTTTCCTGCTAAGGTCTCAGGAGTGATGTTTATACTCATTGGTCTCTCTCTCTCTCTCTCTTTTCTCTCTCATTTTCCTCCCTAAGTCTTTTATTCCTCCAGATTAAAGAGAATATCTTCTTGGCCAACACTACAGCCTAGTAGAGGGAGTTAGAGCCCATGTGGCTGTCTGTGGTTCTAACCCTGGCCCCACTGGCTTGAGGAACATGCTGAGCACGTGTGCATGGGTGTTCAAAATCACTACAGGATGGAGAATAGAGGAGAGGAGTGGTGGGACCACACCCCACTGGGGGGGGTGCTTTCATCTTCTGTCACTCTGTGTATGTGTGTCTCTCTAGCAAGAACGTGTACCCTCGGACAATTAACTCCATATATATGTATATACATATATATGAAAATCCCTATCTCTGTGTGTGTGTGTGTGTGTGTGTGTGTGTGTGTGAAAATCCCTAATCCCTTCCTCTTGATGCCTGACTTGGCCATTTTTCTCTGGACACATTCTGCTTTTGAGGATCTTACCTCCACGTGGTTCTCTTCTCCACTTGGTTTCTGTTAAATTAGAATGCCTGATTTCTAGACCAGCCAGTGGCATGGTGGTTAAAGTGGCTGGATCCCACATAACCAACTGTGTGGTTTTAGACCTGGATCTGGCGGCTCGAGGAACACACCAGGGATGAGTATGTGCCTAAAATCTTGAGGGAGAAGTGCAGGAGGAAGGATCATGGCATGATCTTTACCCATGGGAGGGATGCTTTTTCACTCTGCCCCGTTCTTTCTCTGTCTCTTTCAGGAGAGTGCACACACCCTCGGGCGAAACTCTTTTAGAAAAACAATGATTGGTTTCCAGCTTGGTTTAGAGGGTTATTTTTTTAAGTCGTTTTATTTTTTGTGTGTGAGTGTGTGTGTGTGTGTATGTGTATAAGCAGTTGAGGAACAAAATAGATGAAAAGATAAATATATAAACTCTATTCAAAGTAGAGTACATTTTGAAACAATTATCAATATTTTTTTCAGCCACTGTCAAAATTTCATGCCAATGGGAAAATCCTGTTTTACAATGTAGTTGTAGAAAATCTGGACCAGCCGTCCAGGTTAGAGCACTACACCATCCCTGCTCCTGCCAATGGCACTGAGCTCTCCCTGGACCAGAGCTCTTATGAGATCCGCATCACAGCCAACAACAGTGTGGGATCTTCTCCTGCTTCAGTCATTGTCATCTCTGGCAACAGTGAGTTTGTTTTGTTTCATTTTTTATATTTTCTCCTCTAAGAGAATGTGGACAGCATTAAGTAATGGCAGTTAAATTAAAAAGTCCATCGCCTAGAGAGACAAAATGTCCAGTTGCCAAACACTGTTAGTCATTTTCTTTGGGGGCAGGGGTGTCCAGTGTGTTTTAGTGGAACAGTTCTCCTCAGTGTGGAAAAAGGGACATTTCAGCCCTGACTCAGGACAGTTCTGTCCCAGAGACACTTCTGCACACTTGGGAAGTGACCCTGAACTGATTCAAGTAAACGAAACCCCAACAAACAGTCCTCACTGAGAATTTGAGTTGGTACTTAAGTGCTTTGTGGTTTGTGAAACAGGAGTTGTACTTCTTAGGCTGTAAAACATTTTGCTGGGACCAGCAGGTGGTGTGGTGGTTAAGGGCTCTGGACTCCCACATGGCTGACCATGGTTCAAGTCCCAGACCTGGCAACTTGCTTTCTCTGTGTGTGTTTCCCTCTCTAAATAAGTAAAGTTAAATAATTCTTCCAAAAAAATTTTTGTCAGTCTTTGTCCCTATGAAGAGTCTATGACTGAGGCTGGATGGTGGTGCAGTGGTTAAACACGATGGTCTGTGGGTTTGACCCACATGTTAAGGTCCTGGGTTCCTGTCTGGAGACCTTCCTGAATATGCTGGGCACAGCATCTCTGTGCTCTGGGACTGGCAGAGGCTGCGAGTGGATCATGCCATCAAAACCCTCTTAGTGTTGCTGTCTGTCTCTCTCTGTGTCTCTCTGTCTCTCCTCATCTCTGTCTATCTCTCTTATTCATGGAAGAGGTACACTTAATAAAAATTTTAAAAATAAAAATAAATAAAAATAAAAAAGCCCATGAACATTCCCAGAACTCTTCAGGTGAAGTTGTGTCATCTTTCACCAACTTGACACCTTTGTAGAATAAAGCTGGTAACTTGCTACTCTCTCAGCCTGTGAAAGAGCTGAAATGAGCTCTTTACATGCAAAATCAGCACTGATAGTAGTTTCCTTCTTGAGAGACCCATGGAAAGAAATTGGTATAGTAAACCCCACAGTCACCTGATGCAGACAAGGGCCTAATGCAGTTGGCAGCTGGCGTCCTAAGGTCAGTCATGAACCTGTAATAATATCACCCTTCAGGTCCTGCGATTAAGTTTTTTAGACCTTGCTGTGAGGTTATGGCAGGTCATCCTTAGCCGTTATCCAAGTAGGCTTAAATTTCGATTAAGTGGAACAGATTAGAGGGCACTGTTGTGTTGTGTTGTTTTGTTTTGTTTTTATGTTTTAAGAACTATTCAGTGTGAATCAGATAAGAAAAAGAAACCAGTATTGGGGCCATAGAGGAAAAACTCATAAGCTTTGCTTTATGAAGAGCTCTGTTAAAGAAGGAAGTGAATGGTTGTATTCTGACTTCATTAGGGCTAGATTAAGGAGAGTGGGCATTTCATTCAGCCTGGAGGAGCTGGGAGACAAAAGAAAGGCTGCCTTCCATGAGGGCTAGTTCAAAGTAACACTGCTGAGTGCGGCTCAGCACTACTTTGGGGGCTTCTCTGTGGGTCCTACCATGTCCTCTGACTCCATGCCCTGCCTTCAGACACAGATCTCCCCAGGTAAGACTCTATTCAGCCTTTCTTAATGGGCCACAGTCCTTTTGTTATGCCATAGGGCACGTGTGCTCACCAGAGAGACACAGAGAGCGACAGAAAGTGAGAAATCAACCCCTGGTGGGATGGCCATACCCCGACCCCCTCTCCTCCAGTCTCCTATTGGGATTTTGGCACATGTGCACACAGGCTGGGTGTGATTTTTCAAGCTACTGTGTCTGGGACACAAATCGCAGTCGACCATGTGAGAATCCAGTGCCTTAACACCACCCACCTGCTGGCCCTAGTCCACATTCTTAAATCAGTTGTGTAGATAGTCTCTCTTGTGCTATGAGAAAAACCAGTGTGGTTAAGACAATTCATATTAGGGTGTGAGAAACTAAAAAAAGACTCCTTACTTTCCCTTTACCTCCATCCCTCAAAATATTTTCAATTTTAAAGAAACAGTTTGCTTAAATACCCTGATTTGATTCTTACGCAATCTACACACGTATCAAAATGTCACATTGTACCCCATAAATATGTACATTATTCCATGTTAATTAAAAAAATAATCAAAATTGAAAGTACAAAAAAAAGAAAGCAACAGGACCAGCAGGTGGCATGGTGGTTAAGGGCACTGGACTTCCACATGGCTGACTGTGGTTCGAGTCCTAGATCTAGTGACTTGCCTTCTCACTTCCTTTCTCTATCTCTCACTCTGTCCCTGTCTAGTCAAATTTAAACAAAGTTAAATAAAATAATTATTACAACAAAAACTCATGCAGGGTGCATGTGCGTATGTGCCCAAAACTCTGAGAAGAAAATGGAGGCAAAGGGATTGCAACTGGGCCATCCCCCATGGGGGGTGATTTCTCACTTTCTGTCTCTCTGGCGAGTACGCGCACCCTAAAGCAACAGTCTCTCAGAAAGAAATGTAGAGATGGCAGCCTCAGTCGTAAACCGTGTGCACATCCTTGCACGATCCAACCAAGTGCACATTTGATTTCTTTTTTCTTTTCTTACTCGTAATTCCTACCCCCAACATCTCAGAAGCAATAGTGAGCTTGAGGGCCGCCTACATGACTGTGGAGGACTTACACTGCCTTCATCATTTCTTCAGCAGGTATTATTGTTGGAAGCAGATTGTGTACCAGGTATGGTTCATCAATGATCAAGGGTCAGCAGTGTTTTTGGTAGTGAGGCAGGTAGTAAATATTTTAATAGATCATTCAATGTCTATTATATATTCTCTAATTCTTGTGTGCCCCGCAGGGGCAGGGGCAGGGGCTAGAAAATGTGTGTGCTCACTGGAGAGAGATGAAGAGAGAGGGAAAGTGAAAAATCACCCTCTTGGGGGAAGAGCCATGTTACAGTCCCTTCTCCTCCATTCTTTTCTTGGGGTTTTGAGCATGCACGCACAGGCACCCAGTATGGTTTTCCTGTCACCTGGTCTAGGACTCAAACCACGCAGTTGGCCATGTGAGATCCAGCTGCCTTAATCACCATACCACCAGCTGGCCCCATTGGTTTGTTTTTTGCTACCCTCTAAAAATCTAAAAACTGTATTTAGCAGAAGGGTCATATAAAAACAAACATCAGAGGCTGAAATTGTCCAGCTGGCCATAGATCACCACTCCTGTTCTTGGAGCTGGAGTCTGGATGGGTCTGGGAAGATGAAGAGGAGGGGCGGCATCTCCAAGTCAAGTGTGAATGTTTGTTGGGAGAGGCCGGAACGCTTTCCCCAACCCAAGCCCTTGCAACCTTCGAAGTGGTGGACTGTTACATGTTAGAGACATTGCACGTGTATATTTACTTTCTTTACTGGACAATTCATTAAATCCGAAGCTTTGCTCTATTTGTTTAGGTACAGAAGAGGTTGAAGAAGAAAAAATTAAAGGCACAGAGGATGGATTTCCTGTGTCTTGGAAACCCCATTCTGGAGATGTCCTGGGCTATGTTGTAGAATGGTATGACTGTCCCCAGGACCAGCTCTGTGATTTCCAGTGGGAGAATGTAGGTCCTGGTAACACCAGCATTGTCATTAGCTCAGGTAAGAAAACCTTCCACCTTACCGTCTTTCTATACCCACATCACAGCAAGTTGGACTAGGTTTTCTGGACTACCTTGCAGAAGCTTTGTACTAAACTAAGACTTCTGAAATGAAAAGCCCAGCATGGGTGTTAGGAGTTCAGTCTTACAAGGCTGTGTTCTAAGATTTGACCTTTAAGTTTACCTTTTCAGAGAATATCTGGGCCAAAGGAAGGGCTCCATTTTCATGGTTTATGAACTTGTTCCTCTAAATTAGTGATCTCGCGTGAATGGTAGAAAGGCATGGTAACAGTTGTCCAGAGACCTTTTCCAAAAGCAGATACACATATGGGTTGGAGAGGTTTAGGACACAGATCTGATGAAGTCAATTCTCAGCCCCTTCTATTTCAGTAAAACGTGTAGAACTGGAGTCACCTCCCACATTGGAGTTCAGATTTGTGATTTGAAAAAGGCAAGTTTAGCAAAGTCAAAGGAACAGGTTTGTGGCTTGAGCAGGAGCGGTGGGTTGCGCCATCTGCTGGGCTTAGGGAAAGATGAAATTGCATCCAGAGGGTGCTTAGGGCCCCTGCCAGTTTCAGTGGGAGGTGGGATCTGGAGGCAGATTACCAAGGCGCAGGTGTGAGGAGAAAGGAAGTAGAAGCAAAGCTTTCAAGACCCTCAGCTTTGAGGGGAAGAGAGAAGGCAAATAACAAGGGGGCTTGGAGTCAATGGGGGATTTAAAATGGTTTTCTGTGCCTGGTCTGACTCTTGCCTGGTTTTATGCACGTGGATAACGGCATGGCTGCAGGCGTGCTGGAGACAAACGACAGAGTCAGTGTTTGTAGCAGAGAGTACTCCATGACTTCACAGGAGGAGGGCGCATGGGGAGATGAAATAAAAAATCCTGAGAAGGAAATTATAAGGGGAAGGGAAGTCCACTTTTAAATTCTTTTTCTTTTCAGAATTAGAGAATGCCATTCTGTGTTACTGATCAGCTGTTGACTTTTCTCCTCTAGATGCTTTTAGGCCAGGCGTCCGATACAACTTCAGAATCTATAGAATATCTACAAAAAGAATTGCTTATTTATTAGAGAAAAAAACAGGATACTCCAAGGAGCTGGGTGAGTTTAAACTTTTAATGTGTTCCATGCCCAGACCTGTTTAGAACACTCTCCTAGCTTTGAGTTTAGGAAGATTTTAATACCTTCCCTATGTTTCAGAGTCCTGTTTATTCTGGTGTTGAAGAAAAACTTTAGACAAAATAAAATTTACCAGGGTTTAATCTGCAAGGAACAATTGGAATCACGCAGCTTCTATTTTTTTTCTATGCAGAAATGTGTCATGACTTTTCCATCGACCCAATAGAATGGGTTCGGAGGAAGTCCAGATTGCCAAGTGGTTGAATAACGTTTATAGACAGGAAAAGGAAAGCTCTATATAGAAAATGGAAGTGAGATAGAGAAACAGCTGGACTGGTTACAGCGTGGTGTCTGCCTATTTGGTGGGCTGGTGCACTGTGACTGACGGAAGCAGGGCTGCTGTGATTGACAGTGACTCAGCTATTTGTTATACGCCAGCTCCTAAATTAGATTGTGGTTTGTATGTAAAAACTCAGGTTTGCAAGTACAGAGGCTTTCTCAGGCCACTATGGTTTAACACTTTTAAACAATTATTTTATTTTTTTATTTTTTAAGAGAGATTTTTGCTATCGGGCACATGTGCTTGCCAGAGAGGCAGAGAGACAGATAGCGCGAAATCACCTTCCAGAGGGGATGGTCATGCCACAATCCCTTCTCCTCCATTTTCCTCTTGGGATCTTGGGCACGCACGCACACGCACCCAGTGTGAATTAAAAGCCGCTGGGTCCAAGATGAGAACTGCCGTCGACTGCGTGGGAGTCCAGTGACATAGCCATTAACCATCTGCTGGTCCCAAAGAGATATTTTTAATCATACAAATGTAGGACATTTTCATTAAAGGCAATTTATAAAGTGTCATACGAAAGACAAAAAACTCACTGCTAGTTTTACCACCCAAAGGCAAATATCCAGAGTTAATATTTTATGTACATCTAGGTATTCCTTCTTCTGTACCTATATACTCTTTTAAATAAAATTGAGATCTCACTCTATGCAGTTTGTAAACTGCTTTTTTGGCTCTTCACTCTGTAACCCTATCGTTTTCATTACTGTAAAGTGCCCTATTATGAGCATATGTCAAACACCTGTTGTTGAACAATTTAGAGTAGTTTTTTTGACCTATAAACTATAACATTTATCTCCAAGTATTTTATAATCCCAAATGCTAAATCTCTATTTCTTTCTTTGCCCCATCTGAACCATCATTTTACCTAAATCTTTGCCTATATCCATAATAATATTTTTCGTTTGTTGGTTTTTAGGTTTTTGCCCTTGGTTGTGTATGTTCACCAGAAAGAGACAAAGAGAGGGAAAGTGCAAAACCACTCTCACAGCAGGGATGGCCATGCCATAATCCCTTCTCCTCTTGTCTTCTCTCAGGATTTTTGGGCATGCATGCCTACATGCCTAGCATCATTTTCAAGCCACCAGGTCTAGGACTCGAACTATGTGGTCAGCCATGTGGGAATTTAGTACCTTAACGCCATGTCACTTGCTGGCCCCAGTAATCTTCTTAAAATAAAGTCCTCGAGAAGGAATATTTGAGTCAAACAGTTCGAAATCTTAAATGCTTTTTTCATTTCTTTTATCGTTTTTAAGACTTCGCATACATGTTTGCAAAATTGCCTCTTAGCAATGTTACACTCCTGTCCACCAGCAGATAGGGGATTTTGGAGCCTACTGTGGGGTTGCTGACTCAGTCTTTGGCATCCAGGGTCCAAAGGCTAAAGGCTGTGAGGCTGAGCCCTCAGTTGCCTTCACCATCAGACCAGCTCTCAGGGGTTCTTCACTTGGAGCTGGTCCAGTTCACAGTTGGCGCTGAGCCAGGCAGGAAGTGTGGTGTGGGTGTATGTATGTGTATGTGTGCTGGTGTGTGCAGATCAAGTGTGTGTGAGTGTGTGGGATAAACAGGCCTAAATAAACATTCTCGAGTTCTTCAGTAACACTTGGATGACTTTGCATTGCCACGACCTAGCGTTCTTATTTATTTATGTTTTTGGAGAGGTTTTTGCTATAGGGCATGTGTGCTCACCAGACAGACAGAGAGAGACATAGAGACGGAAAGCGAGAAATCACCCCCCAGGGGGGATGGTCACGCCGCAATCCCTTCTCCATTCTCCTCTTGGGATCTTCGGCACACATGCACACGCGCCCGGCATGAGTTTCAAACCACCAGTTCCGGGATGCGATCCACGGTCGACTACGTGGGAGTCCAGTGACATAGCCATTACGCTAACTGCTGGTTCCCGACCTAGTGTTCTTCAAATCCCTTCCTGCTTTGTTGAACATAATCTTTTGTCTTTCTCCTCTTCCTCCTCACTTTAGTTCTCTGGTTTGAGTTTTCTTTTTTTAAGGATTATTTTTATATCTGGTTTGAGTGTTCTTTTTTTAAGGATTATTTTTATATAACTCGATTTATTTATTTATTTATTTATTTTGATAACAGAAAGTGAGAAAGGAAGCCAACAGGTCTGGGACTTGAACCATTGTCGGCCATGTGAGAGTCCACCGCTCTTAACCACCATGCCCCCTTCCGGCCCCTCTAATTGGATTTTCTCTCAAACACCCCAAGTCAAGAACAGAAACAAGTCTAAGGAAGACTTTTAGTGTCTTCTTTATTTCTTTCCTTTTTTATTTTATTATTTTTATTTTTTTGGCTATGTGACCTCATGCAAGTTGTTTAGTCTCTTTGGGTGTCCATTTCTTCATCCATGACAGGCAAGGCAGATTGCAGACAAGAAGATTGCTCAACTCCTTCCCAGCTCTCCCAAACTACAGGCATAAGCCCCCAGAGAAACAGATACAACTCATTATCTTGCCATACATTCTTACCGCCTCCAGAGCTGGCTGTGATTCTACTCCTAGCCTACGTCAATGTGCTCAGACTATTTCCAAACCATGACTCTTTTTATAGAAAATGGAAGTGAGATAGAGAAACAGCTGGACTGGTTACAGCGTGGTGTCTGCCTATTTGGTGGGCTGGTGCACTGTGACTGACGGAAGCAGGGCTGCTGTGATTGACAGTGACTCAGCTATTTGTTATACGCCAGCTCCTAAATTAGATTGTGGTTTGTATGTAAAAACTCAGGTTTGCAAGTACAGAGGCTTTCTCAGGCCACTATGGTTTAACACTTTTAAACAATTATTTTATTTTTTTATTTTTTAAGAGAGATTTTTGCTATCGGGCACATGTGCTTGCCAGAGAGGCAGAGAGACAGATAGCGCGAAATCACCTTCCAGAGGGGATGGTCATGCCACAATCCCTTCTCCTCCATTTTCCTCTTGGGATCTTGGGCACGCACGCACACGCACCCAGTGTGAATTAAAAGCCGCTGGGTCCAAGATGAGAACTGCCGTCGACTGCGTGGGAGTCCAGTGACATAGCCATTAACCATCTGCTGGTCCCAAAGAGATATTTTTAATCATACAAATGTAGGACATTTTCATTAAAGGCAATTTATAAAGTGTCATACGAAAGACAAAAAACTCACTGCTAGTTTTACCACCCAAAGGCAAATATCCAGAGTTAATATTTTATGTACATCTAGGTATTCCTTCTTCTGTACCTATATACTCTTTTAAATAAAATTGAGATCTCACTCTATGCAGTTTGTAAACTGCTTTTTTGGCTCTTCACTCTGTAACCCTATCGTTTTCATTACTGTAAAGTGCCCTATTATGAGCATATGTCAAACACCTGTTGTTGAACAATTTAGAGTAGTTTTTTTGACCTATAAACTATAACATTTATCTCCAAGTATTTTATAATCCCAAATGCTAAATCTCTATTTCTTTCTTTGCCCCATCTGAACCATCATTTTACCTAAATCTTTGCCTATATCCATAATAATATTTTTCGTTTGTTGGTTTTTAGGTTTTTGCCCTTGGTTGTGTATGTTCACCAGAAAGAGACAAAGAGAGGGAAAGTGCAAAACCACTCTCACAGCAGGGATGGCCATGCCATAATCCCTTCTCCTCTTGTCTTCTCTCAGGATTTTTGGGCATGCATGCCTACATGCCTAGCATCATTTTCAAGCCACCAGGTCTAGGACTCGAACTATGTGGTCAGCCATGTGGGAATTTAGTACCTTAACGCCATGTCACTTGCTGGCCCCAGTAATCTTCTTAAAATAAAGTCCTCGAGAAGGAATATTTGAGTCAAACAGTTCGAAATCTTAAATGCTTTTTTCATTTCTTTTATCGTTTTTAAGACTTCGCATACATGTTTGCAAAATTGCCTCTTAGCAATGTTACACTCCTGTCCACCAGCAGATAGGGGATTTTGGAGCCTACTGTGGGGTTGCTGACTCAGTCTTTGGCATCCAGGGTCCAAAGGCTAAAGGCTGTGAGGCTGAGCCCTCAGTTGCCTTCACCATCAGACCAGCTCTCAGGGGTTCTTCACTTGGAGCTGGTCCAGTTCACAGTTGGCGCTGAGCCAGGCAGGAAGTGTGGTGTGGGTGTATGTATGTGTATGTGTGCTGGTGTGTGCAGATCAAGTGTGTGTGAGTGTGTGGGATAAACAGGCCTAAATAAACATTCTCGAGTTCTTCAGTAACACTTGGATGACTTTGCATTGCCACGACCTAGCGTTCTTATTTATTTATGTTTTTGGAGAGGTTTTTGCTATAGGGCATGTGTGCTCACCAGACAGACAGAGAGAGACATAGAGACGGAAAGCAAGAAATCACCTCCCAGGGGGGATGGTCACGCTGCAATCTCTTCTCCTCTCGGGATCTTGGGCACACATGCACACGCGCCCGGCATGAGTTTCAAACCACCAGTTCCGGGATGCGATCCACGGTCGACTACGTGGGAGTCCAGTGACATAGCCATTACGCTAACTGCTGGTTCCCGACCTAGTGTTCTTCAAATCCCTTCCTGCTTTGTTGAACATAATCTTTTGTCTTTCTCCTCTTCCTCCTCACTTTAGTTCTCTGGTTTGAGTTTTCTTTTTTTAAGGATTATTTTTATATAACTCTATTTATTTATTTATTTATTTATTTTGATTTGACCAGAGAGGGACAGAGCAAGAGAGAGAAAGAGAGAGAAAAACAGAAAGTGAGAAAGGAAGCCAACAGGTCTGGGACTTGAACCATTGTCGGCCATGTGAGAGTCCACCGCTCTTAACCACCATGCCCCCTTCCGGCCCCTCTAATTGGATTTTCTCTCAAACACCCCAAGTCAAGAACAGAAACAAGTCTAAGGAAGACTTTTAGTGTCTTCTTTATTTCTTTCCTTTTTTATTTTATTATTTTTATTTTTTTGGCTATGTGACCTCATGCAAGTTGTTTAGTCTCTTTGGGTGTCCATTTCTTCATCCATGACAGGCAAGGCAGATTGCAGACAAGAAGATTGCTCAACTCCTTCCCAGCTCTCCCAAACTACAGGCATAAGCCCCCAGAGAAACAGATACAACTCATTATCTTGCCATACATTCTTACCGCCTCCAGAGCTGGCTGTGATTCTACTCCTAGCCTACGTCAATGTGCTCAGACTATTTCCAAACCATGACTCTTTTGTTTCCCGACTTTCTTTCCTAGTTCCTTCAACCAAGCCTCAAGTGGTCATGAATAACTTGACACCCCACTCCTTCACTCTGAGTTGGGAGAATTATCCCACGGAATCCCAGCCTGGTTTTATACAAGGATACCATGTCTATTTGAAATCCAAGGCAAGGCAGTGCCACCCAGGATTTGAAAAGGCAAATCTTCCAGGTGAAACTTATTTTTCTATGTGTATTTCTTTAAGATCTTATTCAAAATCATTGAAAATGCTGCCATCGCTGACTGTGGCCAGATTTCTCTTCTTGAGTGATTGTATCATCAAAAGGTGTTGAAAGCCTAGCTTTTTGGCACAGTGGAAGCACAGTGCTCTGCTCTGCTGGAAGCCAGGTGAAGACTGGGATTCTGTCCCCCAGTTTGACCTGTACACACCTGGCACAAGCACTTGCGTGTATGATCCTAGCTGGCTGGGAGGCTAGTTGGGGGGATCACAGCATGAGACCTGTTGAGGTGCTTGTCTTCCTCTTTCTGTTTACCATATATATATACACACACACACTTAAAATGTTCTTAAACAATTTAATAATTTAATAGGGTAAACAGATTATAGGGAGCCAATATTTTAATTTATAGTGTGATTTGGTGTTTTTAGAAGTATTAAAGGCATTATCTTCAACTCCTTAAGAAAACCTGCCACTTACAAAATTTTCTTGCCCCTTTTTCTTTTCTTTGACTTCGTTAAATGTTATGTGGAACCAGGTGGTATAGTGGTCATGCAACTGGATCCACATGAGAAAAATCCTGGGTTCACATCCCAGGACCTCCCTGTGCCTTCCAGGTATACACCCATATTCATAATCAGTCAGGCTGAGGCTGCGTGTGGATCGTAGTGTGAAGACCCTTTTGGGGGTGCCTTTCTTTCCCTTTCTTTCAAAGAAGAAATAAACCCACAAACTGGTAATGAATGTTGTTACAATTATGTTTTTAAGCCTCTTAGAAGTGCCGGTAGCCTTTTACTGTTTTGTATGATCTCCCCGGATCACCAATATCTCTTGTTCTGTTGACTTTTTGCTTTTCATACCATTTCTTGAAAATTTTACAGTATCCTCAGTGTGATGAAATTATGATTTGATTTTCATTTGGTTTAAAAATGTTGACAGTGCTGAGTCAACAAGAATATCAGTGTTATTCTTACTAAAATAATTCTCTTTAAAAAAAATCATTTTTTAGAAATCACAGATGATCCATTATGTTGCAAATACAAAATCGACAACCCGGAACAAAAGAGGTTCATTGTGGAGAACCTGCAGCCAGAATCCTTCTATGAGGTGCAGGTTACTCCATACACAAGTGCCGGAGAGGGCCCTGGTGAAGCGTTCATGAAGGTTACGACGCCAGGGGAAGAGTGTGAGTTTTTCCAAATCAAAACCCTTCCCTTAGGAGCTTCTGGGAAATGAACAAATTATAGAAATTTGCCTAGGCTTTGTCTGGATCAGGAATTTTCAAACCTTTATTCTACCCCACAACACCCCCTCTTTTTGTGTGTGTGTGTGTGTGTGTGTGTGTGTGTGTGTGTGTGAAACCCCTTGATTAAAAAATGGTACACAAAACCTCACTACATAAAGCAGATGAAATGGAGCTAATCTGATTGCTCATGGCCTGGAACCTTCCTCTTGCCTCCCTCAGTAGCCCCTGAAGCATTTCTCTGAAAGTCTGTCTCAAAATGGAAAATCACAGATGGCATTTACTGTTGACATCAGAAGAGCCACAGGGCTTCTGTCTAGGGAGGGTGTGGCTTTCTCCAGAAGGCTCTCTGCAACCATCCTTGCTTCTCTTGGATTCCCTCAGTGGCAAACTGAATGCTTCCAGACTTTGATGGGGCCTCCACAGGTGTGGAGGGGACTGAGCAAGTGGGGACTTGTGCACCAACTCCATGTTTGCATTATTTGTTGGGGAAATGGTGAGGTGAACAGATCCATATTTTTGAAATGCATTATCTTTGGAAGATAGGAAAAGAAGAGACAAAAAGAATGGTAGGAATTGGTTGGTGGGAAAGACTTTCATGGTAAACCTTGGCTTTCAATGAACAGGAAGATGAGGGGAGAAAGTAGACACCATGGAGGAAGGAAGAGAAGAGAACATCTTCAGTGAGGGACTCATGAAAGGCCCATACTTCAAGGGACCCTTGAAGATATGCTTCCTTGAAAAACAAATAGACTCAGACATTTTGCCTGAAGTTACCAACTTTCCTGGGTGGAGGGTCTCTTTACTGAAGGTCTCTTTGCTGTAAGTGTTGGTACAGGCACATCAGGTAGAACTGATGACCCTGGAGTGTTCTGACCAGTGATACGGACACTCACAGCTGTAGTGGAAGATGGTGGCCCTGATTGCTAGTTCACTACTACACTGAAACATGTCCCAAAGTCACCAAGCCAAAGTCCAGAATTCCCTATCAGATTAAGACCTGAGTTGACATGTTGTTATACATTATTTAAGCACTCTTGCCATTTTGGAGCTAATTTAAAATGAATTTTAAGCTTATTTTTCTTTCAGTTTTGGAATTTATTTTGTTAGCATATAATCACACATATAAAATTATTATTATTATTATTATTTGCCAAAGAGCACATGTGCTCACCTGAGAGGAGAGAGACACAATGAGAGGGAAAGCAAGAAATGATCATCCCCCAGGAGGTATGATCACGCCACAATCCTTTCTCCTCTATTCTCCTCCTGGGACTCTGGGCACACATACACATGCACCGAGAGTGAGCTTCAAGCCACTGGATTTGGGACTTGAACTGTGGTCGGTCATCTGGGAGTCCAGTGCCATAACCAGTATGCTATCTGCTGGCCCCACATAAAATTATCTTTAAGTATATTTTCTAGTTTTCATTTATCTCTGTTATGCTAAACTTCATTAATCTTTTTTAAATTATTTAATTTTACTTCTTATAATTTTTAAATTGCTATAGGATACATGTGGTCATCAGAGAGATGAGAGAGAGAGGAGAGAGAGAGAGAAAGAAAGAAGAAAAGTAAGAAAGCAAGCCACCAGGTCGGAGACTCAAACCATGGTCAGCCATATGAGAGTCCAGTGCCTTAACCACCACATCACCTGCTATCCCCGTAAACCTCATTAACCTTGATTTGTGATTCTAATATCCATTATTAAAAAGAAAATATTTGAAATATTTATTACTTCCCTGACAGAGACCTTACTTTTTCCCCCTAAGTTGTTAGAAGGCATGTGCAGTTGGCAGAGACAGAAAAACAGAGAGAGAGAGTGTGCTGACACTGCAATCCCTTCTTCCTCTCTCTATTCTCTCAGGATTTGGAGCACACAAGTCAGTCTGATTTTCAAGCCACCAGGGCCAGGATTTGAATCTTTCAGTTGGCCATATGGGATCTAGTTCCAGTAACCACGAGGCTACAGGGCTGGCTCGGGTTTTTTTTTTTTGTTTCTCTGATAGAATATTATGTGCCTAGTATCCAATGAACTCTGTCAGATGTGTTAAATAGGAATAAGACATAATGGCATATGCTAAAATGAAGTTAGGATGATTAAACAATAAAAAAGAACAGAAATATGAAAAATTAATGTAACATTGGAACTACAGAATTGTGTATAAATGCTCATTTTATTGGTTCTTTTGAAAATAGTCCCTTCTTTTTGAAAAAAAATTTTTTTTCTTTGAGAGAGACACTTTTTGCTATAGGGTGCATGTGCTTGCTGGACAAACAGAGAGAGAAAGTGAGAAATCACACACACCCTGCCTAGGGGGGATGGCTATTCTGCAATCCCTTCTCCTCTTGGGATTTTGGGAACACATGCACATGTGCCCAGCCTGAGTTTCAAGCCAGCAAGTCCCAACTAAAACCACCATCAGCCATAGGGGAGTCCAGCTCCTCAACCACTATGCCACCTGCTGGTCCCAGTATGTTTTAACTTCTCAGGATGAGAGACTAGATTACTAAATAGAGATGAGGCACAGAGAGGAAAAGTAATTTACGTAAAGGCCTTGTAGGATGTCTATCTCAATTAGCATGTGTGTTTCTGTATTTGGACATTTGGACCCACAGTTCCTTCTGAATTGACTAGACACAATTAGTAACTAACTTTGCGATATCGAGTATAGAAGTAGGTTATATTTTAAAAGTTCCCTTTTTTAGACTAGATTCAAAATAACTGAAGTAAAGAAGAGGAAAAATAGCAATTGTTGGTGAGAATAGAAAAACTGGAACTCTCATATCTTGTTGGTAGTAATAAATTGATATAAGCAATTTTAGTATATATATATATATATATATAGCCTAAGGACTGTCCCCATAAATCCTAAAGAAATACCCAAATACTAGAATTTTCATAGCAAGCAAAACTCATGAGAGCCATAACCTGGAAATAATCTTTGCCTATCAGGTAATTATAGGATAACTGTAGTATATATTGTGTTCACAAAATAGAACATCATACAGCAACGAGAATGAACATTATATATTCACACAAAAAATGGGTGGATCTCACTCATTGGAATCAATACTAAATTAAAGAAGACAGACATGATTCTTGCCATGTGATTCCATTTATAGGATACAGAAAGAGGCAAATGCCATTTTTACTGTTAAAAGACAAGATGAAATCAGCCTTGTAGTGCCGTGTTAAGCACTGTGCATTGGAAACCTGATTATACATGGCCAACCAGTTTCAGTTCTGGTCAACCTGAAAAACTTGCCAGGCATGTGTGCACCTGCTCAAGATTCTGACAGGGTGGAGAAATGGAGGGAAAGTGTTGCAGCATTACCATGAACCATTAGAAGGTGCTTTCTCTCTCTCACTAGCATACTCACCCTCTGGCAATTAACAAGAGTGATGAAAATAGCAGTTACCTTGGGAGAGGATAGGGACTGGATGAGGATACAAAAGGGCTGATCTGGATATTGACTACATGGTGTGCTCAGTTGGTGAAAATGAATTGAAGTGCACACTTATGATCACTTTTCTGTAAGTATATATTATACTTCAATAGTAAGTTGAGCAAAACCAGTCCAAATTTTGGCCTGCTCTCAAATACATTATAAATCTGTTATACAAGCACATTTTAAAACAAATTGAAGTAGTTGGAAGTATGATCTTGAGAGCAAGGTGTTTTATAACGAGTCAGGAAGTTTCTTATCCTTCCTTGGGGTCAGTGTTAGTTTTAAGTCTCTTGTGGAGGTGCTCGCTTAGATATCCTCTTACCCTTTTGGGTCCTCTTCTTCCGAGCTCTGTGTTGCTTCGTAGCACTGACAGGCATCTACCCAGGCTGCCCCTAACCTCCGATATCATCCATACTCCTGTCCTCAATCAGACTCCTTTCCTTCTAGGGTAGCCAGATATTGGGAGTGAGGCCTGGGGAAGGTGGACCTAATAGAATCCTAACTGTAAGCCCTCAAACTTCACAGAGAAATTTGCATTTTTAAAAGAGAATGTTTACCAAGCCAGCTTAAGTATTAATTGGAGGACTTATAAGCAACAGGAATAGGAAGATTGGATTATTAAAAAAAAAAGAAAGAAAGAAAGAAAGAAAGAAAGAAAGAAAAAGAAAGCATTCAGTTGACATATCTGAGAAATAAAAATGAAATCATTATCCTAGGTTAAGACATATTCATGTAGTTTTACCTCAGACTATCTCAAAAGGGTGCACTTGTCACTTTTGGATGAGTAACAACCAACTTTAAAATGTCAGTGTCACGCTACAGCAAATCTTTTCTTTTTAAGCTCTTGCGTTTACAGGTCAGCCATGGTTTGACTGCTCTAGGCTGGGCCAAAATGGACTCCAGGCTTTAGTCAGTTCAGGTTTGTTCCATATGTCTCCACTTTGGGACTCAGGCTGAAGGAGCAGGAGCTGCTTGCCACAAACTCTTCTGATGGATTATAGAAGCACAGGAGAGCAAGCTAAACTCCAAGAGCAGTTAAAGCTCCTACTTCCTCACTTTACAACTACCCACATTTCATTGGTTAAACCAAGGCCCATGGCTGAGCCCCAGGTCAAGAGACAGGAAGGTACTTTCCACCTATGAAGACGTTTTGGCAAAGGTGGGAAAGTAGAGCCCGCATACCGGGAGCCAGGGAGGAACTGGACTCATGATCATAATCTATCGGAAAAGCTAACGATGTTAAGTCATAAAGTGTTGACAGCAAATGGCTTCCTGTGTTCATTGGTTTTTCTCCCAGTCCAGCAGCACTCATATTGAAACTTGCATAAACAGGCATGTGAGGAATAATGCATATGTACAATTAGTCTCAAGCATAAACTTATTTTTTTTTCCTTTGAGGACAAAGGACGCATTTAAAAAATTTCCCTTTTCCTTCTTCAGCCCATAAGTTGATACGTATCCTACTGCCCATGATTTTCTGCATCTTGGTCATCATGATTGCATGCTACATGAAAAGTCAGTGGTAAGTGTGCAAGGAAGGTTTTATCCAAGAAGCAAGTCAGAGAAATATCTAGAAAGGAATTTAGTAGGAGGTGATAATTTTTTTTAAAAAAGGTACTGAACAGGAAAAGGACGAAGGAGAATTAGGTGAGAATATGTCATTTATTTCACAATTTTGCTTATCAGGTCAATGCATAAGGAAAATAATAATCTTTTTTTTTTTTTTTTTAGAGAGGTTTTCGCTGTAGGGTGTGTACGTTCGCCAGCCAGACAGAGAGAGACAGAGAGACAGAAAGCGAGAAATCACCCCCCAGGGGGGATGGTCACGCCACAATCCCTTCTCCTCCGCTCTCCTCTCGGGATCTTGGGCATGCATGCACACGCACCCAGCGTGAGTTTTAAGCCACCGGGTCCGGGATGCGAACCGCAGTCTACTACATGGGAGTCCAACGACATAGCCATTACGCTAATTGCTGGTTCCCAGGAAAATAATAATCATTTAAAAGAAAGAGATTACAAAAGTTTACACTAGCAATAGCTAATATTTATATGTCATTTACTATTAGCTTGGCAGTATTCTAAATGATTTATATATGAAACTCAATACTCTCAATGATACTGCAAGTACTGTAATTACCTCTGGGTAAGCAATGAGGAAGTTAAATCATGGAAGAGTTAAATAAATAGAAGAGCACGGATTAGAATCCAGCAATCTGATTCCAGAGTCCTTGTTGATAACTATTTTTCTATATTGTAGAATTGTCTCATTTTCACTGTTTTTTCTAGGGTGAAAGAAAAGTGTTACCCTGACATTCCAGATCCTTACAAGAGCAGCATCTTGTCACTCATAAAATCCAAGGTAAACGTTGGGAATTGTATGTATACCATAATCCAGGGTAGGGGTTGTAATAATCATACCTTCCTAGACCTCTTCTGGAAAATGAGACAAAGTATTGAGCCATCAGAAAAGTCATGACATATTTTTTCCTATGGAAAAATGCATGATCACTTTTCTGACAACTGAATACAAGTCCCCTCTGCTCCCACAGACCAAAACAGGTGACTGGAGCTTGGATTTCTTCTATTAGAGAAAATTGTTCAGTTTTCAACACAGCTTCCTGGTAACCTGTGATCAGGAAGAAACATGAATAAAATTGAAACTCTAAGTGCACTTTTCACACAATATACGGTATTTTGATGCACACACGCACACACACAAACATGTTTGTGTTAACATGTGTTTGTTTTCTTTCCAGGAGAACCCTCATCTAACAATAATGAATGTCAATGACTGTATCCCAGATGCTATAGAAGTTATAAACAAGCCAGAAGGGACTAAGATACAGTTCTTAGGCACTGGGAAGTCAGTCACAGAACTGGAGTTTACTAAGCCTGCCTACCTCTACCTCCTTCCGACAGAAAAGAATTCCTCCAGTCCTAGCCCCTGCATCTGTTTCGAGAACTTTACCTATAATCAGGCAGCTTCTGATGCCGAATCTTGTGGCCATGTTCTGGAACCCCCTTTTGTCCCACCAAGTCAGCTGGGACTAGTGACCTCATCTGAAAGTTTACTAAAAACCCTAGAAAAAAGCTACATGAATTCCCTGGAAGAAATCCCAGCTGAAGAAACAAATTTAAATTATGTGTCCCAGTTGGCTTCACCCATGTCTGGAGACAAGGACAGTCTCCCAACAAATCCACAAGTGCCAGTACACTGTTCAGAGTATAAAATGCAAATGGCAGTCCCCCCATGTCTCACCGCATCTCCCCTGAGTGAGAAGAGCAGCCTCTCCTCAGTCACCCTTTTAGATCAAGATGAACATTTCCATTAGCCGACATATGCATTTCATACCTTTCTGCTGCACAGACACTAAGGGCACATAGCTGGCACTGTTCCATGCCCAGTTGCTTCTGTTCTTATTCTCAGCCAGCTACCATCATATGCAGGTTTGATTTATAGATGACCACTACAGTCTGGTCAAGTCGAAGGCCAGAGACTATGGAACTTAACATACCCACCTAGAGAAGACTTCCTCTAGAAATGGCAGGATTGACTGTAGAGATAAGCTTACCTGCTACACTAAAGGCTCATCTTTAGAACAGTAGACTTAAATGGGATGTAGAATAGTTATTAGCAACTCCACAGGCCCCACCCACTCGGTACTGGGCAGGGTGGCTGTGGTCTCAGTTGTTAGCGAGAAAGTATTTCCATTAAAAGATACCCCAGATATCCAAAGGGGAAAGTAATCAGATTGAAGGCTTTAATAAAGGCCGTCTATTTATTATTACAGTATTCATTGTCAACGTAAATTTGTGTTTAATTAAGTCACAGATGTTTAAGACCAAAATGAAGTTTTGACTTACCTTGAAGTGCTAAGAATTTGTAGGTCATTGACACAGTAAAATAAACTCTCTTGGAGGCATAGGCATGATCAAGTAGGTAAGATGTATGAATGAATCAGTATCTCCACAATTCCTTGTAGACACAATAAATGGAAGTTTATTACAGCACAAAAAAAAAAAAAAAGAAGAAAGAAAGAAAGAAAGAAAGAAATTGGCAACAAACTTCTTTCTCAGTGTCAAGATAACATCACTCCTGCTTAGTATAGACACCAGTCTTCGACCATGGAAGTATTCTGACAACTACCTCAAAATAGAAGAAGAAAAACATATCATTGAGTAATTCCATTCACACCTTATGGTCCTTTTTTTTTTTTTTTAAAGAACTATAAGTAAAAGTTCTATTTTCACGTAGCATCCTTTGACTTAATAGGTTGTCTGGGTCAAGAAAATACTGTGTCATTCATAGTCCTATAATGATAAAATACTAAAAATAAAACCTCATCATTGGACAGCATTTACAACTACAAGATGTACAAAATGGGAAGTTCTGTGTGGGCTTTGGAGCAACTTTGTCTCCTTTGAACCAAAGCACCTGGGACATAACAGGTGCTCAGCATCTGCTATGAACCTTATCCTCCCTCTACCCATCAACCCCCAGTGTTTGTCATATTTCTAAACAAGCACAGAGAAATGTTTCTTTTTTTGTTGGTGCTGTCAAGTGTGGTAGAAATGACTGTTCATACCTGTTACCAAGTGCCCTGCATTCAACCCTAGAGAAAAATATCCACAAAAAAATCCATGTCTCAAAACAATCTACTATCAACTGGCCTAAATATAGCTACCCAAACCAGTACTTCTGTTCAACTTTTTCCTTTTGCTGGAAAAATTGATTATGTGCCCCTGACCCAGTATAAAACAGTATCTTGATTACAAAACAGTCCAATAGCGGTGAGAAGACTTGGGGGTTGGTATGGTCATTATTTACCCTATATATTTATGTTCTTTTGTCATGATGCAATTATATCTTTCATTTGAAACTTGTACACAAAAATGTCAATGACGTTGATGACACATTCATACAGATTTTGTTTAAAAAATCATCCATAGCAAAGCTGAGCTAAGATGCTGTGCTCCACAGGCTGGGTCTACATGGGAGGCCTAAGTTCAATTCCTGGTCCAACCTGGAAAGCTGGAGGTATCTGTAGTCCCAGCGACCCAGGAGGCTGAGGCAGGAGGACTGTAAACTTAAGCTCAAGACTGACCTAGCAACAAAGGGAGACACTGTCTAAAAAGAGTTGAGCACTGGCAACGCACTTGTAGTCTCAGCTGGAGGGCCAAGGTGAGAGAACGGCCAATGCAAGAACCTGTCTTTAAGGAAAAAACAAACAAAATAGACCATGGGGCCAGTAGGTGGTGTGGTGGTTAAGGTATTGGACTCCCACATGACAGTTCGAGTCCCGGGACCTTGTGGCTTGAAAATCACCACTGGGTGCATGTGTGTGCATGCCCCAAATCCCAGGAGAATGGAGAAAGGAGAAAGGATTGCAGCAAGTCCATTTCTGCAGGGGGTGATTTCTCACTTTACGTCTCTCTCTCTACTGTGAATGCGCAAGCAAAAACCTTAAGAACAAAACATCCACAAAACCTTGCAGCTTTTTTTTTTGCTATTGCAATAAGCTTTAATTAAAATATTTACCTTCACAATTTTTGTGTTTTTGCCTACCTTAGTGAAATAAAAGTCTAACAATTACTCAGGATTGCTGCT
>NW_006160001.1:1680044-1692860 GCF_000334495.1 Tupaia belangeri chinensis | reverse complement strand
GCTGAACCACCTCCTAACTTACTAAAAGTGTCAATTCCAATGCCTGAGTATTGTGCCAAAACTCAGAATCTCTGACACACAAGAACTAGATTCTGTACTTTCCATCAGTTCCCATTTAGTCACACACTAAACTCAGAATCACTGACCTAAATCAAATGAAGTGTAACAGGAAATGATAGGTACATAATTTTGTGTCTACAATTTTGCTATGTATGTCCTGTACTTGTGGCTATAAGCATTCCTCTGCAAAGTTCATAATGACCACATAAGTATTTAAAACCTTAGCTTTCAATACTATATGCCATCTTAACATTGCTTTAAGAAATATTCAAACTTCGAAATTCATGTTCATGTATTAGAAATATGAGAATTAAAAAAATACATTATGGGGACCAGCAGATGGCATAATGGTTACATCACTGGACTCCCATGTAATCAACCATAGTTTGAATCTCAGACCTGGTGGCTTAAAACTCACACCTGGTGCATGTTGCGTGCATGCCCAAAATTCCAAAGAGAATGGAGAAGGGAGCGCAGTGTGGCCATCCCCCTTGGAGGGTGATTTCTAGCTTTCTGTCTCTTTGGCAAGCATACACACCTTAGAGCAAAAGTCTCTATTAAACAACAATAAAAAAGCATTATGGAGAACTTCAATTACACACACAAAGTTGAATGAACACTTGTGTACCACCACCACTCATGGCTGTCGCAAACCCAGCCATACTCCACTCACTCCCCTCCTTACTTAGTATGTATCATATTTCATGTGCAATACTTGAGGTTGTCTAAATGAGTTCCTCTTTTTCTAACATAGCTGTAGTTCATTTCAAAAAGTTGCACCTAGGGACCAGCAGTTAGCATAATGACTATGTCACTGAACTCCCACGTAGTCGACTGCGGTTCGAGTCCTGAACCCAGTGACTTAAACTCACACCGAGTGCCTGTGTGTGCGTACCCAAGATCCCAACAGGAGAATGGAGAAGGGATTGCGGTGTGGCCATCCCCCCTGGGGGGGGGGTGATTTCTCGCTTTCTCTGTCTTTCCGGTGAGCGCACATGCCCTATAGCAAAAACCTCTCCAAAAAAAAAAATTTGCAACTAAAACCGAACTAGTAGTAATTCCTCAGCTGCAGGGTATTTCAGTAGTGGACAGCATTGGCATTAATGACCTGTATAGCAAGCCTAAGCTGCATGCAAGGTGCCTTGATGATTCAGATTGGCAACGAGGACCTTTTCAGAGACACAGACCTGCTGAAAATGCTTGCTGACATTCTAACACTTAACCCATACTAAATAATGACAGCCAAGCTGACTATCTACTGCAATGTGTACTTGTCAAGAAAACCAACTTGAATTAGACTTATCTTGTATTTCTTCTAAGAGCTCTGTTGATAGATAAGCGGGCTTTCATTGCAAAAGAATTTATAAGACATACTGAATATTTTGCATAACATAGAACTTTCAAACTCTTGGGAGAGAAAAGATAGGTTTTCAGAATTAGTTAAAATAATGTCTACAACATAATAGCTGAAAATATTCAACTTAAAGGGCTAATCATGTAGTTGTCTTAGTCCCTGAAACAAACATTAAAAAAACAAAGCAGGGAGACTGGCAAATGGCGTAATGGCTACATTTTGGACTCCCTTGTAGTTGACCACAGTTCGAGTCCTGGACCCGTGGCTTAAACTCACAATGGGTGCATGTGCGTGCATGCCCAAGATCCCAAGAGGAGAATGGAGGAGAAGAAATTGCAGCATGGCCATGCCCCCCCGGGGGGTGGTGGTGGTGGTGGTGGTGGTGGTTTCTCGCTTTCTGTCTCTTTCTAGCGAGCACACACCCTACAGCAAAAACCTCTCCCAAAACAAACAAAAAAACCAAAGCAGGGGCCAGCAGGTGGTATGGTGGTGAAGGTGCTGGACTCTCACATCTCTGACTGTGGTTAGAGACCCAGAACTGGTGGTTTGCTTTCTCATGTGCGTGCGCTCTCTCTCTCTCACTTACTCTCTCCAGTGAGCATATGTACCCTATAGCAAGTTAAAATAATGACGACAAATAAAATTAAATAATTCTTTAAAAAAAGTTGTAGTACGTTTTAGTTCCTTCTCTGAAATCAGTATTGATTCACTTGCTAGGTTTTTTTTTCTTTTTTTCTTTTTTTTCCAAAGTTTATTTCTTCCACAAGAGTGAAAAAGCTAAAGAGAAAGCCACCTCCAACAGACTCTTTATGTCACAGTCCACCCCGGTCAGCCTGGCCTACGGGCACACACCTGCCCTGCTTATATGGGAAACCTCTGGACACAACCTCAGGACCTTCCCTGTGAGTTCTACATCACAAAGGTCATGCTGTTATGCCACCATAGGTCCTAATTTTGAGTATTTTTATATGCTAAAATGAAAGAACCTTTTAAAAGTTAACATTTTTTTTTTCAAAGATCAGCTGCACGATAATATTAAGTATACTTAATTTTTTTGGGGGGGGCAACTATTTTTAACAACATATAAAGGTGGCAATGGAAAAATGACATATAGAAATGTGCTTGATAGCCAAATTATCCAAAAGAAATGTTTCTTAAAGTGAGACATTTATGGGACTGGCAGATGGC
This sequence comes from Tupaia belangeri chinensis, assembly GCF_000334495.1. NCBI lineage: Eukaryota > Metazoa > Chordata > Mammalia > Scandentia > Tupaiidae > Tupaia > Tupaia belangeri. The sequence goes on along the minus strand of NW_006160001.1, from coordinate 1,690,258 downwards.
ATAATGGTTACATTGCTGGACTCCCACATAGACAACCATGGTTCGAGTCCCAGACCTGGTGGCTTGAAACACGCTGGGTGTGTGTGCATGCATGCCCAAAATCCCAAGAGGAGAACAAAGGAGAAGCAAGTGCAGTATGGCCATCCCCCTGGGGGGTTTCTCTTTTTGTGTCTGTCTCTGTCTCTCCAGCAAGCACACACATTCTATAGCAAAAATCTCTCTCCAAAAGAAAAAAAAAGTGAGATATTTATTTTACTCTACTTTATCAAGTACAACAGATTATTGTCTGTTTTAGTTCTGACACTAAGTTTTATTGTCTAGAATTGGTCATTTCCCTTGTGGTATTTTCTTCTGCCACTACATAGCTATAGATTAGCTTACCTGATCAGGCCAGTTTATCCATGAGAAATTAAATACCTACCAAAGTCACCATCATCATATCTTCATTGCTTAAACTGTACATTATTTCCTAAAAGAATTCAGGGTTGTCTTATCTAATGACAGATCTGCTTTCCAAACACTTTATAATAACGATATGCAAATTGAAAAACTGTAAAGATATTTGAATAAATTAAAAAGAGCATTAAAGTGTTAATAGTTACTTAAAAATATCTGGAATAGCTGTTCTACATGTCACTGTACTAGCCCCTATCTGTGGCAACAAAAGTCCCTTTTTCCAGGAGTCACATGTGTCAGCATTAGTATTCATAATTCAAATCAAGGCCACATGAGCACTGTTTTAAGTTTTCAAATAAAACAACACAAGTTTAAGAATTTTAAGTACATTTTATTAACAATGTATCCCTTTGATAAGATTATGCTTCAGGAGGCTCTTAATGCCCTTGACATAAACTGTACACATTATACAAAAACAAGAAAACCACAACAAAAAAAAAAAATCAAGGTGAGCAAAACCATTTGGGGACAAATCTTATTTAAATTATACACAACTCAATGAAATAGTCTTACGGAAAATATATAAATACTTTTTCTTTCTATGTTACAGTTATACAATATAAATCAGATTTCAATGTCTGCTCAGTGACCTACAAACACCAGAACCTCCAAATATGTAGCAGCGTATTACCAAATAAAAACAGAAGAAAATCATGTGGTTAGAGAGCATTAAATCTGAGATTTTTTTTCACAATCTCTTACCACTTTTAAAAAAGTAATTTACAATTCGTTTCACAATGCAGCTTTAGGGTTTCTGACAGACTAGTAATGGAACGTTTTCAATAATATCTATAAAATTTTTTTCACTCCCCCTCTCCACCCCGAGACTTTGCATTTTTTGTGCTAAATCAACCTAGTTAAGTGGCAAACTTGTAAGATATGCTTTTTTGGCATAAATTATATTTTTCAAATTAAATATTTTACAAAGAAAGTCAAACAAAATGTGCAATTTATGCATGCTCTGTGGCATAGCTATCCACCAACATTACAGAAATACTCCAAAGGAGGGGAAAAATTCCACATTCTGTGAGTCATATAAACCTAAGAATGAAAAACAGCCTGGGAACCTAGAACCAAAAGGGGGGAAAAAAATGAATGCTCATAGAAAGATTCTCACAGATTCCAAAGTTCTTTAATTAGGACTGCTATTAATTTCACGATATGCTTTTTAATGAAACTCTCACTGTAGTGACACTCTTGAAATTAAGATGGAAACCATGTATTTCGTAAATGCAGAGACAATGGAGACCTTTCCCAACTTACTTTGGGAAAATCTGAAATGTTTATTCCAAACAGCTCGTCTCAGAAAAATCTCCGATAATTCTACCTTTTCTCTTTTCCCATGTTTTAAAGGATTGTGAATCTGAGACAAAACTGGAAGCATTGACTAAAAGGCAGAGGGGAACCTTACGTTCAAAGAATATTTCCCAAAGTAGTTTACAAAGTTTATTTCACACAAAATTAGCACCTCACTCTTACCATGCAAAAATAATTGCAGTTACAATTTGAATGACAAGACAGTTTGGTTTTTATTGCTTAATGATCTGTGCTTTAATGTAGGGATAAAAGGCATCCTCTGAATGGAATGAAATAAAACTTTATATAAATAGCAGTAGACAAATCTAACATTGACATCTCACTGTTGAACACTTTGTCATTGTTGACATGCCCTGAAAAACTCAGCTTTAATGATCTCAAGCTCTAGATAAAAGAGCTAAAAATTATTAAAGCCACCATTTCAAAAGGACCTGTACACATTATTACGTTATAATAATAATGTATATATTTCCCAAAGCCTCTTTTAATGTCACTGTCTTACAGAGAATCCTTATGTTACTAATCTTTATTAGAAAAATTTTAGTAATTAGGAAGAAGAGGCTTCTCCTCCCCCTCATCTACCTTAGCATAAACAGGAAATAAAGTATAAGAAATTTTAGACCATTTTTAATTACAAATACTAGATTTCTAATTTCCTTATTTATCAGTATTTACTTAGTATGTGAAGCTGAAATCTGTTCTTGAAAAAAAATTCAATTAGAAATGACAATTCACTTTACAATTAGAAATTCACAGTTTACAACCAGTACAACTGCCCAAATTCCTCCAAATTATTCAATAATTACCAATAGTACAAATTTATATGGACTAAGATTAATTCTAAAATCTTGAAAATCTACCATATTGACATTATTTTGGTATTCTAGTCCGGTTATATCTATTACTTACAGATGGTTTTCTCAATTATTTCTATTATCACTGACACCACTCCTAACCTTTTCTGCTATAATTTAATATTTTTAAACATCTAAGTTAATCACTTGGCACTGCATATATTTTTCATCATTGAAGTCTACTTTTATACAAACAAGTACTCAAAGAAAACATATTAGACCTGTCAGTGAAACCAGGGATAAACCAAATAGCACAATTGATTTAATTACATTTTTTTTCTTAGTATACTGATAGCCACAAAGCTCTGAGTGTCTCCCCAAAGTAAGTGCTATAGGCAGTTATGATGATGTATACATATATGTCTTTCAAACTAACGGTCAAAAAAGTCTGTGCAGGTTAATAGTAACTAAACCTTAACTTCAGGATGGATGGCCAGGGTGGGTACAAGGATAGGGAATGCTGTGTGTGACACAAATGAACTGTCGATTTTTCAGGGATTAAACCACAGATTTTTATATTCTACATTAACTGAGGTAGTGTTTAAAATGAATGTCTAAAACATGTTAATCCCATTATGAACAAGAGTACTACATTACTTCCTTTGGAGTTTTAAACCACTATTTGGTCTAGTTATCTCGGACATTTGGTACTCTGGAAAGGCAGTTTAGTTATCCAAGACCAAAGATCAAGATGACAGGCAATGTTCCTTAGAAGTACTGTAGACACGTAAATAAACACTTGGGTTCAGTGATACAAATTTTTAAAAATATTTGCTTTATCTTCAATTGGATTTTATGAGATAAAATCTGAAGAACCACTTTTTAACATAAGCAGCAGCTTACAGCCCTTATCTGCTTTGTTATAAGTTGCTACACAGTGCACATAAGAACAATTTGCTGAAGTGCAGTCAAAGAGGTGTTATGAAGTGAGATGAAATGCTTCATCCCAACTGGAACTTTCAGTGCCTGGAAATTGGGAGGGAAAAAAAAAGAAAAAAGGAAAATAGAAAGAAAGAATCTCTGTGAGTTATGTTTTCTAGTTCACAGGGTTCTTTACAGAGATCTCAAAGAACAAGCCCATTACAAAAAGGATCTGAAACATGGTAAATATCAACCAATGTGCTCTGTGTCAAAGCTGATGTGCAACTGTAAAAATGGTATACACAACTGAATTAAAAAGGGTCCTAATCAGTCCAGCTGGATTTTTTTTCTATTTATATATATAGAGAGATAGATTTCCAAAAAGATAATTCTTTCATTTACAAGCAGTCTAATGATGATGGCCATGCTATTTTTATATACAAATTTGCATATATTTTAAATTCCTGTAAAGATTTCCAAATATCTTTAGATATAAACAAACAAACCTTGCCCTCATCAACCTAACTTCACAAATGTGATAAAGGCAATTACTATACGCATAAACTCACCTATCACTGCATTTAGTTTGTGCAAAACAAGAACACTGATATAAAAATTAAATTACTGCTGCTTTAAATTTGGTACTTAAGGCTTTTCACTACAATTTTTAAACTTGATAGCAAGTTTCATTAATGACTTTTAAAAGGAAATATGGCTCTTCTTTCCCCATGGAATGTGTAAATTATAGACAAACTTATCTTTTTCTCAGGAGATCCAAAGGGTTATTTATTTAATGCTTTCCTTCACTTTGGATCTAAAGTAATAGTGCTTATTCAAGTCCCTGTTTAAAATGATGATATGGGAAGTTAATGAAAAAGGAAGTCCACTGAAAATAAAAATGTATTCTGTAAATGTTCATATTTTCAATTGAAATATAAAATAATTTTCTGATTTTAATCAGGAACTGTAGTGAAAAACCTTAATTGGTTCAAATAGTCTATAATAACACATTGCAACAAAACTGAAGAGATGAAAAACAAACAAGAATCTTTATGCAATCTAATAACATAAAAATAACTTATAAGTCCTGTGTTGTTGAGGCTCTTCTTTCACTCTGAGGTTATAAACCTCTGAAGTAGTGTTACAAACATTAAAAAAAATGTGGAAGGGCTGAAGTTCTTCCTCTAATACCAGCAGTTATAGCACACCCCATTGTAGTAACAGGATGCAGCCTCAGAGACACTGATTCCTGGTTTCCATGAATTAGTTAACAAACAAGGCATCTTTATATTTACCCTAAAAAAAGATTTCAGAAACAACTATGTGAAGGGTGCTTCTGTATATCCTATCATTGTTCCACTGTCATTATGCTTTTAAAATGAAAAAATAGAAAACCTATGTAGGTAATTCAGTGCTTGGCTCTTGCATACAATGGTAACTAAAACTCTTAAAACTGTGGTAATGAAATTATGAACCCCCTCAAAGGGTTCAACAGAAGAGAGAGGAAGTTGTTTTGGTTAGGGAAGTCAGCAGTTCCAACTGTTCGTGTACCAGTAATTCCTGGAACAGTGTACAGAAGATACTCCTGTCTCTGCTGCCCAGTCGGTCAGTATTTTCTGAGGCTTTTAGGAAATCCACAAATATGAATATATATAGTATATATATATATATACATCATAAATATGAGGTCAGGATTCAGCAGAAGTATCAACTATAGGTTGCTTTGGTGGTGTTGCCAATACAGCCTCTGCTTCTTCAGGCATCTAGGAAAGAAGTGGGGAATCATTACTAACTTATTTAACAAAATAGCATTTAACATAGATATCATCTCTCTTTTAATCTACTTCAGTGTTACTCTAGGAAGACAAATTTCAGAAGTACAAATTCTACTTACTTGTAAAAACTGTACATCTTGAAATAATTCTTGTATGAACCTCCGACATGGAAGTCTAAATGTGCAGTGGGACAGCAAATGGGAAACCTCAGAGTAAAGGCATATGTCATCAAACGTTTGAGGATACTTCTCCTTAATTCTAAAATGGAAGGAAAAAAAAAAGACTCTAGTCTACTTTCTTTAAGATTATCAAAACCTGAAGGCTTCTTTTAAAAAAGCACTTTGCAAGGAGAAATTGCAAAATTTACTTATGAGCCTAGGATGACTCAAATATTTTCAAAATTAAGTTTTAAAATAGTTTTCAAAATTAGATTGAAGTGAACTTATTAATACCCTTGACTGGCTTCTGAAACTTCATACAATGGCTTTTAACCAGGATAGCACCTCTCAATCAGCTGTGAGTGGGCAGAAGATACACAGGTTAACTCCCCATTCCTAGGGTCAAAAGGTCTGCAGTGGGACCCTGGTACTTCCACCATCATTTTGAAAAGGCTTATGGGAGACTTGGAGGTACACTTCTTTTGTGAACCACTTCATTAAAGAGTATAAATAGGGCCAGCAGGTGGTGTGGAGGGTAAGGCTCCGGATCCAACATGGCCAACAACATGGTTTGAGTCCCAGACCCTTTAGGCAGAAAATCACCTGTGTGTGTGTGCCCAAAAGCCCTAGAGGAGACTGGAAGAGAAGTAATTGCAGCGAAGCCATCCCCCTTGGGGGGTGATTTCTCATCCTCCCCCCCCATCTCTCTCTGGTGAGTGCACATGCCCTGTAGCAATCAATCAATCAATACATAGTACGAATAAAGATGCTAAAGATTCAGACTAAATTTTCTTTTTACTGATGTAATTTAGAAGAACAATAAAAATTCTGTAACTTTTATTAAGAGAACATAGAAAAATAATAAAACCAAAAAAATCACTTGTCTGATGTAAGCTCACTTTTCTCAAACTTTTTAGTCTCAGGATTTTCTGACTTTTTTTTTTTTGAGAGATTTTCACTGTAGGGCGCGTGCGCTCGCCAGACAGACGGAGAGAGACATAGAGACAGAAAGCGAGAAATCACCCCCCAGGGGGGATGGTCATGCCGCAATCCCTTCTCCTCCATTCTCCTCTCGGGATCTTGGGCACGCACGCACACATGCCCGGCGTGAGTTTTAAGCCACCGGGTCCGGGACACGAACCGCAGTCGACTACGTGGGAACATTTCAAGATATTTATTAAAAACTGAAACCCATTATAATTTAACAGAAGTAACACATATTTTAATGAAAAATAACTATTTTCCAAAACTAAAAAAAAAATGGTAAGAGCAGCACCATTTTTTACTTCTGTAGGTCTAAGAGTCTGACTTAATAGAAGACAACTAGAAAACCACACCTACTTTTGCATTTGTTCTGTTGCCAGGTATTGTTCTGTTTGAAGCATATAAAGAAAATCTAGCCTCACAGATACACAATCCAGTTTAGAATTACTGGTATAAGTTAGTTAGTCTAAATTTTAAAGTAGTTCAAATATCTTTTCTCAGTTTCAAAAGAAGAATATTCATACACATAGCTTACTCACGTTAAAAGTCCAGTTTCATGACATTTAGTTGAAACTGAACTACTCAAATTAATGACTAATCTTAGAACTTCTTTGCGAAGGAGTATTCGGCACATTGGTGTATCATCTGGAATAGTTTTAACACCTGAAAAAGAAGATTTCAGTATAAGGTTAAATATTATATATGTATCACAACATAAAACGATTATAACTCGTGGAATTTATTTTCAAACTTCATGTACTTAAAGATCTAAATCTGAGATCAACTCTGTATGACCTGCTGATCACTTTGGGAACAAAACTCTCTCTAATAAAGCAGGCAGCTCAAAGGGTACATGTCAGTGCCTGATACAGGAATGATATTTAAGTGTCTGCTAAATGACTTCACATAAATCTATCTGCCATAGTATGAAAAACAACTAATAAAACAAAGTCATATATAGTTGTATTAATAATGCTTGGACCTAGGCTAGACAGTGGTATGGTGGTTAAGGCAGCTAGATCTCACATGGCTGATTACATGGTTTGAGTCCTAGACCCCGAGGCTTGAAAAACACACTGGGCACATGTGCATGCATGGCCAAAATGCAGAAAAGAACACCAAGACCATTCAACTTTCTCTCTCTCTGGCGAGGGCAAACACCCTATAGCAAAACTACAAAAGATAATAGTAATGCTTGCAACAGAATCTGAGAATTTACCTAGTAACAATTCTGTGCTTTTGGTGCTGCTAGCTGACCCTTCTTGAGATACACCATCACTGCATCCAGAAATCCCTGAAAACTTAGAGGGAACCACTTCTAAGGGATTATGGATAGTCTGCTCACACCAATCAGAATACGGAATGTCTTGAAGGTCTGAAGAAAAAAAATCATTATTTCAATTAAAACACCAATAATGGCTTAATTCCTGTGCCTGTACAGCTTACTGTGAGAGATAATTCCAGTTTTCAACAATTACTCTATGATAAACATTTTCAAAATGAATTTGGACTGCTGAAATAGATGGTAAACTCTGTTAAGTTCTAAAAAATATTCATAAAGAAGACTAGATTCCTAAGTAACAAATAATAAAGGAATGTATGAGTATTCTAAAAATCCAAATAAAGATACGCAAGTAATCTCTTAGTATCTATGGGGGACTGTACACTCTGGATATCAAATCCATGGATACTCAACTCCCTTTATATAAAAAGGCACAGCACTTACATATAACCTACATACATCTTTCCAAATACTTTAAATAATTTCTAGATTACTTATAGTAATACAAGGTTCTTCAACTCACTCATGAAAAATGGGTATCATAAAAAAACTGAATGGATTTCAAAATTTTTTGCACCAAAACTGTACTTACTTCCACTTTTTCACAAATGACTTGAAGTCCCCTACAGTATAAATGCTATGTAAATAGCGATTACACAGTATCATTTAAGGGAAAATGACAAGAAAAAAAAGTCTACACCTGTTTAATATAGACACCTAGCTACACAGTACATTTCAGCAACAATGCAACATGTTCCAATTCTGGAGGGCTAACTGTGGAAGAGGAATTCATGAATAAAGAAAGAGCTACAAAGAGAACTAAATTAGAAAGCTGTATACAGACCTTGTTATCTATTCCTCCTTTCATCCCTCCTACCTAAATATATTTATTTCCCATCTTTTGCCATTTCAATTTTTTTTCTCTTTGGTATGCTGGTGGTATTATACTATGTATATGTGTTTTTCTATGAATTGCTTTTATCCCCTATTTTACTAAGTACCTATAATGTAGAATCATATTTTTCTAGCTTATTTTAAGTTCAGTTTATTAGAATTAATTTTAGTGTACTACACTCAGGCATTGCTGGATGAGATTTTGAAGTCAACCAAACATGTTAGTGTTATTCAAATGCTTCTGTGATTTATAATTTTCCTAGGCACATACTCAGCTAGAAGAAACAGATGTACTTTTCTCTGCAGCATCTATTCTGAGGAAACAAGTTATATTTTTAAAAGGCCAGGACATTTAACCAGTATCAACACTTAACTCTATCCAGTTTCTGAAGAACAGAAATACTGCATCATCTCACCTCCAGGTACTTCATATGATTGCTATTTATACATAATACTCAACACAAATATTCTTCAGTTTCTTGGAAGAGAAACTGTATAAATATAACATAGCTTTAAAATTTTGGTTATCAAGGAAAATATGTCTCATCAGACACTTAAAAGTGAAACACACTATTTAAGTTATACATTGATTTAAAAAATAAAACTACTGGAAGAGGCCGAGAACTAAAGGTGTAATTAAAAACAGACATTTTTGTATAGAAAAATACCTCATGAGTTTCCCAATGACTTATAGCTTTCCAAAGTAATGCTGAAATAATAAGATTAGAGAAGAATATGTTTTTAGACTCATTTGCTGAGCTATCCAGAGAGTAACAGCAAAATATTCCTGCACAAATAATAATTAGAAAGGTACACTTGGGGCCAATCGGTGGCGTGGTGGTTGAAGCACTGAACTGACTACCATTTGGCTAATTAGTTTGAATCCCAGACCTAGGAGTTTACTTTCTCTCTCTCTCATGAGTGCACATGACCAATAGTAAATTTTTAAAAATAATAAAGTTAAAGAAATAATTCTTTAAAAAAAATGAAATGTACACTTTCCTCAATTTGCATGTTTCTGAAGAGCTACTTTATTTCGTTCTCACCCTCAACCAATAGCAAATTCTAACATTCCAAACCTGCTGGAATAACAATCTTTATCTGAAAATGTCATTCATTTTCATTTTTAAAAAGTTGTTTTGGGACCAGCAGATGGCGTAATGGCTATGTGACAGGACTCCCATGTAGTCAACCACGGCTCAAGTCCCGGACCCGGTGGCTTAAACTCATGCTGGGTGCATGTGCATGTGTGCCCAAGATACTGAGAGGAGAATGGAGAAGAAGGGACTGCAGTGTGGCCATCCCCCCTGGGGGTGATTTCTCCCTTTCTGTCTCTTTGTCTTTCTTGCGAGCTCACAAGCCCTATAGCAAAAAAACTCCCAAAAAAAAAAAAAAAGTTGTTTTATTCCTTTAAATAACTGAGATTCAAAAACAGTTCATCTCATCTAGAGATGTAAAACAGCATCTTAAGTGCAAGAACAGAAGGCTCTTCTTACTAGCGGGTCATCAGAAAAGTCATGATGTATTTTTCTTTTTTTTTTTTTTAATTTTTATTTTAATGTTTTTCATGATGTAAGGATGCATTGTGACTTTTCTGACGACCCAATACATAGAGTTTTTCTCTGTGAAACAC
>NW_006160001.1:1673373-1679850 GCF_000334495.1 Tupaia belangeri chinensis | reverse complement strand
CCGGGCGTGAGTTTAAGTCACCGGGTCCGGGACGTGAACCGCAGTCAACTACGTGGGAGTCCAGCAACATAGCCATTACGCTAACTGCTGGTTCCGTGAATAACATTTTAAATGAGATAATTACATGTATTTAATAGAGATGTCAGCAAACACATGGGCAGGATAAGAGTGCTATTTATAAACTGACAGGATAAAAGAAACCAAAAACTCTTGGGATGGAGGAAACGCACAGCTGGTGGACCTATTTTTTCTTATATATGGAACATAATGCCTATGACTAAAGGCAAAACTATACATACTAGATTAAGGATATTATCATTAGAGGCCCTTATTTTCCACTTTTCATTAAGAAATATTCCATTGGGATCAGCAGGTAGCATGGTGGTTAAGGTGCTGGACTCCCACATGGCAATCAAGGTTTTAGTCCTGGACCTGGTGGCCTACTTTCTCACCTTCTCTCTCTCTCTCACTCCCTCTCTCTGTGAGCACAGTAGTACTTCCCAAACCTTACTCTGCATGTGAATGACACAGGTCTTGTAAAAATGCAGATTCTGATAATATAAATACAAAGCTTGAGATTCTACACTTCTAACAAGCTCTCAAGGTAATGTTTATGCTGCGGTAGATGGGCTGGGCAGGGTCTGGTCTCTACTTATCTTCCTAAGTTTGTTTTGTGTCTCCTTCCCCCTTGCTTTCTGAGCTTCATTCACACAGTGTCCTTCTAGTCTCTCCAACACCCCATTCTTGTTTCCAGTGGTAAACCTCTGCTCATGCTGTTGCCTCTATCTAAAAATCTCTTTATTGCATTCTTCACTAAGCTTCTGTTTATTCTTTAAACCGCAGCCTGAAAGTTACTACAGATGTTTGTTCAAAAACTTTAAAGTCAGTCAGTAATGGTATGTCAACTAAGAGATGGTGAAAAAATCCTCCAGATAGATCATGGGAAGTCTTGTATGTTGGACATGAAGAGTCAGTAAAAAAAAATACAACATATTATTTCCAGGCAATAGTATGAAAGATGGAGGGGATCAGACTTAGCGGCTGAAATACTAACACTGCAATTGAGAAATGCTGAATGACAGGCTGAGGTAATGAGAATGGAGTAAGAAGGGAATATCAACAAGACTGGTAGGTGATCTGTGATCAGAACAGTTTCAAATTCAGGTGTGTTCATCCTGAAGGATCTATTTACTCACCTGAATGACTACATATCGCGCTTAGTTGGTTACTGGGTTGGAAACCCAGAATTTCAATACAGACACAATAAAGGCAGTTATCATCTGTATGCTCCTGTAGTCCAGTGTCTTCTGTACTTTCTAAAAACAGAGAAGCATCTGAATGGATTGAATTCATTATTTCCGTAAGACTCATCTGCTGTCGTAGCAAGTGAAAAGAGTTTTTTACAAGACCTCCAGTTCCAGATGGAAGACCTGTGCATAGGTAAATATAAAACACAATCTGATAAAGACAGGATCAATGATACTTTCTTCAAGATGCTTTAAACTATGTGAAATTTTAAAGAAGGAAAATGAGGGAAGAAACAAGAATCATTTTTATGATTCAAAATCTAATTTTAACTAGGCAGGAAAAAATTTAAATTATGAAATTAACTCATCAGCAGGTATTTTTATATTATACTACTTTAATGCAAGGTTTTCAATATAAAATGGAAAATAAACTATAATGAATGCATAATTTCAATTATTCCTTAGTATTTGCCTTAAAAAAAGTAGTAACTGTAAATATAAAGAAAAATCAAGATTATGAAGCTATAAAATCTGTGGCTTAAATACATATATTCACTAAAATATAGCAGTTCATAACAAAGGGACATTATGTCATTCACATGCAAATTTTTACCTCTCTCTCTACTGCAAAGAGCTATTTTTTTCAACTTATAAGTATTGATATTATAAATTTTCCATGTACTACTTTTTAAAAAATAGAAACAATAAATCTGGTTTTATCTCTTGAGAGGCTGGGTACTTCACTGGAAAAACATTTTAAGTCCCTCAAACACAAAAAAAGAAAAAACAAAAGAAAGAAAGAAAGAAAGAATGAAAGGAAGGAAGAAAGAAAGAAAGAAAGAAATCGGTGTTTTAATCATTTTAATTTGACTCAAAACAAATATTTTGGAATAATTTTTAAGTTGACCTAAAAGTGGGTATACCTGAATTTTCATTGTCCTTCTAGTAAAAAGATCTAAGAACTTTGTTTTTAATATACAAAAGAGTTTCATGAGAACAAAGACCATAAATTACCTCCTGCATCATGGGCAAACACTCTTGTACCTCGATCATCATGTGGAGGTATGTTTTTTGTCTGAAAATATGGAATATCTTTTACCTAAAACAGATATAAATCATGGTAAATCCTGCTATAAAAAGAAGCAAACTATAAATATTACCAAAATAAATAAAATATAATTAAAATAGGATTACTATAGCATAAGAATCTACAATGAAAAGTTTACTGAGAGTTAAATTATCAAAACTTGATAAAATAACAACCTAAAGATTCTTATCACAATTCTGGTGAATTGAATGGATTTAAAAATAATTATTTTAACATTATTTAGATTAGACTTCTGACTAAAAACGTGTATTCTTTTGTACTCGATACCATCTACAGATCTGTGGGTATCTCATAGGATTAGGGCTACTGATTATGACTGGATACTCTGTAGCTGTTATATGGGACAAACAGTAAGAATTAAAAATAAATAAATAAGTCCATAAAAGTAAAAAACATTTGAATTTGAAAATTTCTACAGAAAATATACAGATAAACAAATAAGACACCCATTTATTATGGGAAGAGAGGGAAAAATAATGTTCTAAGTAAGGAGATACTAAGTAAAAGAGTATAGAGTAATTGAAAAGGGCCAAATAATTTTCATGTTAAAATTCCTATTAAAAAAAAACTGCCGTAAAAATCCTCTTACTCCACCCTTGTGTCCACTCTAAATTATCATTTCTAGAAAAATTACAGGATATGAAAAATGATTAAATCAATTTATAGGGAAACAATGCAACTTATGATGCTACCTGGAATATATCGTTGATGTCTACTGGGAGAGCAAGACCAATGTAGTCATCTGAACCTCCGTAGGTAGCACTGGACACCATGGACCTCACGGAGGAAGATCGCTGCAGGGTATTTTGATTAATAGGACTTAATAAATCTTCTTTATCTAAGGAAGCATAGCTTAACGCTTTCATGAACCTGTAATACCATAAAACATTTGTATTAGTTTCTTGATTTGAAATATTAATCATAGAAAGAAATAACTTACACTCCTACCTTCATAAAAGACAAGTAGCTAGTCAAGTATTAAGCAGTTCTACATAAACGCTTTTTAAAATATTCGTTGTTTTAGATCAATATAAAAAAGGTCACTTTTCTGTCTGTCTCTCTCTCTCTCTCTCTCTGTCTCTCTCTCTCTCTCTCTGTCTCTCTCTCTCTCTCTCTGTCTCTCTCTCTCTCTCTCTGTCTCTCTCTCTCTCTCTCTGTCTCTCTCTCTCTCTCTCTGTCTCTCTCTCTCTCTCTCTGTCTCTCTCTCTCTCTCTCTGTCTCTCTCTCTCTCTCTCTGTCTCTCTCTCTCTCTCTCTGTCTCTCTCTCTCTCTCTCTGTCTCTCTCTCTCTCTCTCTGTCTCTCTCTCTCTCTCTCTGTCTCTCTCTCTCTCTCTCTGTCTCTCTCTCTCTCTCTCTGTCTCTCTCTCTCTCTCTCTGTCTCTCTCTCTCTCTCTCTGTCTCTCTCTCTCTCTCTCTGTCTCTCTCTCTCTCTCTCTGTCTCTCTCTCTCTCTCTCTGTCTCTCTCTCTCTCTCTCTGTCTCTCTCTCTCTCTCTCTGTCTCTCTCTCTCTCTCTCTGTCTCTCTCTCTCTCTCTCTGTCTCTCTCTCTCTCTCTCTGTCTCTCTCTCTCTCTCTCTGTCTCTCTCTCTCTCTCTCTGTCTCTCTCTCTCTCTCTCTGTCTCTCTCTCTCTCTCTCTGTCTCTCTCTCTCTCTCTCTGTCTCTCTCTCTCTCTCTCTGTCTCTCTCTCTCTCTCTCTGTCTCTCTCTCTCTCTCTCTGTCTCTCTCTCTCTCTCTCTGTCTCTCTCTCTCTCTCTCTGTCTCTCTCTCTCTCTCTCTGTCTCTCTCTCTCTCTCTCTGTCTCTCTCTCTCTCTCTCTGTCTCTCTCTCTCTCTCTCTGTCTCTCTCTCTCTCTCTCTGTCTCTCTCTCTCTCTCTCTGTCTCTCTCTCTCTCTCTCTGTCTCTCTCTCTCTCTCTCTGTCTCTCTCTCTCTCTCTCTGTCTCTCTCTCTCTCTCTCTGTCTCTCTCTCTCTCTCTCTGTCTGGTGAGCGCATGCGCTCTATAGCAAAAACCTCTTAAAAAAAAAAAAGAAAAAAGAGTCACCAATAATGTTGACTGTTACCAAAAAAACTGTCATGGTCTCCCCAGCAAAGGTGAGAAGTTGGGCAATTAGAATAACTTTCAACATCTAAAAGTAAAAAAAAAAAAAAAAAAGAAACTGACCTCAGAAGTCAGAGATATGATCCAAGGACTATCTTTGCAATCACTGGAGACTGCTAGATTTGCTATCATACCACTAAGGATAAGATTTGCATCATATAACTAAGGATATCTCTCTTAACTTTACTTAATATTATATTTGTGGGAAAAAAACAAGATCAATTACTTATCATCCTTTGTGTGGTAATTACTTTAATGCTTTAGATATCAATGTAAGATTTATGCAACATAGAAGATAGAAAAGGACAGGAAAATAGTATCACATAAATATTATAATATCACCATATAAAGCACTGATGTACCTATAATGCATTCCTTACAACTAATTCATTAGCAAATATTCCATAGTGTTTTTCCTTAAGATACCTCTTTTTCGTGTAGATCCTTAGTCACATACTAGATAAGCTAAAATAATCACCTGGTAACTGCTTTATGTAAAAATGTACTATGCAATGACCCCCATTTGTATATACATTACCTTTGGAAGACTAAGTCTTTGAAAATATACTAATGTAGATTGGTACTAAATAAAAAAAAATTATGCTATAGAATATATAAAAACAATGGTTCATAAATAGAAGTTATGATTAGCATTTCAAAAACCATTCCTAGTTTCTAATAATTTCCATCTAAAAACCACTCTTAACTAAAATTTTTAAATTTCATAAAAGAAGTCAATGGTTCTCAAATTTTATTCTAGCTATTTGATTCCATAAAACTCTTTAATAACTAATACAATGAGGTGAAGGAATTATTAGATTATCTTCCCTGATTCCTATTTCCTCTGCAATCTACATACTGGGTTTCATAGAAACCTTTTTGTGAAAAACGATTTCCTCTGTTTAAAAATGTAGTATTTTAAAAAACATAAACCATGAATCTAGTCTAGACGTAGATGATGCCTAGAAATTTCACAATTCATGAAGTTTACTCTATAGATTTGTAATCATGAACGATTAAGAGGTTAGTCTGACTCTGTTCTGAAATGATAAGCTTCTCCAAACCAGTGAGTTCCAGGTAAATGAGGTAGTATGGCATAACTTACTAAATCCCACAAGAGGAGATATAATTTATTACCTGCTATTAGAAACCCCTCTATATGTTAAGTATTATTGAAAAAAACTGCTTAATGTTAATAATTTAATATTAAGAACTAGATGGGGGGAGTAGCAGTTGGTGTAATGGCTATATTACTGGACTCCCAGGTAGCTGACAGTGGTTCAAGTCCCAGAGTCAGTGGCTTAAACTCACACCGGGCACATGTGCGTGTGTGCCCAAGATACCGAGAGGAGAATGGAGGAAGGGATTGCAAGGGATCACGGCGTGGCCATCCCCTCTGGGGGGTGATTTCTCACTTTCTGTCTCTGTTTTTCTGGTGAGCACACGTGCCCTATAGCAAAAAAGAAAAAAAAAAAAAAAGAACTAGATGGGTTATATTAAGTAACAATGAAAATGATGATGATAACTAAGTTTTATTCGGTGTTTAATGTGTACCGGACACTATTCCAAGTACTTGAAATATATTATAATATTATAAACTATTTAAATAAATATAAATAAATAATTAAAAACAAAGGAAAGTTACCTAGAAGCATTTGGTCCAATAACAATAAGCATAGGTATGAAAATTTTTCCATCAATCAAATTTAATATTGCGGTATATCTTTTAAAAAACTTTTTCTTCCATGAACAAGAGAGTGAGAAGCAGAGCAACACACACACACACACACACACACACACAAAGACAGCAAGAGAGCACCCTTATCAATCAGGGTCTTGAAGCCACTAACCATTCCAGCCTCAGCCAGCCTCAGATTATGGGCAAACACATGCCTAGCATACTCAGGGAGGTCTCTAGACATGAACCTGGAACTTTCCCAAGTGGGTCAGTATCACAGCTCTTGCATGTATTTTAAAAGTAAAATCTCAACTATTCATTTTGACTAGCTTGCTATCATCTAAAAT
>NW_006160001.1:1648407-1673337 GCF_000334495.1 Tupaia belangeri chinensis | reverse complement strand
TCCTGAGGATCAAGTAATTAGTGTTTAAGAGGTTCCTACTTAACAATTACTTTATTAGGTTTCTACTTAAAATAAACTAATTTCACTGAAATTTTCTAATATCTTAAAAAAAAAAATAAAGAGGTCAACTTTTGGAGCCTTAAATTGACCTACCTGAAAAGGTTGTTTGTTATTGTAGGTCTTAAGCTCCTGATTCCCCCGACATGCTTCTTTTTAAAATCGATCCTTGCAGAAGCGAGAAATAAATAAAAAAAAGCTTGTGACTTGTGTGTCCTTACTAAGTATATATGTTCATTCTCAGGGCCTATAAGAGTTTCTTTTTCCCCCCTCGCAGCTGCAAGAATCCATTTCAAATCATATCGGGTAACAAGGAGCTTATAGCCTACCATAGTAAACAATTATAATAGGTCAGTTCTGAGGCTTATGTTAGTTCTGGCTAATGCTTTACATTTAAATCTGTTAAAATAAAAACATTATCATTCATTTTTAATTATGTCTTGCTCACCTGCTTGGTGTTAATCTGGACTCAAAACTGTTGGCCTTCATGGTGATGGTATCAGTAAACAACACATCTTTTGCTGGAGATGCCAAAGCTTCAGAGTGAGATAAGGATGGATGCATTCTTTGCTGCTGTAATCTTTTCAGTGTAGCATAGCCAAAGGCATCTCTAGAACTTGTGTAGCTAAAGTTACAATCTGCTAGACTTTTAATTGTAGCAATAGAAGGTGCTTTCAGGGATTGTGCTCTTCTAGGAAGTGTATGAGAAGAACCTGGAGGCACCAGGGACACTGAGTTTGATTTAGAGAGAGACAGATGGTTAGACTGTGGCGTCAAATAGTGGCTTGTCTTTACAGTTTTAGTACTTACCACAGTACTCATACTTCCACAGTCTGTGTCCATAGTCGTAGCATCTATACCTACTGTCTCTCGTGAAGGACTTGAGCTCATTGAACTTATGCCACTTGTTGTAGTGTCTGTATTAAAACTTTGGCTACGTATCTTCATATGTGAGCTTGTTGAACTTTCTACAACTAACCTTTCTCGGCTGGTGTTTTCTCTGTGATTCTCCGTACCGAAACTCTTGGTGAATTTTAAGTCATTCTCTCCAATACTTGGAGTACTACCAGCATCCTCAATGTGCTTATTTCCAACAAATGACGTTTCTAATTGTAATGTTTTCTGTACTGTGGACATGGGTGTAAAATCATCACTATGATTAAAGTCAACACTGGGCTCCGTAAGTGTTCTGATTCGCCTGTTGCTTGTCTTATTTTCAGATGACAGTTTCCCTCCTTTTGGATCACTGCTACTACGATGTTTTTTATTAGGCAAAGTAAGTGAATTTAAGATACGATTCTTCACAAGCTTACTAGAAGCAAAGAAAGGGAAGGAATTTTTATCCTTTATAGGTCCTGGTCGGTCATAAAATGCTGGCTCTGCATCCTCACTGATGTCGAGGAAAAACGTACTAGTGGAGCTGCTGCCAAACCGGTCATCCTCCATAATAAACATACCTAGGAACAAACAGGTGATCAATAAGAGCAACTGAAAATGACAAATTCATGAGAAGGATCAGTGAAATACATTCTGGAAAAACATTAAAAAAAATACTCATCCAGGGAAAAACATTTTTTAAATAAAGGGTTAACCCACTGGGCCACACATAGAGAGCTTTCCTGAAACACAGAATTTGAACTTGAATAAAAAGTAAAATTATGCTATTATATCGATCTCCTGTTATTTCCAAAGAAAAAGTATAGGACTCACAATAGCACAGTTTACATGACATTTTTCTTTGTTTTAGATATTTGCCATAAAGCATGTGCACTGACCTAAGAGAGACAAAGAGAGAGGGAAAGTGAGAAATCTTCCCCCCTGGAGGGATAGTCACACTGCAATCACTTCTCCATTCTCCTCTCTGGATTTTGGGCATACACATGCATGCATCAGGCATGATTTTCAAACTGCCAGGTCCAGAACTCTAACCACAATTTTTTTTTTTTTTTTTTTAAAAAGAGATTTTTAGCACAGGGCACATGCCCTCGACAGACAGAAAGCAGCCTCCAGGAGGGATGGCTACACCACAATCCCTCCTCCTCCATTCTCCTCTTGGGATCTTGGGCACATACACACATGTGCCCAGCATGAGTTTTAAGCTGCCAGATCAGGGACTTGAACCATAGTTGACTACATGGGAGTCCAGTGACATAATTGTTATGCAATCTGCTGGTCCCACCACAGTCTTAAACTCCATACCACCACTGGGCCCTATGTGACTTTTTAAAACTCTCTAAATAGGATAAACTTAAAAGAAAAACGGAGACTTGACCGTGAATGCTCATTTAGTTGGTACAGATTCCTGGTGGTTTATTCTTCAAATTACAATAGGCAGGAGAAATTCATCTTATAAGAAATACATTCCCAATCTTAAAATATTCCTACAGAAAAATAAGTAACAACATTTTAAATTCATGCTTAATCTAATACTGTTTATTTCCTATTTTGTCATAGGTACTAAGAAAGTGATCTAAATTCAGTGCCCAACTCTAACAAGACAAAGTGTGGGTGCCTAATGATAAATATGGAATTTTATTCCATTTTTATATTTTAATTTTCTGTTGAATAACATAAACTACTTCAAATATATACTAAAATAAGTTAAGGATGAACATTTTTTACATTCAATCTCTCTAAAATCAGAATGCATCTTGTAATCAGTGTATAATCCTGTTTAATAGGAGCATTTTTTTCTTCTTTCTTATAGGTACATAAAATACTGGTGCATCTTAGAATTCATGGCCTTAGATTTGCTGAAAAAAGGTTTGATAAATTTTTCACTATCTTAACAGGAAGAACCATGTCTTAAATTTTGTACACCTAACAGTACTTAGTACAGGGCTTTAAATTACATTTATAACTATGTATGACACTTTACATGTAATTTATTTTTGATACTCTATCTTTTAACAATTTTACTATTTTAAAATTTAGTACCTCTGGGACCAGCAGCTAGCATAATGATTATGTTGCTAGACTTCCATGTAGTCGACTGCAGTTCAAGTCACAGACCTGGCGGCTTAAAACTCATGTTGGGTGCATGTGCATACATGCCTAAGATCCTGAGAGGAGAATGGTGAAGGGACCGGCCCAGGCCCGGAGCTCAGAGCTCCAGCTGACTGGCCCGTAGCGGAAGCAGCCTGGGCAGCAGACCAGCCCGAGGGCCCACCCGATCAGTAGCTCGGGCCTGGCCCAGCACTGCTCAGCCACATGGGCAGAACAGCCCAGAGAGCAAGAGTGTTGGGTCAGGGCTGCCCGGGCGTGCTGCGGGGCGTGCAGGGGATGCAGCAGCCCCGGGGGCCGGGAGCCGGGGGCCGTGGCTCACACGATGTTTTGCTCCTCCACGCGCTCCCCCAGGTAAAAGCAGCTGAAGAGGAAGCGGCTCAGGTCGATGGTCTGGGATTGCGGTGCACATCTCCTATAGCAAAATTTTCTCTTAACAAAACATTTAGTGCCTCTTTATCATAAAGATGTTGGGTCAACCCATGGCCTGGTCGGTATATATCTCACATGCCTGACTAAAAGGTTTGAGTCCAGGACTCCACAGCTTGAAAAACATGCCAAGCATGTGTGCACATGCATGTGTGCATTCCTAAAATCCTGAAAAGAGGGAGAAATGAAGGAAAAGGAATTACAGCATGACCATTTTCCACAGGGAGAACTTTTTCACTTTCCTTTTCTCTCTCTCTCTCCAGCAAGCACACATGCCCTCTCATAAATTAAAAAACAAACAAACAAAAACAACAAGAAATAAAAAAGGGATGAATAGAAAGGAACTTAAACAAGTGAAAAAGGGGAACTGATGGGCAACTTTATTTTGGAGCAAAAAATGTTTGAAATATATAGTTATAGTTTTTACATAACATACATTTTTCTGTATTATGAAAATCATTTTCTATGAACTTATTAAAGACCTCTCAAGCCTTTTATATATCTCTTAACAATTATATTTTGATTCAACAATCTCTATGTCTTCAAATTCTGTAAAGAGATTGAGTAAATAAAAGAAGTGGGCAAATAATTACGTACTAGTTAGACTTGTATCTTTTTCTGACCTAGAAAAGGGGACTGGTTCTTCCAGTCCATGGCTTATTATGTACTTTTTATATGAAGAATATTTTAAAATCTATTTAGAAACAAAAAGGAGAGAACAATATATGCCTATACTGTGTTGTGAAAAGACATCCATTCTCCAAGAAGTTACTACTGTCAAATAATTACCTCAGAAAAAAAGGAAACTGAGGACTTAACAAACTAAATTGTGAAAACACAAATATAATGTTAAGATAGCCAATATGAACCTTTCACAATACTCACTAGATGGTGCAGATTCACTTTCACTATTATGTCTAGAGCTGGTTGACTCTGAGTTCAAACTTAGGGTGCTTGGGATAGAGGAGAGTTCGTTACAGAGTTGTTCCACATCATCTGGAACCACTGGCCACAGATGTTTGCGACTATGTCTCACAGCATCCCAGTTGTGACATTTTAAAATATCACAGCCTTGTTTGGTTTTAGCGATGAGTCCAAGTACATATACACAGGTCCTGTACATAAAAGAGGACAGTTCATTTTTCCAAGCTGAGATTTGTTAAAATAACCACAGAATAATTCATCTGTTATATTTGAATTTTCTTTAAAGGTCATTAATAACTGTCTAGTTTGTGGGAAAAATGTATTAAAGCCTAATTAGGAATAAAACAGCAGCAATAAGCAAGCAAACCTTCCTAAAAAATGACTAATTACAACAAAATACAAGGAATGCAATGCACCCTTATATTAGCTTTTTTTCTGTATGTCTGGAATATCTGGGTTATTGGACTAATGAAGTTTTTAAACATCTACTACAGTGTCTCTGTTTTCCTGCAATATAAACATCAATATTATAATAAAAATAGAGTAAAACAAAACAAGGAATTTGTTAAGATGTTTAACTTAATGTATTTAAAAATCTTATATCATTAGGACTTTCAGTGAATTAACAGCTGTGGACTATACTAACTCATAAAATACCTTTCCCTCACATCCATTTGTGATAACAATGTATGTCAGAAAGACATCTGCATTCAATGACATACCCTCTGACGGAAAGAACCTCACACTGTTTTGCAAGTTTTAGTATATCTGGAATCACATTTTCTTCCTGTAGCAAATTCAGACCCCAATTTGATGAGCCAATATTTCCCTGAAAGAAAAGAAGTCACTTATATCAAATATATTAACGAGAGTTTTAGGAGAATTGGAAAGCTACCAAATAATGAACAAATTTAACCCTATGTACAAGAATATAAAAAAAAAAATTAAAACCCTCTCAGAGAAGAAGTATTAAAATTAGTTAATATTCTATTTGTCTTAATAAGGAAACAAAAGTCATAAAAATGAATAGTTTAACTATCCAGTCTTTAGCACAAAAATATTATGTAAATTGACAGGGACAATCTGGTCGTACAGTATTAATCTAAGAATAAGTTTCAAATAAAGTAATTTTTATCTATTTAGTATTAATGGTAAAAACGAAAAGATATAAAAACTGCAAAGATCTTACATAAGTGTTTATTACAAACCAAGGCCCAAAGAGATGCTTTCAGTTTTTTAATTTCTTCCCATTTATCCAAGTCTGGTGTACGAACACTGTGACAAAGTTCTGTAATAATATTCTGGAAAAAAAAAAACTATATTAGTAAGACAGCATCTGCTTCATAAAGCCTTGATTTTGTAAATTACCACAAAGTGCTTTATAAAACGTGAGATACTCAGTATTATAAAAACTCACAATTATCATTATTTCTTTTAAATAAGAAATTAATTAATGCTTAGGAGGTCAGCTGGTGGGCACAGCAGTAACCCAATGCTCTGTACACAGCAGCACCCACTGGGGAAGGTCCCAACTGCAGGTCTAGAGGCTTCTTTGTGCACTCCAGGCACACATATGGATGTGTGCTCATGTTCAGGCTGAATGAGGCTGAGGTGAGTCGTGGCATGAAGACCCTGTTTGGTTTGTCTGTTTCTCTCTCTCTTTCTGTCTCTCTCTCTCATAGAATACGTAAAAAAACAAACTTAAAAAAAATTAGTGCTCAAATTTTTATATTATGTAAGTAAAGACAATGAGCAAATAATTTATATTTGCTGTGAATTTATTTCAAATGTTAACATAAGATACCCACTCCAATAGTCCTCACAGACATAATGTAATAAACACACATAAAACTAGTCCTTTATGCAAAATTTTGTGCTTCTGAGATAAACACTGATACGAAAAGAAAAAAAAAATGGCTAGTTTCCTACTGTTTATACATACACACAAACATTTCTACACCTATATGTTTCTAAAACAAAAATTACATTTATTGAAAATATATAGCTGCAAGGCATAATCAGTCATAAATGCAGTGTGTATACCACACTCAATGAGTAATTGCTTGCCCATACTTGTTACATTCCATGAAGTATACAGAACAGAGAGGACCTCACAAGCAGCAAGTCCAATCTGTTCCACACCAGGGTAACTGAATCTATAATCAGAATCAGTTTAACTTCCCAAAAAGAGGGAGAAAGAAACTCAGTTTTTCAGTATGTTTTTAAGAAGATTTGAATTTTTCCAATAAACCATAAAGGAAAGAACTCTGCTTTTTGAAAGTACTAACACAATATATTAGCCATTCAAAAGGTCACACACTCGTCAGGGAAATACCTGCCAGCCAATCACATTTCTTTTTCTTTTGAGAGACTTTTCGCTATAGGGTTCATGTGTTCGCCAGAGAGACAGAAACAGAACATGAGAAATCACCCCAGGGGATGGCCACACTATAATCCTTTCTCCTCCACTCTCCTCTCAGGATTTTAGGAATCCGTGCACACAGCCCAGCATGAGTTTTAAGCTGCCAGGTCTGGGACTTGAACCACAGTCAACTATGTGGGAGTCCAGCAACATAACCATTATGCCATCTGCTGGGCCCCAGCCAATAATATTTCTAATGATTACAAACACAGAATACCTAAGGTAATCACATGCTAGATAAGCTAATGACTAAGTCTTTTAAAAAGTTAACATTTTAACAATTATTGTTTGTTTTACTATTACAGCTATTAATATTTAAAATGAGCAAACTGTTTTTTACCTGTACTTCCAACAAATGGCAGCCTGTTTTGTGGTGTACCAGTTGTCCATAAAGGTGTACCGGCAGGTAGACATGAGGACGCTGTAATCTAATTGATAATAAAGATGACTGATAACACCTACTGGCTCATTTAAATAGTCTAATTAACACAAGTGACTTTTAGTACTAAATAAATAAAATAGATCCAATCTACAGTGTAAATAATAATACAGAGATGGGAAGGCATAGGCATTTCTCTGGATAAATAACAGTCTATTAGGTCTCAAAGTACTGGTGAGAAAGGTGAAACTAGGCCAGTAGACTGTGGTAAGAGTCTGGAGTGTACCTTCATGTTACTTCAGAAGGGTATTAAATATGCCATTAAAGCCACTGGAATTTTTAAGCAATTAATACTATGAATTAAGATTTTTCCTACATCACTATAAGAAACTAACCATATAAGTACTCAGAAAACTTTAAAAAATAAGGATTTATTATAAGCTGATTTTAAATTTATTATGTGAGGATTAGCGATAAATTATTCCATTAACTGGACTATATATACCTTTGGTTACTCCGACGAACATAGTTATCACCATCAATAGGCTTCCGGTAAGTAGTGAGTGCTTCATTAAGTTGTTCCTCGATCAAGTCAACATATTTTGAATTATATTCCTAGAAGATAATATTGTTTTAATTGTATACAGTATCATAATGACATTCATGAAATGTATAGTATGTCAGGTATTTAGCAAATCTTGAAACCATAAATATGAGAAAAATGGAAGTAACATCTGTTTGGCAAGTTTCCAAATTTCTAAATTTTTTGGAAAGGTTAAAGCAAGGTTTTAGAATGCAAATGTTCTTTCATACCAAAGATTTCTAGTTACACAAGAGGTCTTCAAAAAGTCTTTGGAAAACCTAAAAATAGTTTATACTGGTATAGATACATTCTGACCATGGGTGTCCAAGATGCATTGACAATTTATACTACTTCAAATAAAATAGTGAAACCGCCATGATAAATAGTGAAAAGAAGCTAGGAAGCTGTTTGATACTTTCAATTTACTTTCTTCTTATTGGGTTTTCTATTACCTGACAGAAATTCTCAGACTGATATAAAATAGTATCCTAAAAGAAGTTTAATTAGATGCTATATCTGCTTGAACAAAATTGTTTTTCAATCTTTCTTCATTTAAAAAATTATTTTAGTTTCAGCTTAAAAGGACTAATACAAAACTACAGGCTATGTAAGAGCCCAAGAATAAGAGAGATGACAGTTAGGTAGGGTTGACAAATTATACAAGTAAGATAAATCAACTGAGGGTCAGGAGGTGATGTGATGATCAGTGTGCTAGACTTTCACCAGTTCAAGTCTCAGATCTGGTGGCTTGCTTTCTCACTTTCTCTCCCTCTCTCTCTTTTTGTCTCTCTGTGGTGAGGACATGTGCCCTATAGCAAACTTAAAAATAGTAGTAATAATAAATAATAAAAAAATTAAAATTAAAATAAAATCAACTGAATTGAAAGCAAGATTCGAATAGACCATATTCAAAGTCAACAATACACTATAAAAGAAATAACTGTAGTTTAAAAGAAGGGATAAATTTAAGTACTAGCAAGTAATCCTACAGAATTTAGAACTTTACTTCATATACACATTTAAATATTTAATCTCAGGCCCGGCAGGTGACATGGTAGCTAAAGGTGCTGGATTCCCACATGGCCAACCGTGGTTTGAGTCCCGGACCTGGTGGCTTGCTTTTTCACTTTTCCTCTCTCTCTCTGGTCAAGTTAAAAACAAAAATAATAACAAATGGAATTAAACAAATAAATATTTAAAAATAAATACATAAATCCCAAGATAAAAACACACATATTGAACATTACTTAGTAAGAAGTTACCTTGTGCCATTTTTCCAACTGTTTTGCTACATAACCCCTTTCATTCAGATAGGAAAACCCTTTCGGAATGGAGAGAAATCTGTAAATTAAAACCAGCAATAATGTAACATTGATCTGTAAATCAAAGCAAGCAATAATTAAACATAGAGTCTGACTAAACATGTTAAAGGAACAAAAATACCTTAAGTACAAAATATGCTAAAAGAGCTGAAACACTTTAGGAATAGCTCTTTCTTAAAACTAAAGGTCGATTATAATTTATTGTAACTTCAATTACAAATAAATTTTCACCATCTTTGTAAAAAAAAAAAAGAACTAAACCACAATAAAGAAAATGCCAAGAAAAGCATGAGGATACAAAAAGATTAAAAAACAACAACAACAATAAAAAACCCCAGACTTATTAAAGAAAACAACAAAAAGATTATCAACGGGCCTATTTCAAAAGTAAAAAAGGTAAATTCTTTAGAGTGTTTATTATTCAGAATTGAATCCAGCTTTAAATATACTGCTTTAAAAAAAAAAAAGAAGGTAAGGAAGAAAATAGATCTGTAAGAAAAATTGACTTAATTTACCTCAGAAGCAGCAGCAAACCCTTATCTCCAAGGTGGGATAAAGCTGGCTTCATCTGAATTAGAGCATGAAGATTGGCCTAAAAGAAAAGATTAATAAGAAAATTAACAACTGCACAAAGATAGTAAATTCTTTATTTACGAAGTACCTATATTATAAAATTATACTTCCATATAATTAAGTTAAACTAAATATGTTATTAAAAATGCATGTCTAAGTATTTCATTATTAACCAAAAAAATGAAACCTTCACCTTGTCTTCACATGCTTCATCAAGGATATCAAGAGCTTCAGAAGATATTGTTTTGTTTTTATCATGTAGCTGGGTCACTAGTAACTCAATTCCCCAATTATTGAAGAATTCAACATTAGCTCTCAATAATACCCTTAGATGTTTTGTTGCATACAACCTGCAGGCCTAGAAAGAGATGAGAATACATTTAAAAAAAAAATCGGTTTTCACCTATTTTATTATATTTGGGGACATTCTATCACTTCAAAGGGAGAAAGACTGTAATTGATGGTCTAGCCCTTGAAATGAATTCTTTTTTTTTTTTTTTGCTAATTAAATAAAATATCCTTTTCATCTAGCAGTTTTTTTCACCTGGATAGAAAATATGAGTAGTATATGGTGTTCTTGGAGAAATTGAAATTTTAAAGGAAATTCAACTTCCATCTCATATTCTTAAATTAATAATTAATTTTACTCAGCCTAAAATTATAAAGTACAAAATTAATTAGTTATAAAGATATAGCTTTATTGTTTATGTTATACTCACATCAGTAGCTGCAGTAAGTATTTTGGATAGGATAACTCTAGCTAATCCATCTCTGCTATAGTCCAAGCTAGAAACTGTCAGTTTCAGCAAGTGATCTTGGTTTTTCAAGGAGCAAAGATTAAGGAGACTAAAAATAGGATAAAAACAATACTATTATAAATTACTATGCTGATTTTTTAATTCAACAAATATTTTTTATAATTTTACAGAATAAAATTGACAAAAATCACAAATATTCAAGTGATTTTCACAATCAAATTATTAATATATCCATCACTGGACATAGTTACCATTTATGTATGTATGTGGCAGCAGGAGAGGAAGGCTGAGTAGTTAAGGACAAATATTTTTAAATTTCTAGTATAAACAAACATTTCCAAAAGACATTTAACAGAAAATATCACATAAAAAAGATTATCAAAACATCAAGGGAACTGTCATTTTTTAAAAATAAGACTTAACACAAGTATACAAACTAAAAAAATATATCATATCTAGCCACATTAAAAATGAAGTTTAAGTTGGGACCAGCTGTTAGCATAATGGCTATGTTGCTGAACTCCTACGTGGTTGACCGCAGTTCAAGTCCTGGACCCGGTGGCTTAAACTCATGCCGGGCACATGTGCGTGCCTACCCAAGATCCCAAGAGGAGAATGGAAGAGAAGGGACTGCGGCATGGCCATCCCCCCTGGGAGGTGATTTCTCGCTTTCTGGCTCTCTGTCTCTCTGGTGAGTGCATGTGCCCTGTAGCAAAAACCTCTTAAAGAAATTAATAAAATATAGTTTAAGTATATATTACAAAAGAATTTGGGGATACTCACCACTGAAATACACTGCATTTTTCCAGCATTTTGACTCCATGAGGGTGGCAAGAAAGCGTTCCAATAAATAAAAAGTAGTGCTGACTAAGGGTAGTCAATAAGCCATTATTTTGAAGACTTCTTTCTGGTTTCATTCCAGATGAGGCATTGAGCCACTGGACAATATCCTTTACTAGGTCTTCTAAGTATCCTTGCCCATCCTAAAAGCAAATATATTGTGATATTGTTGGAAAAGCCTATAATGCTTCTAATTAGAAAAGTCAACTTAAACCAGGTACAAAAACTGAGTAATAATGATGAAGTTACTAGTAACAAATATTACTTGCTGAATTTCTGTTGTTTTTAACCCCATAAAACACATGCTGCATTGAGACAGTAATACCTCCATTTTATAGACAAGTAAACTAAATCTTCTAACAGACAAATAGTGTGCCCAAAGTCTCATAAGTAGCTAGTGAGTAAGTTAGAACTCAAATCTAAGTCTGGGTTCGTTTCCTATATTTTAAATATAGCTCATACATAATCATAAGTTAAAGCAAAACAAAGGTTAGAAACAAGGGAGAGGGAAGGGTGGAATTTAATAATAAACATTTCCTCTGGAAAATATTCAGAGTGCTTACCTCTTCAGATTCAAGAAGAAATTCTGTAAACTGACAGCCCACAACTGTGAGCTGCTTGGACTTGGCAAAATCTAGATCCAGATTGGCATATAATTTACTGCTGGGCTTATAAAAATAAAGTAGTCTTCGTACAAACCTAAGATCAAAGTAAAGTCAGCATGGTTATGTAAGAAACAACAATTATTTAAGAATCTTAACCACAGTTTATGATATAATAAGGTTTTGTATATGTTTTGGGTCCGAACTACTTGAATACATGGCAACAAACTTAATTTGTTTGGTATGTTTCTCATACAGACACATGAACGCAATAAATAAAAAGCCTTCAGTGTAAAGAATATCTTCAAAGAGTAAGAATTTGTAGTGAGATGCATATAAAGAAAGTGAAGAACAAAGACGCTAGCAGGAAAAATGTAAGATATAGCTAAGACATAAAGTTGGATAAACATGAGGAAGCTATTTGGACCTAAGTTTTATTTTATTGTATTCTCTGAAGACATGTATTCCATAGCTTTGTAAAATAATCTCATACTAGATAACTGTAAATGACCACATTATGATTTCTGTCAGCTTTTCACAATTAAGCAATGGCCAAGCATAAAAGCTGCAGGTAGAATTTATTTAACTACACTTGTGAACATAACTTATATTTCGATGTTCTAACTTCCAACATCATGTCCTATATTCCATTTAGTTTAGTTTAATTAAATTTCTTGCATTATAATTCACCCAGGCAGAGATACAAGATTCAAGAAGTGAGAAAACAAAGTTGAATAAGACAACATCTCTGTTCTCAAGGAGTATGAAGTTAGTTCTATGCTTCTTTATCCCAGTATATTTCATAAGTTGTGCATATTTCTCAAAACTTAATACAGATAATAAGTGACATACCATGAGTAGATGAACATAATTAAATAATTAACGCTAATGACATAAACATCTCTAACATCAACACCCTCTAATCCAGTAAAATCCTTACTGATAGTTGGAGTCCACTCAGAAGGAGTAAACAACCACGACTGTACTAGAAAATAGCAGCTTGAGGTGGGCTATATGCTATGAACCATTTACACGTTTTACAGACAATGTGGTTCAAGGGAGTATCAAGAGGAGAAGGAATGGATAGCTCTCTAAGGTCAAACACAAGTGAAAGCAGTAGCTGTCTATTAAAACTATACATCCTCATTATGCTATCCTCATATGTTAGGACTAAGACCACTACATGGTTGATATTACCCTAATTTGAAAAACTTCTGTCAACTACTCCATTTCTTTCAAGCTAAAAACAAATTGTAAATAACTAGAAAAAGAATTAACTGATGTGTTTTGGTTATAAGACTACATATAAAATGTATATATAAAACTACTGAACGCTAATGACTACAATATATGTATCTCTAAACCAATTATTAAAAGGATTAGGCATAATACTGGATTGTCAGAAAAGTCATGATGCATTTTTTTTTTTTTTGAGAGGTTTTTGCTATAGAGCACGTGAGCTCGCCAGAAAGACAGAGAGAGAGAGAGACAGAAAGCAAGAAATCACCCCCATGGGGAAATGGCCATGCCGCAATCCGTTCTCCTCTATTCTCCTCTCGGGATCTTGGGCACACACGCAAACGCGCTCAGTGTGCGTTTAAGCCTCCGAGTCTGGGACTCAAACCTCGGTCGACTACATGGGAGTCCAGTGACATAGCCATTATGCTAACTGCTGGTCTCGAAAAATCATGATGCATTTTTACATAGAAAAACATGGAAAAATACATCATGACTTCTTCAATCACCCAATATAATACAAGTCTAAATTCTTTACATTTAATTTCAATAAAAAATAGTTCACACATACCTGTGCAACTGTTCATCTTTATAGTTTCTTAGATTAACATTTGGCCACTAGAAAGACATAATATGTTATATTATATACGTATTTATCAATCCCCAAATGTATAACTATAAAAAGTTATAATTAATAATAAAATGAAGACAAGTCATCACCACGAGGTATCTTGTTATACCTTAAGAATGGTCCCAATAAGATTCCAATTCCATTCAAGATTCTCTTTATGTTGAAGGACTTGGCTATCTCTAAGGTTCATTAAAAGAGCTTCCTCTGTATCCTAAAATCACCAAAGTAATGAGGAAAATTAAGGTAAACTGTCCTTACATTAGAAAATTAAGTTCATATTAAGAAAAAGATATTTTTAAGTTTAAAAAGTTGTAATAACTCAGTTAAAACTACTTATTCACTGTAAAACTTGGAAGCCATTTGAAATTCTATAGGCATGAATAAAACTGTAAACTCAAGTACATGCATGCTAAAATCCAATGGTTAAGAATTAGAAAACTGTGTTTAAGTTTAAAAATGTGATTTCATGTCAGTACCTTAAGAACAAATATATCTTTCTGAACTCGGAGATATTGATCCCGTTTCTGGTGAGTTGCAATTGCTTTCTGAATAATGTGATCTAAATGAAGGCTATAAGGCTTAGGTCCTCGCTTCTTCATTTCATGGAAGCGTTTTAAACAGTTCAAGGCTGCACTTGCTCGCCTAATGAGGAAAAAAATACAATTAATGGTAATAGCCAAGACTAGCATAATTTCAAACAGATCACTTTGGCAAATTACTAAAGCTTATATAAATGCAAGGTGAGAGATATTACTAAAAAAGTAAACTATTTAGTCAAATTTGGAAATACAAAAGAAAAAAAAAATTAAGGACACTGCTGATTTACCATGAGGGAACACTGGTTATTCAGATGTGACTAAACACGTACTTACTAATCTTTTATCTTGATGGACAATTTTTATATATTAAAGAACTGCCACAAAGTCAGAAACTAGTCTTCTATTATTTTCTTACAAAAGTTTAAAAAATTTGCTTTTTGGGGACTAGCAGGTGGCGTGGTGGTTAAGGTGCTGGACACTCCCACATGGCTGACCACGATTTGAGTACTGGACCTGGTGGCTTGCTTTCTCACCTTCTCTCTCTCTTTCTGGTCAAATTACAATAAATGAATGAATAGATTAAATTTTTTTAAAAATTGTTTTTCACATACAAGTCCTTAATCTACATAAAACTGATTTTTGTTCATAGCATGAGGTTGAAATAATTATCCTCCAATATGGATAATTAATGATCCCAGTATTAACTGAACAGTCTCTATTTTCTGTATTGCTCTGTAATTATAAATGGTATCTTTTAAAAATTATGTTTAATTCTTTGAGGTAAATAAAAGTGCAGTTTTCAAGTATTTGGTATCAATCAACTTCAGAACATCTTGGTAAACAGTTTAAAAACCTTGACATGTGCTTAGATTGCCAAGAATTTATCAGTAAAGAGAACTTAATCATGCTAAAGAAAAAAACTATACTTTTCTTTAAGATTTATTTAGTTTGATTTATTATTATTATATTACTTTTTAGTATGCTACAGGACACTGAGAAAGACAAAGAGGAAAAGTGAGAAAGTAAGCCAGCAGGTCTAGGACTCAACCACAGTCAGTCATGTGAAAGTCCAGCGCCTAAACCATCATGCTACCTGCTGGCCCTAAGAAAAAAATATTATAAGAGGACTATTACTGGAATTTTGGAGGTAAACTTGAATTTATGAGAAACTCTGAAATTTGTGGGCATAATCTGAACCTAAGGTTAGGTCTACCAGGTTTTTGGGAAAGTGCAGTTTTCATCATGAAACTACTAATATAAAAGTTGAAAGCTACCAGACTGGTAAGAGTTTGGAGTTAGGACAGAGATGGTCAGTAATGCCCTCTTTGAATAATACAACTCCAGTCTCTTAAACAGTAGTACTTTCACTGACAACACTAAAACTCATAATTTATCACTCATTTTTAGTGAGGCCCATATATGTAATTTTGAATTATTATTATATTTTTTTGAGATGTTTTTCGCTATAGAGCATGTGCGCTCGCCAGACAGACAGAGAGAGACATGGAGACAGAAAGCGAGAAATCAGCCCCCAGGGGGGATGGCTATGCCGCAATCCCTTCTCCTCCATTCTCCTCTCAGGATCTTGGGCACGCACGCATACGCGCCCAGAGTGAGTTTTAAGCCACTGGGTCCGGGACGTGAACCGCGGTCGACTACGTGGGAGTCTAGCGACATAGCCATTACGCTAACTGCTGGTTCCCGTAATTTTGAATTATTAAGGCTAAACAGACTTTTTGAAGAATGAATCATAACTGGTAACAAGAATCCAAAATTCTGCCACACATGTAGATTTTTCTGATCATAACAGGAAAAAAACAAAAAGACAGATATCCCTGGCCTAGATATGATTCACCAAATAAAAAAAAAAAATTCTGACTAGTACTTCTCAGTTGAGATTCTCCATCTTTATCTTTTACAAATTACTTTTATATTAGCATCGA
The DNA here is from genome assembly GCF_000334495.1 of Tupaia belangeri chinensis. Classification (NCBI taxonomy): domain Eukaryota; kingdom Metazoa; phylum Chordata; class Mammalia; order Scandentia; family Tupaiidae; genus Tupaia; species Tupaia belangeri. The sequence continues at coordinate 1,657,096 of NW_006160001.1, read as the reverse complement.
ATTCCAACAGACCTACATACTTTTTTAAAAAATAAATCCTATGTTTTCAGTATCTACTTTAGTACCAGGAATTCAACTTACTACTATGCCTGCCTCTTGTCTAGTTTACTAAATTTCAACATTTATAACCACATGTGTAACAGAATACACTGGTATTCTTTGTGTTTTGTTAATTTGAAATAATTCATATGAGAAAAATGTTTGAATTACTGCTCAAAACATGAAATAGTTCAAAAAATTCTCACTCACTTTTAGTAATGGGGTAATATCCTTTTCCAGAACTATGTTAGAAAAAGATAATTTTGCTACACTATTAATATTTTGGAACCTAAAATACAGATTTATTAAATATAAGAACTACTAATTTTTGTTCATTTCTGTAAGGCTTCTCTAAAGAATTTTCCAAGTATAATCCACTGAAACTACTTTTTTAAAAAAGGAGAAGTCAGGCCAGCCAGTGGCATGGCAGTTAAGGTGGCTGGAAGCCACATGGTCAACTGTACGGTTCAAGTCCCAAACCCAGAAGCTTGAAAAAGACAATAGGAGGTATGTATGCATGCCCATAATCTCTAAAGGAGAAATAGAGGAGGAGAAAAGATTACAGAATGACCATCCCCTATGGGGAGGTGCTTCCTCACTTTCCTTTTCTGTCTCTCTCTAGCAAGAGTACCAATCTCTAGCAAAATAAAAAATTAAAAAAAAGAAGGCAACCTTGTTAAGCTATGATACTTACAGTCTCTTCTCCTTGGGGATATCAAAGGATGCAGCCATATTCATTAGGGTTGGCAAACAGTGCAAATGATGACTATGTGAATGAGGAAGAATTGTGTTTGCCTAAAACAAAACATAACATTTTATGAGTTCCTTAGGAATAGAAACATTTTGCTATAGATTACCTATAGACATAACACTGCATTTGAGATCATTACAAATTGTGAGGTTTGGGCCAGTCTGTGGCGTGTTTAGGTGGCTGGATTCCACAAGGCTAATTATGCAGTTCAGGTCCTGACCTGTTGGCTTAAAAAACACACTGAACGCATGTATACGCATGCCAGAAATCCTGAAAGGAGAGAAAGATGGAGGAGAGATTGTAATGTAATTTTGCCATGTAAAGCACCCACCATTCCCCATGTGTATACTTCACATGGCAAAATTAAAACAACAAAAAAACTTCTAAGGCTTTATTTGTGAAATAAATTTATTCATTATTTACTTTCCCTAAAACACACTTACTTCTACTTTTCATCTTATTTGCCTTCAGTGGCAATAAAACAAATATGAAAATACATTCACATTACATTAATAAAACCAGTAATTTTATAGACTCTATATTATAATATTATGATTTTTAAGTGGTACCAATTAAATTCAATTCTTCAATGACCTGAAATGATTGTGTATCAAAACACTACAGGACTGTATGTAAGTTATGTTAAAAATAACATTTAAAATGCTAGATGCAACATCATAACTTATGAGTTAATATCATTAGTTTTAAAAAATTATCATCTCGGGACCAACAGTTAGCGTAATGGCTATGTCACTGGACTCCCACGTAGTCGACTGCGGTTCGAGTCCCGGACCCGGTGGCTTAAACTCACACTGGGCGCGTGTGCGTGCGTGCCCAAGATCCTGAGAGGAGAATGGAGGAGAAGGGATTGTGGCGTGGCCACCCCCCGGGGGCAATTTCCTGCTTTCCGTCTCTCTGTCTCTCTCTGTCTGTCTGGTGAGCGCACGCACCCGATAGCAAAATCCTCTCAAAAAAAAAAAAAATCATCTCAAAATAGTTTATCTTTTATGCCAAGAGTCTTTAAATTAAAAAACTTAACTTCTGCTTTCCAACGAAAATCTTACGACTCAAACTTTCTCCTAATGAAGATAAGTAAATTTGTCAAATGTAGAAAACAGATGTCAGAATAATAAGAAATATATGGGCACTGCTATACTCGAACTGACTAAGTGTTATATTCAAGAGAATCACAGAATTCTGGTGCACAGAAGAAGGGGGAAAGAGAAAAAATTCACTTTAAAAGAAATTCTGGGGACCAGCAGGTGGCATGGTGGTTAAGTCACTGGATACTCCCACATGACTGACCATGGGTCAAGTCAAGGACCTGATGGCTTGCTTTCTCACTTTCTCTCTCTCTATCTCCATGTGTGTGTCTCTCTCTGGTCAAATTAAAATAAATGAATTAACAAATAAAATTAAATTAAATAATTCTTTAAAAAATTTCCTTCATATGAAAGTAAATAATTCTTGATATTATTATCCTAACAGGAAAGTATATCTTAAGAATTAAAATACAAATAACATAACTGAAAGCCTATGACAACTATTCAGTTTTTTCACAAACAGGTTGAAGGAGAGAGAACAGAGAAACTGGGTAACTAGTTCACTGATAAAACAGACAGCTAACATTAAACTCTGTTTAATTTCTCCTTATCTTGCTCACACAACCCAGCAGCTATAAAAAATAGAGGTAAGTGGGAAAGAAAAGGAGGGAACAAAAGCAAAAAACATTCTGCCAATAAGAGCAAGCCATAACATAATTTCAAAAGTAATTGCCATATAGTCACTTCTTCCTTAATGAGATTAAAATGGTTCTTTTTACAGTGACCTAGAATATTACTTTCTACATTGCGGACTATCAGCTTCTACTTTGCAGAAGTTATTAGTGTCATAAAAATCATGATTCCATTGCCCCAGCAAAATAGATTCCTATCCTCTGAATACTAAATTTTAAGTTTACAGAGAAGACAATGATGTTCAAATGAAGTAGCTGTATTTAGAATGTTTGTATAAAGTTTTCTAAAATTCAGGCACTGATTAACATGTATCAATTCCATTCCTAGCTGACTAAAGTAATATCTATAGTTCTCACTTTTCAGGTAGGAAGTCTGAAACCATTAAGATTTCTAGGACTCACAATTTAATATCAAAAAGTGAAATAAAAAAAAACATTCAACGGGGTCTTCAAAAGATTCGTAGTATCATAAAAATAACTCTTCATGAATTCCAAATTTTGCACCAAATAAATTTGAACTGAAAGTCCCCTCATATTTTCAATATTTATCACATTTACAAAACAAACATATACATATAGATATGTATATATATATATATATATATCAGTATATCCTCATCAAAGACTTTCTACAATGTAAAGATAATCATAAAAAATGAGCATTTATTTTTTGAGGTACTACGAAGGAATGCTGCTAAAATAATTTGTTTTATAAATGAAAACATTAAAGATATGAAACATATAATCAGAAGTTGCTAAACTTACCATATGTAAGAGTTCTCCTAAAAGGATGGTAGCTCTAACTGAGATGTGGTCATCACTATTGGTTATCACTTCAACCAAACCCTTTGAAAATAAAAAGAAAATATCATTGCTGAAAAATAATACATATAAACACATTTATGCACAGATTTCTTTTACTCTGAAAATATTTTGTTAAATAAACAAAACAGAATAAAATAAGGTTTATAAGTCTTACCTCTAAAAGTCCATTACGGATAAATGCAGAGAGTATCAGTGCCAAATAATTATCCATGAGGTCTGGCCTGAAATAAAACATAGCAAAGGAACAATTTAAAAAATCTTTCCTATATCACATAGAATAACACAAAGACAGTCATTAAAATAAAATTGGAACCATTTCTCTATTTAAATTCTACCTGGATCTGGCACGATGGGGAAGAATAGTTTTTGCCTCTGCTGCTACGAAGCCATCTGAAAGCCTCCAACTATCTTGAAATCTCCCTGGATCTAAAATAGTTAAAATTTGGTAGTTAAAAGAATATCAGAAATCACTGAAACACTCCAGATAATTGTTTTATAACAACATCAGCCAATCAGGCTTTAAATAGTGTTAAAGAAACAATACATTAAAAAAAACCCACCAAAAACGCCATTTACATAACTAGGTCTAGCTTCCTTCATTTTGGGATCAGGAGTCATTGGGTTAAAATAAAAGGTACTTACACACATCATTTAATCTTTTCAATAAATCTTTGGTTATGTTCATTGCTCAAATGAAGAGTCAGATTCAAAAACTAAAAAGTAATATTCCCAAGGTAACAGAACTATAAATAATAAAACCAGGAGTCAAACTTCAGTTGTCTAGATTTTGAAGACCATGTTTCATTTAGTTACAATTAAGAATTAGATCATCTAATTTGAAAATTACATAGCTTTCCTACAGCCTCTATTCCTTTCTTGGCCCATCTTTCTACTAACTTCATTGTTCATTTGCAAGAGTTAGGGTGATAAAGAAGAAATTAAAATTTTTTAGTTTTCCCAGTACCTGCAAATGGTGTAATGGTTACATTGCTGGATTCCCACATAGCTGACTGTGGTTCAAGTCTCAGACCCAGTGGCTTTAAACTCATGCTGGCGACAGGTGCATGTACGTCCCAAGTCCCAAAAGGATAATGGAAGAAAGGGATTGTGGCATGGCAATCCCTCCTGGGGAGTGATTTCTTACTTTCTGTCTCTCTCTTTCTCACTCTCTCTCCCTGGATCTAAAATAGTTAAAATTTGGTAGTTAAAAGAATATCAGAAATCACTGAAACACTCCAGATAATTGTTTTATAACAACATCAGCCAATCAGGCTTTAAATAGTGTTAAAGAAACAATACATTAAAAAAAACCCACCAAAAACGCCATTTACATAACTAGGTCTAGCTTCCTTCATTTTGGGATCAGGAGTCATTGGGTTAAAATAAAAGGTACTTACACACATCATTTAATCTTTTCAATAAATCTTTGGTTATGTTCATTGCTCAAATGAAGAGTCAGATTCAAAAACTAAAAAGTAATATTCCCAAGGTAACAGAACTATAAATAATAAAACCAGGAGTCAAACTTCAGTTGTCTAGATTTTGAAGACCATGTTTCATTTAGTTACAATTAAGAATTAGATCATCTAATTTGAAAATTACATAGCTTTCCTACAGCCTCTATTCCTTTCTTGGCCCATCTTTCTACTAACTTCATTGTTCATTTGCAAGAGTTAGGGTGATAAAGAAGAAATTAAAATTTTTTAGTTTTCCCAGTACCTGCAAATGGTGTAATGGTTACATTGCTGGATTCCCACATAGCTGACTGTGGTTCAAGTCTCAGACCCAGTGGCTTTAAACTCATGCTGGCGACAGGTGCATGTACGTCCCAAGTCCCAAAAGGATAATGGAAGAAAGGGATTGTGGCATGGCAATCCCTCCTGGGGAGTGATTTCTTACTTTCTGTCTCTCTCTTTCTCACTCTCATCTCTCTGGCAAGTGCATCCACCCTATAGCAAAAATCTCTCAACAACAACAACAAAAAAAAACGTAATTTTTTAGTTTTAGGAACTTGTATGAGCTTTTATTTTCTATTAAGTTCATGCCATGATGATTCAAAGAAAAGAAAATAAGGTTCAATATTTAGTATTTTTCCTTTTAGGAAATGTGTCTCAATAGATAAGTTACTTTGAAAATTACAATATATGGGGCAGGCTTCAAGGAACAGTAGTAATGCTCAGCTCAGGAGAAGCTGTATCCCACATAATGACTACAGTGTCGATCTCCAGCCCAAGTCAGTCTGAAACATACTGAACACATATGTGAACACCCAAGATGAGACCAGCTTGGAGCCTGGAAGAGGCAATTAAGACATAACAAGACTCAATAAAGGGTGTTCATAGCTCTCTCATACATACATGAAGAGTGTTTATGCATTCTACCATGTAACTTTTTAAATGACAATATAAGAATAGATACAAATGGATTTCAATACTTACCTACACTGAGCAGTGCTTCTATAAACTCGTCAGTCACAACAGGTAGAGGAAGACGAAATATATCATAAAGCACTTCAAGCAGGCCTTGCTACAACAGCAAACAAATACAGTTCCTGTTATTTTTATGAAGTAAATATTGATTTAAATTTTAAAAACTTTAACTGTCTTATTCACAGAATAAAGAAAAACAGAACAATAAAAATAATACTGTATTTTTAAAAAACTACTGTGTATACCTACATTAGAGAAGGAATAATTATTGAATGCTTACTGTATATATCATTTAATGTTTTCAATAAATCTTTTGTTATGTTCATTCCTCAAATGAAGACTTGGATTCCAAAACTAAAAGTAAATTTCCCAAGGTCATAGAATTGTAAATAATAAAACCAAGAGTCAAACCTCAATTGTCTAGACTCTAAAGATCATGTCCCTTTCCCCACTTGAAGAGTGAGAAGCCAACAGACTTTTCCCAAACTTTGCTCCCTATTTATAGATCTTTCCTAATAATCAAATGCTTCTATCTTCATAATCTCAATGCTTTTTATTTTATATTTTAAGCAAGATACACTTGGCTAATATATTCTAATAATAATGTTCAACTCAGGTTTGGTTCATATACAGTTGAAAGAAGGAACAAAATTAAAAATAATGAAGGGGAAAGAAAATAATCACTTGCAGAATTCTTTTTTCCTCTAAATTCCATTTCTTTTAGCTGTTTTAATATGTATTTAAATTCTTACACACCAATAATTTAGAAATGGTAAACGCATAAATATTTACAACACAATTTTAACTAAGATCACCACCTTCAAAACAAAAACTCATCTTAGAGAAACATGAAAGAAGACACAGATGCATAAATATATCTACTTTTTGCTAAATGTATTTCTTTTTTCTTTTTTCTTTGGAGAGGTTTTTGCTATAGACAGAGAGAAAGTGAGAAATCCCCTCCCCCTCAGGGGGGATGGCCACGCTGCAATCCCTTCTCCTCCATTCTCCTCTTGGGATCTTGGGCACACATGCATGCACAAGCGCCTGGCATGAGTTTAAGTCACCAGGTCTGGGACTCAAACCACGGTTGACCACATGGGAGTCCAGCGACATAGTCATTATGCCAAAGGCTGGTCTCTGCTAAATGTATTTCTATAGGGCTTAAATCTTTTACAGTGTGAATGCCCTTCTGTACTGCTTGCATTTTTTAATGAATAAAACATAATTAAGTTCACCCTTTCAATTCAATTTTTATTATAGCCACTGCTCCTAACAGCAGTATTTTAAATAACCCAGGGTTTTACCTAAGTAATATATATTTATCCATACATTTTTACAATGTTCTATGATCTAGATTAACAACTACTGGATTGTTGGGAAAGTAATGACGCATTTTTGCATAGAAAATATGTCATGACTTTCCAGGGAACCTAAATAATAAGGAAAAAGTTTCATCTGAAATGATTTTTTTAAAACAATTCCCTGTTAAAGGTCCAGGAAAGAAACAATCACAATGACTTTTACCTACCCTTATTTCCATATTTGGTATGCAAAGTACTCCAATTAGAGACTGGATCCCAGAATTTCCAGGTTTACATAAATTAATAATACCTCAAAATGGTAAAAAGAAAAAAAAAGTCACTGATCTGAATTTCAAGAAATTTCTAAAGTAATATATAGCATAAATGTGCAATATTTTTTAAGTCAAACTATATTATTATACTACTTGTTTATCATAAGTGGTATTACACACAGAAGTAAAGTGTATTTCAAGAATGCTGTTTTCCCTACTGATTATCATTATTTTCATCAGTTAAATTACTTGTTAAATTTGTTTCATATCCAAAAAAACATTGAGTTTGAATGTCTAACACTGCCCTATTGGTTGATGAATGTTTATTTGGTAATTAGTACATGGTCTGTCTTGTGTTTAATGATCCTCAGTCTAAAGTAGAAAACTATCCTTGGCATTTCTTTTGTCACTAATTATATTATTTACTGATGCACAAATAACTTAGTCAAACTCTTTTAAGTATCTTTTTTTTTTGGAGAGCTTTTCGCTATAGGGCGCGTGTGCTCTCGCCAGACAGACAGAGACATAGAAACAGAAAGTGAGAAATCACCCCCTCCAGGGGGGGATGGTCACGCCGCAATTCCTTCTCCTCCATTCTCTTCCTGGGATCTTGGGCACGCACGCACACGCGGCCGGCGTGAGTTTTAAGCCACCTGGTCCGGGACACGAACCGCGGTTGACTACGTGGGAGTCCAGCGACATAAGCCATTACGCTAACTGCTGGTTCCCTCTTTTAAGTATCTTAAAATCATTTTACAAAGAAATATATGTGAATAGCCAATAAACACATACAAAGTGCTCAATATCATCAGTCATCAGGAGAATGAAAATTATATTAATAATGAGATACCATCACATATCTACAGTAATGGCTAAATTACACAATGATAACATGTAATGCTGATCAAGATGCAGAGCAACTAAAACTAATGGGAGTATATTTGATGATGGGAGTGTATTTTGGGGAAAAGTCTGGCAGTTTCTTATAAAACTAAATATACATTCCATCCTGTGACCCAATAATTCCATTTGACTATTTATTATCCAAGAGAAATGGTCATGCCATAAAGAGAGAGAGGGTGTACATTAACAGAAACAAAATGAAAGATAAGAGGAATAACTTCTAGGGTTACAAAATACAGCAGGGAAGAATACAGTTTATAATAACCTACTGTGTATCTCAGAATAACTTTTTTAAAAAGTTGTTTTTTGTTTTGTTTTGCTTTTTTTTAGGTTTTTGCCATAGGGTGTGTATGCTTTGGAGAGGGACAGAGACAGGGAAAGTGAGAACCATCTCTCTGGGGAGATGGACACACCACAATGCTTTACCTACT
>NW_006160001.1:1627521-1648271 GCF_000334495.1 Tupaia belangeri chinensis | reverse complement strand
TCCCTACCATTCTCTTCTCAGGATTTCAGGTATGCTTGCTCACACCTCCAGCATGATTTTATTCAAACTAATGGTCCAGGGCTTGAACCACGGTCCACTATGTGGGAGTCAAGTGCCTTCACTACCACGTCACCTATGTTCCCAACTCAACGTAATGACAAGTGGTTGAGATGACAAGTATATTAACTACTTTGATTTAATCATTACACATTATAATCATATAGAAAAGAGTTACACTGTACCACTGGATATATGTACAGTTACTATATGTCAATTTTAAAAAAGTATAGTAGTATAGTAGCTTTATTTACAATAATGAAAACTGAAAGCACGTCAGATGTTCACTAACAGGAGAATAGCTTAAAAAAAAAGAGAAACTGATATATTTACCCAATTAAATAATATTGAACAATAAAAAGGAACACATTACTGATATATACAACATAAATAAATCACTAAGTTAAAAGAAAACTTAACATAAGAGTGTTTATACAGTGATTCCACTTATATAAAATTTCAGAACAGGCAACACTAATCTATGATGAAAATAATCAGAACAGTGGCAGCTTTTTTAAGGGCATGGAGTCAAGGATTAACTAAGAGGGTATATGAGAGAACTTTGTGGGAGGATGAGAATGTTCTACATATTTAAAGGGTTTGAATTACACAAATTTAATCATTTGTCAAACATATCAAATGGTAGACTCAAAATTTATGCACTTCACTGTGTAAATTTGACCTCAATCTTCCCCTACCAAAAAACTCCCCACAAAACTAAGAATAAACAAACAAAATATCAGAACCATAAACAAATACTGAATTCTAATAAATAATATGCACGCTGAAGGAGTAAAGAGCACTGATGTTTGCATGCTTACAAGTGAAGAGGACTGATGTCTGCAGCACCTTTAAAAATACATTAAAATAACATATATGGACTACTGAGTACATAGAAAGAAGAGCAGGTAGATGATAGATATATAATAAAGCAAACAAAGCAAAATCTAGAGGCTGGCAGTATATGGGTGTTCACCATGTAAGTTTTCAGTATCTTTCAAGTTTTTCATAATAAAATGCTAGAGAAAACACTTTTTTTAAAGTCATAAAGGAATCTGAAGTTCCCTATTACTTCTGCGTAAGTATATATATTTATGAAGATGTTCTTCTTAGATGTAGGATTAAAACTAACATGTTCATAAAACAATGGGTAGTTCTTAATGATTTGCTCATCAAAAATGGTATTTCTCAAACTATGATGTTTGACAGTAGTTTGAGAGATTATGGCTTAAGATTATACTCTGTACTAATAAGTAGAACAGCCTGCTGCAACGCAAAGAAATTATATCTGAAAAGGTCATTTGTCAGTTACTTAAAATATATCCCATCACAAAAATGTCATGAATACACAGAAGTTGGTTTAACTCATAAACAGAAACATATAATACCTACTACTCAGGAAATTATTTCTTTGAGAAAATCTATTCAGAGTTCTGACTTGTAATGCCAATACTTTTCTTTTTATTTCAATAAGACGGTGAAAGACTCTGGGCCTTCTAAATTTCTAACAATGGATCAGTACCAGGGTGTCTTCAAAAAGGTCATGGAAAAGGCATATTCTGAAAATATTATACATGGATTTCAACATTGTTTTTGAATGTTTTGAAAATAAATTCATACCTTAATTCCATTCTTCCACAAACTTTTTGAAGCCCCCCGCATATATAAGGGCTCCAGGAGAAAAGGAAGCACATTAGAAACAAAGTTACATTGAGTTTTGGAGTAAGGACAGTGATGGCTAAGCTTGGCAGGAGGACTGAGTTGGTTTCTATGTTGAAAGAGTATGTGGGGGTAGGTGAAACCTAAAAAAAGAGTTTTGGCTGTTGGGTATCAGAGAAGCCAGAGGTTGCTCATGAGGGTAAGGAAAATCAGTAATTATGAGGCACTGGCAGGCAGAGTTTTATACCAATGCAGTAGGAGAACTGGGAAGTCCTGGAAATATACTGGCTATAAGTCAAGTCTATGGCTGGGACAAACATTTGTATTAAAAAAAAATCTATAAGTTAGAGTTACTTAGGAAAACAGAAATATTTAAGTAAGTTAGGGTTATACAGCAAAACAAGTGTTTTGATAAATTTCCCTCTTGTGCTTATTGCTATACTACTATCCATGCTAATCCTTCAATTATTGTACAAAATCAAGAAGGAAGAAGGAATCATAAATATAGTGACATATTTAGTGGTAATATACTTTTAAGAAAATAATTGTATTTCATTGAATGGAGAGATAAAATATACATAAACTCTATTCTCAAGAAATTTTGGATTACTAATAATCTATCTTCCTTATTTGGTTATTTTTTGCCATTACTACATTGTATATTTAAAAAAATAATAATTATTTTAAAATTTATTTATTTTTTAGAATTTGACCAGAGAGGGACAGAGAGACAGAAAGAGAAAGAGAGAGAGAGAGAAAGAAAGCAAGCCACCAGGTCTGAGAATTGAACCATGGTAGGCCATGTGGGAGTCCAGTGCCCTTAACCACCACCACCTGCCAGCCACACTACACTGTACTTGTAAGTAACAAATTTTAGTTCCTATACAACTAGCATTCATATTTTGTTTTGTTTTGAGTAGAGATAATGATCAATTTTTTCTTTTCTTTTACCAATAGCAAATAACCCTTCTCCTCCATTCTCCTCTCAGGATCTTAGGCACACACGCACACGTGCCTGGCGAGTTTAACTCACTGGGTTTAGGACTCAAACCGTGGTAGACTACATGTCTAGCAACATAGCCATTACGCCAACTGCTGGTCCCCGTGATCACTTTTTTAAATTGCTCATGTAATCATCGCCAAAGGAATCTGCAAACAGTTAATATATATGTGCATACTGAATATGTCAATAATACTGCTTCCTGTTGACTATTAGAGATTTTCTTCTCTAGATTTTAATAATTTATATAAAATCTTTTGCTTCTAACACTAACATAAAAGTAAGACTAGATTAGTGTTTAAATTAGATTCTTCAATAGTAACTTATCACTTAAAGAACAGTTAATATTTTTTTCTTGACTATTACAAAGTAACATAGAGTAACCTACCTGCCCATGACCGGAATGTTGCTATAATGCCCATTTTACTGGCTAGAAACCGTGCTTCTCTGTCTTCTCTGTTGAGGGGTTGAAGTAACAAAGAGATGAAATGTTAAGATAAGATGCTTTTCCTGCTACTATATCAGAATACGAGGTGCCATCAGTTAATGTTTAAATATTTACATCATGAAATTAAAACAAGATGTTAAACAAAGATCAGCTGTATCCAAAGCAAGCTCCTCTGCTATAAACTGATTCCCAATTTAAAATACACAAATGGGAGTACAATGTCTTAACCACTACACTACCTGCTGGCCCCTAAACAATAATATTTTAAAATGAGCTTTAACTAAGCTCTGGAGGGAACCAGTCTGCTTAACAATCATCTATGTCACAAGGTTGTCACTTAGCAAAGAAAATTACCATATACTTCTTACTACATGTATCTTCTCTTCACGTCAAAATCCTCACCCCAAACTTATTTCCGCATTTTCAGCAAGCCTGTTTAAGAACTTATATAGACATTAAAATGTAATTAAATAACTAGATACTATTAACATTTTCAGCTACTTTGATTATTAAGTATTCAACTTTCTTATTTGTTCCTTGCTATGTAATAGTTTTGACAATCATCTAAGCAATAGAATTATTTAATATTTGTGAAATATTTTTCATGGTTGGCTTTTGATCAGTTTCAATACTTAATAACAATTTTTGAACTCTTTATTCTACCCCATTCACCATTTATATACACCTGGTAAATTGTCCAATTTTCCCTTTGCCATCTTTTTTTATTTCCCAGTTAAAATTTTAACAGTTGGGAGCACAGAGAAATTAGAGCCCTGGAAAGTAAAAAGAGTAGGAGCAGTGATAGAAAATTAAATCAGAGGACAAGCTGTGCTGCAGGCAGGAAGATGCCACTGCTTTATGGCTGGGGCTGTATGGGAGACCCAGGTTTGGTCCTCAGCCCAACCTAAAATAGGACAGGCACAATAGTGCGTGCCTATAGTTCTAGCTAACTCAGAATCTGAGACAGGAAGGATCAGGACAGGGCAAGATCCTGTCAAAAAGACTTATCTCCTTTCCTCTCTCTTGAAAAATGAAACTATTAAAAAAAGAAAAGAAAATTAGAGAGTAGTGACAGCTATCTGTAGCACTAAAGTGAGAATACAACCAAAATTAAAACGGGGGAGAGGGTAAAAGAAGGAAAAATGAGAAAGACACTTGTGATTAAGCCTTCAGTGTTTCTTCTCTTAAAAATGTTAGTCATGGGACCAGCAGGTGGCATTGTGGTTAAGGTGTAGGACACTCCCACATGGCCAACCACGGTTCGAGTCCTGGACCTGGCGGTTTCCTTTCTCCCTTTCCTTCTCTCTCTCTCTCTCTCTGTCCCTCTTTGGTCAAATTCAAATAAATGAATGAATAAATAAAATTAAATAAATAATAATTTTAAAATGTTAGTCATATACTTATATTAATTGCCTGGTATTCTTTCTCTCACCTATTATATAAATGGGGCATCTTTTAAAATCACCAATTTCCCTATTCCTTGATCATAATGTATCCTTATTTGGCCTACCATCTATCTGCTCAAACTCTTAAAAACTTAACAAAAATACAGAACACCAAGTAAAAACAGGATTTTCATGTAACCTGACCCTTGACTTAAAAAAAAAAATCTCTATATATATATCTCTCTATCTCTACCTATCTATACACACACACACACACACACACATATATATCTAGGTTCATCTCTTGCTCACTGAGGTATGAAGGTATGAAGAATTCTAAAAATGGCCCTGTCTCAAGATTCCATGCCCTGACCTCTGGATCCTGTAAATACGATAAGCTACCACTGCCATGACTGTCATGACATTTACATTATATGGCCTAGCACAATAGAAGATAGGGAGATCATCTCTTAGGCTTGATCTGATAAGAGAGTTTTCTCTAGCTCCTGGAAAAAGAGGATATCAGGAGATTAGAAAGATTCCAGGCATTGTTGCTGCCTTTGAAGATGGAGGGGTCATATGCCAAGGAATGCAGGTAGACTCTAAAACATGAAAGTAGGTCCCAGCTGACAGCAAGCGAGGAAACAGACTTCAGTTGTACAACAAAAAACTAAATTCTGTCAACTACCTGAATGAGCTTGGAAATGGATTCTTTATCAGAGCCTCCAGACTTTTGAATGAATCAACTATGAGCTAAAATGCTATTATAAGCTATTATATTCATAGCAATTTGTTGTACAGTAACAGAAAGTTCATATACTCTCCATAAATAAGAAGAATGTTTGAATATCATAAGAAGACAAAGGAGAGGAGAGGCTTATGTATTTCAATTTATAACCAAAGTTAGCAGAAATAATTTTGAGAAGTCTTAAACAGAGGACATTTATTTTGATTTCTTAGGTCATAATATTAGTATATTAGGGTGTGATTATGACTCCACAATGATGGGTATAATTAAAGATATGAAATATTTTTTTCCCCCAGGTTTTAGTTTTGTTTTGTTCTTGCCATGTACTCAACAGAGAAAAGGAGAGACAGAGACAGAGAGGGGGAAAGAGAGAAATCAAGCACCCCCACCCCTTGTGGGGGATGGCCACGCTGCAATCCCTTCTCCTCCATCTTCCTCTCGGGACTTTGGGCATGTATGCACACACTCCTGGTGTGAGTTTGCAGGGCTCTGGGTCTAGGACTCAAACTGCAATCGACCGTGTGGGAATTTAGCACCTTAACTACTATACCACCTGCTGGCCTGTGGCTCTACTATTTTTAATTCAAAAGGAAAATGAAATACATTATCTTTGTTCAACAAGATTCCAAAACTTAATGAAGAATCTAAAAATATATACAGTTGATCCTTAAACAAAACAGGTTAGAGGAGCTACCCCTTCTGCTCTATCTATATACACACATACATGGTTGAAAATCAACATATAAATTTTGATTACCCCAAAGTTAACAACTAATAGCTACTGCTGACTGGAAGTTAGTCAATTAACACATACCCTGTATGTTATATATTGTATTCTTACTAAAGTAAGCAAGAGAATAGAAAATGTTATTTTAAAAATCAGGAAAAGGGAAAACAGACCAAGCTGTAATGGCAAAAGTGGTAAGGTACCACTCTGTGCTGCTGGAAGTCATGAAAAAGAATGAAGGTTTGGAACCTGTTTTAATCTGAGCATGTATGGCAAGGGGAGTCCATGATCCTGGCTGGCTAAAAGGCATGAAAAATGGGGGAGTAGACAACAGTATGATATTACAGGTGCTTGTCTGTCTGTCTCTCATGAAATAAAATAAGTTAGAAAGAGAGAGAGAGAGAGAGAGAGAGAGAGTACATTAAAAGTACTGTACCATGTTTTCTGATATATTTACTGAAAAAAAATCTATATATAGGTTGGACTGTGCAGTTAAATGCCAGGTCAGTCAAGGATCAAGTGAACTATCTATCAACATAAGTATGTCTACAATCCAACAACCCTACAAGAAAAACACCTCACAACGTATTTATTGAAATTGTGTCATTTGCAAAACTTCTTAGGTAGCGCTTTGATTGATTCCTGAATCAATTTAATTATAACTTTATCTCTGAATATCTAATGAACATTTGCTTTCCTTCCCAAAAAGAATAAAAATTACACCGCCTTACTTCTAGAAGATGATCTTTATTCTATCTCATTTCCCTATAATCTTACTATAAAATTCCACATCTTACAACATTTTGCTAATTCATTTCTTTATTTTATTAATATTATTATTCATACATTCAATTGCTATACATCATTTAGATTGTAAAGAGACTTTACCAAACATGATGTGCACATCAGTCCAGCCCAGTTGAGAATACTATACACATCCTCGTCAACAAATAAACCATAATGTGTCTCACAAGTGTCTTACCTATTTTTTCCCCAAATTTCCTTTCCTATGCTCTTCCTGTCCCTCTCTTTCCACTTTGTCTCTAGTGTCCATTACAATTTTTAATGCTGTTATGTTCTTCAGTCTTTCAGTCTTTACCATAGAGTACAGACAGTTGGTATATGTTAAGTGGAGACATACAATGTCCGTCTTTCATAGCCTGACTTGCTTTGCTCAGCAACAAATCTTCCATATTCATCCACTCTCTATCAAATTCCAGGGCCTTGTTTGTTTGTTTGTTTGTTTTTACTGGCTGAATAGTATTCCACGCAGTATATATGCCACAATTTTTCAATCTATTCATCTGTTTGTGGACATTTGGGTTGGTTCCATGTCTCAGCAATTGTGAATAATGCTGCAATGAATATACTTGTGCAAGCACTTTCCCAACTGATCGTTCTCCTGTCCTTTGGACAGATACCTAGGAGTGGAATTGCTGGGTCATATGGTAGTTCTATTTGAAGGACTCTGAGGAACTTTCATATTGTTCTCCACAGAGGCTGGACACCAATTTACATTCCCACCAATTGTATAGGAGTGTTCCCTTTTCACCACATTCCTTCCAACACATATCATTATTTGTTTTTTTAAATCTTTGCCATTCTGACTTGGGCTAGGTGGTTTCTCATTGTGGTTTTGATCTGCTCTCCCTTACATTGAGGGATATAGAGCATTTTATCATATGTCTTCCTTAGAGAGTTGTTTATTCAGCTCATTTTTCCCATTTTTAAATTGGTTTAATCATTTTTTTCCAGGTAAGTCACTGAAGTTCCCTGTGTATTTTGGTTATCAGTCCCTTATTTGAGGCACAGTTAACAAAAATTCTCTCCCATTTCGAGGGCTGTCGATTAATTACAGAGTCCTCTGCTGTGCAGAAACTTCTTAATCTGATGTAATCCCACCTATTTTGGGGATTATTGCCTGTGCTTTGGGGGTCTTGCTTAAAAAGTCTTTGCCTACCCCAATGTCTCCCAGAGTTTCCTCAGTGTTTTCCACAGTGGTTTTGCTGTTTGCAGTCTTAAGTTTAGATCTTTGACCCACTTTGAGTTGATTTTTGTCATGGTGACAGATAGGGGTTCAGATTCATCTTTCTGCAAGTGAATACCCAGTTTTTCCAGCAGCATTTGCTTAAGAGGTTTCTCTTTTTCCACTGAATTGACTGGTACTATCCTTTGTCAAAGATGAGTTGGTTTTATGTTTTGGGGTTTAATTTTGGGGCTCTAACTGTTCCATTGGTTCTCATGTCTGTTTTTGTGCCAATATCATGATGTTTTGATCATCACAGCTTTGTAATGTATTTTGGGGTCAGGAAGTGAGATGCCACCTACTCTAGGCTTCTTGGGCAGAATGGCTTTAGCAAAACGAGGTCTTCTATGGTTCCAGACAAATTCTATGACTATCTTTTCTAGATCTGTAAAGAATGTCTCTTGTAATTTTATAGGGATTGCATTAAATACGTAGATTAATCTGGGTAGTATTGCCATTTTGATTATATTAATTCTCCCAATCCAGGAACATGGGATGTCCTTCCACTTTTTAGTGTACCTTTCAATTTCTTTTTTAAGGTTTTCATAGTTTTTCTTGTAGAGGTCTTTGACTTCCTTGGTTAGATTTATTCCTAGGTATCTTATACTTCTTGTGACTATGGTAAATGGGATTATTTTCTTCCATTTTGTCTCTGTCTGCTTGTTGTTTGTATATAGAAATGCTATAGATTGGTTAGTTTTATATTTAGGTACCTTATATTCTTGTGGCTATGGTAAATGGGGTTACTTTCTTCAGTTCTGTTTTGGTCTACTTGTTGTTTGTATATAGAAATGCTATAGAATTTTGTAAGTTAATTTTGCATCCTGCCACTTTATTGTATGCATTTATTACGTTGAGAATTTTTTCATGAATACTGTTGGGTCTTCTGTGTATACAATCATGTCATCTGCAAAGATAATTTCAACTGTTCTTTCCCTATTGGAATGCCTTTTATTTTATTCTCTTGCCTGATCACATTGGCTAGGACTTCTAGTACTATACTGAATAGGAGCAGAGAAAGTGGGCAGCCTTGCCTTGTACCTTGTCTTTTCCCCATTCAGTATAATTTTAGCTATAGGTTTTTCATAGATGGCTCTTATGCTGAGAAACGATCCTTCTATGCCACTTTTACTGAGAATATCAATGATAAGGAAAGTTGTATTTTGTAAAATGCTTTTTCTGAATCAATTGAAATGATCGTATGGTTCTTATCTTTCTTTCTTTTGATGTGCTGTATTTCACTTATGGTTTTGTGTATGCTGAACCACCCTTGCATCCCTCAAAATAAACCTACCTGGTTGTGATAAATAACCTTTTTTATATGCTGTTGAATACGGTTAGCAAGTATCTTGTTGAGAATTTTTGCATCTATATTCATCAGATATAGGTCTTTAGTTTTCCTTTTTTTGTATCCTTATCCGTTTTGGGAATGTGGGTAATGGAGGCTTCATGGAATGAATTTGGAAGAGTTACTTCCGTTTGGATCTCTAGAAACAGTGTGAGTAGAATGGTTACCTCTTCTGTAAAAGCTTTGTAAAATTCAGCAGTGAAGCCATTGGGACCTGGACTTTTCTTTGTTGGGAGGCTATTTATTACCGATTCAATCTCCTTGCTTGTTATAGGTCTATTCAGGCTTTCGATGTCCTCCTGGGTCAATCTTGGTAGATTATATGTGTCCTGGAATTTGTCCATCACATCCAGGTTTCCTTCTTTGTTGGTATACAGTCATTCATAGTATCCTCTAATGATGTTTTGCACTTCTATTATGTCTGTTGTAATGTTGCCTGATTCATTGTAAATTTGATGTATCTGGTTCTTCTCTTTTTAATTGGTCTAGCTAATGGTGTGTCAATCTTGTTTATCTTTTTCAAGGAACCAGCTTTTGCTTTCATTTATTTTTTGTATAGTTTGCTTATTTTCTATTTCATTTATTTCTGCGCAAATCTTTGTTATTTCTTTTATCCTCACATTTTTTTGATTTTTGTTGTTTTTCCAATTCCCTGAGGCATGATGTCAGGTTGTCATTTTGCCACTTTTCCATCTTTTTCTTGTTAGCACTAATTGCTATGAACTTCCCTCTTATGACTGCTTTTGCAGTGTCCGATAAATTATGGAAATTAGTGTACTCATTATTTGTTTCCGTGAATCTTTTGATTTCAGTCTTACTCTCTTCAGTAGTCATGAAGTCATTCAGAAGTAGGTTATTTAGTTTCCATGTATTTGTGTATTTCTGAGGTTTTTTTTTTTTTTCCCCTGAGATTAATAGCAAGTTTAATTCCATCATGGTCGGAGAAGATGCTGGATATAGTTTCTATACCTTTAAATTTGTAAAGGCTGGTTTTGTGTCCTATCATGTGGTCAATCTTTGAGAAAATGCCATGCAGGGCTGAGAAAAGTGTATATTTTGTGGGTTTTGGGCAGAAAGTTCTATAGATGTCTATCAAGTCCATCTGATTTATGGTATCATTTAGGTCCTGAATCTCTTTGCTTGCTTTTTGTCTCGTTGGCCTGTCTGAAGGAGATAATGGGGTGTTGGGATCTCCAACAATTATTGTGTTACAGTCTATCTCTCCTTTTAGATCTAGCAGTCTTTCCTTTACATATTTGGGTGTTCCTGAATCCAGTGAATAGATATTTATATGTGTTATATCTTCTTGGTGAATTTGCCCTTTTACTACAATACAATGCCCTTCTTTGTCTTTTTATTTTTTTAACGGTTTTTGTCTTAAAGCCAATTTTGTCAGAAATCAGTATAGTGACTCCTGCTCTTTTTTGGTTTCCATTTGCATAGAATACCTTTTTCCAACCCTTCACTTTTAGTCTATGTATGTCTTTATCCATGAGATGGGTTTCTTGTAGGCAGCAGGTGGAGGGTTTCTGATTTTTAATCCAGTCAGCCAGTATGTGTCTTTTGATTGGTGAATTTCATCCACTGACATTCAACGTTATTATTGATATTTCCAGACTTGTCCCTACCATTATATTGGCTATATCCTTGTTTTTTATTCTCTTATTGCTGTCTCTCTCTGTGTTTAGTTTTCTTGATATGGTACTCCTTTCAGAATTTCTTGAAGAGTTGGTCTGGAGTTGGTAAATCTATCAGGTTTTGTTTATCTGAGAACATTTTTATTTTCTTTTCCCATATGAAGGATAATCTTGCCGGGTATAGTATTTTTGGTTGAAATTGCTTTTCATTTAGCACTCTGAATGTATTTCCCCATTCTTGCCTTGCTTGCATTGTATCTGATGAGAGGTCTGGTATTAGCCTGATGGGATAGCTTTTGTAATTAATTTAATGTTTCTCTCTTGCCAGTCTTAGTATCTTGTCTTTCTGTGTTGTTTTGGTCAATCTAGCTATGATGTGATATGGAGAGGATCTTCTTGAATTGATTCTACATGGGATTCTTTGTATTTCTTGGGTCTGGGTGTTGGAGTGCCTCTCTAGACTTGGAAAGTTTTCTTCCAGGATTTCGTGGAATACATTATCAATGCCCTTATTAGATTCTTCACCTTCAGGAATACTAATTATTCAAGTATTTGGGTGTTTCATGGTATCTAGTATTTCTCTAATATTATCCACAGTTTTCTTGGCTGTTTTCTCAGTATTTTTGATAATTTTTTTCTAGGTTATTGGTTTTGTCTTCTACTTCCAAAATTCGATCTTCTTCATGGTTCAACCTGCTTTTGATACTTTCCAGGGAGGTTTTAATTTCCTGCATTACATCCTTTATATCTAACAGTTCTGTTTGATTCTTTAATATGGTGTCCAATTCTTCTTTCATATCGTGGAAGGACTTCTTCATCTCTTGGAGCTCAATGTCTCTCTTCTTTTACATCTCATAGAATTTTGTTATCATAAATATTCTAAATTCTTTTTCTGACATTTTGGCAATATCCTCTAAATTTTTCTCTACTTGGATACAAGTTACAGTGTTCCTTTGCTGGAGATGTATTACTTGATTTTCTCATCCTTGAGGCTCTTCTCCAATTTTTAGTCATTGGTAATGTATTCACTTCTGGCCAATTTGCTGGAGAAGGATTCTGTGACTGTGAGCGTGTGTGTGTTTCCCTCACTGTGAAATAATTTGGCGCTATTTTCTCCCTTCTACTGTGTCCTCCAATGTGGGAATCACAGGAGGAGTTTTGCAATTGGATATATGAAGGAGAATTTCACAATTTTTGCAACCACTACAGTGAGGTGCAAAGAATTCTCTAAAACTTTGTTCAGATGTTTAGCTACTATGCACACAGTCATCTTTAGGCAGTGGGTAAGGGCTGAGCAGTGAAACAGAAAACTAAGGTTAAATAAAAACAAAGTAGGCAATAGAAATAGGGAGAAAAAAGAAGGAATGTACTAGAAGAAAAAGAGGAAAAGACAAAAAAAAGAAAAGAAAATGAATCACTTTGCAGAAAATGAAATTTGGTTGAAAATGAAAAACTGCGGTGTGCTTGCGGTTTTAGCCCAACACAAGCTAAGGTGAAGATGCCTGTCCACTTTCTGTCCTAGGTGAGGGACAAAGAAAGAAATTAAGAAGAGAAAGGCACAAGCAGGGCAGAAAAGCTGTTTTTTAAAAAAGAGGAAAAAAATAAAGTTAGAGGGATAGAGAAAAGAAAGAGGGGGCTGCCTACCTACCTGGCTAACATTGAGGTCTGGAGTTGGGGCCCCTGGCTGGGGCTAGCTTCACAGCCCTGAAGCTGAACTCAGAGGCCCAATACAGGCTAAGGTGAAGATGCCTGGCTGCTTTCTATCCTAATTCATTTTACTATGACAACTCTTCCCTTCATACTGTCACTTCATTATTTTAGTTTCTCAATGTAATTATGCTAATATATATATACAACAGAAAAAAGAGATCTAGGTTTGCTAATGTAGTCTATCATATTTGTTAAAATAAAAAATTAACATGTAAATTTAAAAATCTTTCTTTTAATTTTTTTTGAACCACAGTTCATTATGAGAAAAGTGCAGCAGAATTCCATGAAATGGAAAATTTAACTCATAAGGCAAACCTATAAGCTCTAACATTAATACACCACAGTACTTACTTGAGCTGTCCTTCAGCTGTGTCTGGACTATGTCTGTAGTGAAAATCGGTATAGGGTGCTAAAATCCGCTAATTAAAAAAAGAAAAGCAGAAAAAGAAAAGAGTCTTTATTATAGGACACATTCTTCAAGAAGCCAAAGCAGCATAACAACACAATACTTCATGATGCCGAGACCATATAGGAAAGTCCTAGGTTTGTGGTCGGAGGTCTCCCTGTGTATACTAGGAAGGTGGACATGCCAATGATCCTAGCTGGCTGAGCTGTGGGTGGGATCATGGTGATTTCACTGAGTTCTGAATTTTAAGAATATTTTTCAGTACTAGAATTTCCAGATTCTTTTTGTATGTCTAATTACATATGGTAAAATTCTTTTACCTATTTTTTCCTCTTTTTGAGCAAATTAATTATGTTCTTTCTCCTCTATCTGGATTACCTGTGACCAGGTTTCTATAAAATGTTTTTCCTTTTGGGTTTCAGTCATATGGTCATGTCTTGTTGTATGACCACAAACTTCCAACTGGATATGAGAAACCATATATTTTATAAAATGTTCCAAGTGATGTTATCTTCTACCAGAAATGTTTTATTCTTTCCTCTGCTAGATATGTAGATTAAGGAGGCTGATTATCTTATCCCAATGATCAAATGAGTTAAACTGAGGCCACACTGCAACTAAAACCTAACTCTGGTTTTCCTGTGTTCATAAAGTAGGTCCTTCTAGTGCTTTCAATGAATTTATCAAATGTTCTTCTTAACTGTGAAAGATTGATTTTATTGGATTTTTTTGTTTTTAATCTTATAAATTTCTTAAGTTTCATCTTTAGATCTTTGGCTACCCATTCAGACAGCTTCAGCATTTGGTAAATGTGAAGAACAGGAAATTAGCTATAACTTATGGTCTACAGATGGCAATATTCCACTATGTTTTCCTGAGGTTTTAACATTTTAGCTTTTCTTTGTGTATGTTTTTATCTCAGCAAATATATAGAGAGGCAAACCAGAACTGTTCTGTGAACTTTTACATCTCGAGACTTGCCACTCCATACTCACATGACTGCCAAATGTTCTGGCCTTCTATTCATGTGCAGGTCATATCATCATCTACCTCTACCCCAAATCTGCACATGCATCTGTAGAGCTGTGGCACAACTCTCAAAGAATCTTGAATCCTCACTCCTTCTGGTCCTTATTATTGCTTTCACAGCTCTTTCATTTTTTAAGCATATGATATTCTTAATTCTTTAGCTTATCTTGTTTTTCATAGCAGGACTACCCTCATACATCCCAGAAGCATGATTTTTGTTTTTTAATTAAAAATTTAAAAATAATAATTAATTTACAACCTCTGCAGACTGTCTATTCTATTATTTTATTAAGTCCTCATTTTTTTTTCCTTTTGAAGTCAAAGGTATCATACCTGGCAGAAATAGAAGTCAGGATTTAAAATAAAAAAGATTTAATTTTTTTTCAGACTTAATTAACACACTCAATTTTTTTTTAAAGAGATTTTTGCTATAGGGCACATGTGCTCATGAGAGAAACAGAGAGATAGAAAGTGAGAAATCACCTCCTGGGGGGTTGACTACACTGAAATCCCTTTTCTTCCATTCTCCTCTTGGGATTTTGGGCACATATCCACATGCACTCTGCATCAATTTCAAGCCATTGGGCCCAAGACTCGAACTACAGTCAGCTATGTGGGAGTCCAGCAATGTAACCATTACGCCATCTACTGGTCCCAACATAATCAATTTTAACACGAGAAAAACTTGGGCTTAACAGTACAAACAGTAGTACTGAAAATAGTTTTATGTACGTAGAAAAGGAAATCAAAGTAGTAATTTGTAACAAATAAATTGATAAAATATAATAAAAATGATAACTATTCTCTTAACAGCAGACTCTTTACACTAAAGATGATAAAAGTAAAGATGATGATGAATAATATCCAAGGCAACCTGCATTTATTAAATATTTATTATTTATATGCCAGGTACTACATAGAGTATTTTACATATATTAACATATATACACACACACACACACACACACACACACACACACACATATATATATATATATGTATTACCTCCTTATTATAAGCTTAAAATGAGTGCTATTTGCTGCTATTATTCCTATTAACTATATCTAGTATTTAATCTTCACAATTCTTTAAAGTAAATACTATGACTTTCATTTTTCCTATGAAAAACGTGGATCCAAGAAAGCCTAAACAAGCTGCTCAAGGTCATAAAGCTAGTAGGTCATGGGACAATGAATCAAAATCAGGTTTGTTAAGTCCCAAATCTATGCTGTCAGTTTTTATGTTTTTCTTTCCTTGTTAAGGAAAAGAACCAACAATGTTTGTGGTTTTTAAAGAACATGATATAAGCAAATAAAGTACCATAATCTTTGAGGGTTTTTTGTTTATATAATGACTTTATTAATTTGTTGTATAATATATAGAAATTAAAACATCCTATATGTATTATCTTTTTATTGTAATCATTGCTTAAAGTTTAAAATTATAGTTTTTCTACTTGATAGGAAAACACTTAGAGCTATACACAGTATAAAATATTAACCATGCCAGTTTACTCCCAAATTACATGAATAATGTACTTGAAATCACTAAGAAGAATGTTATACATATCTGTTAGTTAATACTGTAGGCTCATATCAATTTTATAATCTGAAACATTTCTAAAAAGAGTTCTAATAAAATCAGCACTATGACATTTAAAATATTTCATAATGGGATGCAGACAGACAAGTTAGGAAATAATAAATCCTTTATATCCATAATTTCATACCTAAATACAAACAAATCTGTGATATAAACTTGCTCTCAATGCTATGGCAACAGACAACAATGTATATACTACATTCACATGAATAAACTATAGAATACAGTGCTTAATTTTATTCCAACCTTCACTACAGACTTTCTTAGAAAAAAGACAATCAGTACCCTTATTACTTCAGGCTAACTGTAATAAGCACTACTAAATTTTAGTAAAAAATTTTAAATGTATTTATAAAAACAGGTTTTTTAAAAATGATATGTTAAAAAAATAAGTATATATGATAATCAGTTGCTAATAAACTGCTTCCAAGTTCTGGTAACTTTAATATGGTTTAATAATTAGTGTAAACAACAGAAGCTAATCACATACAATTAATGTACTGAAGCCCTTAAAATACAAATTACCTTCTTAAATAGGTAAATATCTTTTTTAACCTTACTTGTAATATAATTTGCTTAGCAAATTTTTCATGAATACAAGAATAAACTTCATTCTGCATGGTGATGAAATATTCTGAAAAGTAATGCTTTCCATTCACTCCAAACTGAATGAGCTATAAAATATTGTTGACAACACTGTCTTGGTTAATTCTGGTTTCATAACTAACGTTGTGCTGCATCTATTAACTTCAAAATCATAAAGAATATGTATTTAAAATCAAATTTTAAAACTAGAAAAGAATATTAAAGTTCCTACCTCTAGTTCTACATCAGCTCGTACATATTGTCGAGTCTTTGGATGATTAAGGAGGTGCAAAATTGTAGTAATGAGGGCTTCATTTATTCGACTTAATTGGCAATCAATCACATTTTTCAAAATAGTGTTTAGTCCACCTCGAAGGGCCACCACCTCTGGATTCTGAAGTGCTAAAATAAAAGAGAAAAACTTAACATTCTACTGGGAATAATTATAGTAAGTAATTAGAAATCTGGATTTTCACTAAAATTTAACTTCTGACTTCAAAAACATTCTTAACACGACCAGCAGATGGCATAAGGGTTACATCACTGGATTCCCATGTAGTCAACCATGGTTCAAGTCCTGGACCCGATGACTTAAAACTCATGCTAGCTGTGTGCATGCATGTCCAAATGCCTGCGAGGAGAATGGAGCAGGAGGGATTATGGCCTGGCCATTCTTCCTTGAGGGTGATTTCTCACTTTCTGTCTCTGTCTCTGTAGAGCACACATGCTCTACAGCAAAAATCTCTCTTAAAAATCTAATCAATAACACTTGAAAAAGTGGTATCTTGTAATTTAAATAGTATCTAATAAAAATATACCTTCCCCAAACTTTGTTTAAAAAAATCTCTTTAAATTGTCTTTTCATATCCTTTGTCCATATTTTACTGGAATAATTTTTCTTTTCTATCAATTGTAGGGAGTTCTTTACACAGTGGAGATATTAGCCTTAAGTCTGTTTCAAATTTTTTATCTAATCTGTAATTTAACTTTAGATTTTGTGGAAAATGGTGTAATTTATCTCTTATTTTTATAAAACATACATATACATACTCTAATAACTTTAAGCTTCTTACTCTAGAAATCAGACATTCTCTTTGTAGGTGAACATAATCATGCATTTGTTTTAAAATGAGCTCATGACTCACATTTCAGTTTTTAATCTGTCAGAAAGCTAGAGTTTCATTAATATGATAAAACTCAATTTTTCTCCAAATGTTTAATTATCCCAGCATGCTTACCAAACTGATTTTTTTATACTTTATGATATAGTACATGATTCTTCATCAGGATCTGAAACACATGATTCCTTTTGATTTCTCTATCTCGATAAAGTTAGTAGTTTTTAAACTATTTATACATATGAAAAGAAAATATTTCCTTTCTTCTCCATTTATTCTTTTTCAAAAATGTTTTCATTTTTGGTTCTCTACCTTTTATTCTCCCAGGTTAAGTTTTAGAGCTAAGTATATTTTCTTAAACAAGTTATAATTACATAAATTAAAATGTATGATCTTAATGGTACAGTTCAATATATTTTAAACAATGTCTATACTCTATAACCAACTGAAGGTGAAGTTAATATGAGAAAGCTCCCTTACTGGCCAATCATGGCATGGTGGTTAAGGTAGGTGGATCTCAGAGAGTCAACAGTGCAGTTAGAATCCCAGACCAAATGGCTTGAGAAACATGGGGCACATATACATGTGAACCTGAAATCTCAATAGGAGGGAGAAACAAAGAGAAGGGATTGCAGCATGACCATTCACCATAGGAGATGTTTTCTCACTTTGATTCTATCACCCTCTCCCCCACCCTTCCCCAATCTTCCCCCATGAGCACACACACCCTCTGGCAAAATTTAAATAAACAGATAAAATAAAATAAAATAAAAGATCCCTCACATCACCTTCCAATGAGTCCATCCCACCCCCATCCCATCCCTACCAGCTATACAGGTAATCACTGTTCTCATTTCTACATTTCTAGATTCATTAGCCCTTCTTGAAAATTACTAAGACATACTTGGAGGTCAAAAGTACATCCAGGGGCCAGTTGGTAGTGTGTTGGTCACAGTGGCTGGATCACACATGGCCAACTGCTCTGTTCGAGTCCAAACCCAGTGGCTTAAAAATCATGCTCACTCATGTCCGTGCAAACCTAAAATCTCAAAGGTAGGGAGAGATGGAGCACGGTCATCCCCTAAGGGGTGTACTTTCTTACTTTCTCAGTCTGTCTGCCTGTCTTTCTCAGACTAACAAATGGAACCTCTGGCAAATTAAAAAAAAAAAAGCCTCAAAATGTTAAAACGACAGAGTAGTATTTGTAGAGATCCAGTATTAAGAACAGCATTAAATACTGATTTGAGATAAATATTCTAGATGTTAACAAAGAGATCTTTATATATGTGGGTATGTAGCTCTAAATTTCTAGTTTCATGAAAAAATAAATTGATAGGTTTGTATCTTTTCAGTTCTCTAAATAAGATTACACTACGTAAGACCTGTCTATTCCTTGTTTTATTTTGTTTTTTAACAAAACTACCTGCATGAGTCTTTTTGGAGAGTTATTTCATTAATGTTTTCAATTATTTCTATAGTTTTTGCTCTATCACATTTTATATTATTTGAGTAACAAAGTTAAAATTTATTCTGAAAACCTATTCATTTCAGTAAATTTTCAAATGTATTTAAAACAATTTCTTTATTCAATTTCTGGAAAGTGTGTGGTCTTGTCAGAGAGACATAGAGAAAGTAAAAAAAAGCACTCCCTAACAGGGTGGGATCATGCTGCAATTCCTTTCCTCATTTCTCCATTCTGTTGGGATTTTGTGCATAAACACATATATGCTCATTTGTTTTTCAAGCTGAGGGCCTATATTAGAACTGGGGTTGGCCATGTGGGATCTAGCTCTCTTAACTTTGAGGCAATGAGGCTGATTCTAAGAAAATTAAAAAAATAAAAAATAAAAAATTACTTGCTCATTTATTAATTTTCTAGTTTTCCACATATATTTCACTGTTTTCTTCTTCCTGACTAAAATAGTTTTGATAAAATTATCTATCTTGAGCTCTAATTAGAACTTTTAATTTTATTGTTGCTCTTCTCTTGCTTACTAGAAAATTTATTTTTTCTTCTTCATTTCTTGAGTTACATTGATTCACTTACTTTTTGATAATTAAAAAATACTGGTTCATCAGAAAAGTCATAACATATTTTTGCACAGAAAAATACTTTATGACTATTCTGACAACCCAATATTTTATAATGAGACGTTAACTGTGGCTAGAGCTTATCCCATACATTGGCATATAGTTAATTTTTTATTATTTTGTAAATTTCCTTAATAACATTTCTTATTTTGTCTCTAAATCAACAGGTATTGTGGGTAATATTTTAAAATCCTCATTGGTAGGGTTTGGTCCTGTTTTGATTCTTTGGCTTTAATTTATGTTATTATTTATTATCTCAAGAGGGAATGTGACCTACACGGCTTCTGCTTTAGGTAATGGGAAAAAAATATTATCTGTTCTTGTCATTTGAAATTCTTCTTCTTTAATAAATAAGTCTGAACTTTCAAAATATGGTGATCAGGGGACTGGCAGATGGCTATATCCAACTCAAGGTGCAGGAGTTAATCTGATATAATGGTTACATTGCTGAGATTTAGACAATTCTTATACTAAATATCATGAAGAGTCAAACTTTAAAATTTGTAGATTTTTATTTTAATACCATTTTTAAATTGTTAAATAACAAGTCCTGCATTTCTCCATCAGAAATGTTCTTTTACATATTTTAACCAATAACTAAAGAAATCATGTACTAAATGAACAATGAAACGTTACATATTCCAAAATACTATATTTTATTACTTGAAGAAAATTCTGACCTAGTTCACAGATAATGGCAATGCATGCTCGGACCATTCTGTCTCTTTCCTGAAGTCCATCATTTCCAACGGCAATTAATGAGTTGGCCACAGAACTAGGAAATAAGGAAGCATTCACAGTAATCATCTGTAACAGGGAGGAATCAGAAAAAGAAATTACTCTCTTCATAACACATTTTTTTAAACATTTTTTGTTCACATTGAGGTATTTAAGTCAAAAGAAGATTTATAAGATCCAGGCACTGATTTTAATCTTTTGCTTCATAAAACTATTTCAAATGATTATAGTAACTAATAATTGATGCAACAAATGTCGATAATAATTACTATGATTTTTCCCCAATATTGCAGACTATAAATTAGTAGAGAAGATTCTGAGTTCCTAAGTTATTCTATAATAGGAACTATATCTTCAGTAGCTTTTCAGTTCCCAAAGTAAATCAATGGTGACAATATAGTCAATGTATTAGTAAACTTTTAAATTTCTGGCACTC